>NW_024609846.1:79647684-80085377 GCF_016920785.2 Ixodes scapularis | reverse complement strand
CGAAGAAGTTAGTGCGCGAACAGGCTGGTGAAGGTTTAACATTCTGGACAAAACGCCAAGACTGGGGAGGGGGGGGAGACAACAGAACACAAAGTCTTAAAGACCGACGACCAGTTCGCGTTTTCCACTCTTCCCCCGCTTCCTCCTTTCCCCCTTCTACTCTGTCCACCGCTGCCTGTTTCCTCCTCCTCCATGGTGAGGAGGATATTCTGCCTTGCAGAATCTTGAGTCTGGTCATCGGCCTTTAAGTGAGACTTTGTGTTGTGTTGTCCTTCCTCCGCCCCCTCAGTCTCGCGGTTTTGTCCAAACTGTATTTTAAGTTCAGTCCGACTCCTTACACAGGGTCAATGGTCCTGAAAAAATGCCACCCCAGCTTTCTTTCAAATCTCGTGCCATTGACAAGAGAGATCTTACCACTGATCTCGTCAAGGTTCATTCGGAACCATAGAGTTAATACAATAAACGCTAGAGGCTCAGCTGGCGCTAGTGTCTACGGGACTTCCGGTTGCAAATTGAAGCAGACAGCATGCAGTCTACTTTTCCAGTCTTCCTGCGAATTCCTATGGGAAAACGCGCGTGAATTTTGTCTCGTCGCCGAAAGATAACATGAATAACTTTTGTTATTTCGGTTGTACCGGATAGTACGTACCTTTATTAATATTGTGAAAGTGTAATTGCTTTAGTTACAGCGTTTTTCCTTTACGAACGAGCGATGCTAAACTTCGCTATATTTCAGTCCCAAACCTCTGTTCCATGACAGGTATGTAGCAACAAGCGACGATTCCAAGCAAAAAAAAAAAAAAAAAAAAAACGATCGAAAGGAATGTAGAGTGTGTTCAAAGTTCGCCAGGATTCCGTTGGTGCTTATATATCTTGCTAATATGCCTGTCCTCTCACTATATGAAAATGACCCCGTCGTGCATCTTTACGAGTGGTTGGAAAAACGTTCGAAACGTGAAGAATAAAGTACGCGGGCTACGAAAGGTGTGTTTTCTTATTATTTTCTATGTTTGGCAGTTTTTATCGCGCACCTCTGACTTCCCCCTATTTGCAAAGATTTGGAGCGTGCGGGTGATGATTTGAACACAGAACGAGCATCTTCGCACATATTCATGAGCAGAAAGAATAAAGCAGTACTTTTTTATCGCAAATCGGACTATATTACGTGACTTTCAATTAATTTTGATCGTCTGCAAGTACAAGGAGTTACTTATCCAGTGCTACTGGGTAGTTCTTGCCGTCTCTCTTGGTTTTCCACAAAGCGTGGACGCCGTGTTCGCGCTACCAGTGTCCGACAGTGCACATAAATACACGTACGAAGCGGTCTTAATCATGCCGCGAATTTCAAATAAGAATGCTATAACTGACCAATTATTTCTTCTGCGTGACTGAGAAATGTTCCAATGTGCCTAGTACGTACAAATTATTCGTGATATTTGCTCTTATATTCGAGCGCAGAGAGAAAATGCACTCGATTTTTCCCATAGAAATGCATTACCGGAAGTCAGTTTTGTGACTGCATGCTGTCTGCTTCAAGATGCAACAGCACACTAGCGCCAGCTGAGCCTCTAGCGTTTATTGTAATAACTCTATGTTCGGAACAACAGGTCATTGTAAACTTTCGGGTCATAGCAAAGGCACTGCTCCGGTTTTCAGTTAGGGCCACACTATTTGTCCTTTAGAGAAAGGAGGCGTTGCGTTTTTTTTAGCATTGAAAGCTGTGAACCATAGAGGTTTCATAGAAGAGGGGATGGGTATTTGGGTGCTTCTATAGTACAGCCTTTACCACTCCACCCCGCGCAGCCGCGGTGTGGAGTGGTAAAGGTTGATGGATAGGATGGGATAAATACGAGCTTCCCTGCGACTACCTGCAGGAGTTTATTGATTTTAAGATATCGGCCTCTATCCAAGCAACACTTGTTTGCAACGTTTGTCCTGGGACACATTTATATCGCCAATGGCAATGGTGTCGACACGAAATCCGACAGAAGGAATATTAATCGATACAAGCGCGTTCTCTTTAATCCAGCATACTTTTACACCCGGATATAAATTAATTTTCATTTTTGAAAAACAGGAAACACTTGGGAATCTAACAAAAATAAACTCTGTTAAACTCCGGATTTTTCCCAAAGATATGCTCCGAAAAACAGCCTCCGAGTTTGACGAAAAATAAACTCCGAAAACACGGAATCCTAAGTACCATTGTCGGTGTTTTATTTCAATCCTTTATTCAACAATACTTCTTTCGTTCTGCCGGTTTTTAGACTGAATTTGCATCGCAAATGCTGGAGGGCTGGCATTCGCCTTTCGCCTTCACAAAGCCGGGCTGCGGAAAAAAGCTCACCGGAAAAAAGTTCACCGCAAAACTGTCCGATGAGGAGAAAAGCTCACAGGCCTTTTGACGAATGCGGAAAAAGGCTCACCTACGAACCTAAGAATCGAGCGTTCTCAAGTGAAATACGTTCACTCTATCGAAATATGCTAGGATGCCTTATGCGCATGCAGTCATTCTGCACTTCACTAGCAGAGCTTATTTTTTAAATATAAAAACGTCCTGTAACACGCCAGGCTTTGCCCGACTAAATTTAAATAAATAATTCCAATAGAATGCTGATTAAAAAAAAATACCGGGGGGGTGGGGGGGGGGGGGGGATATAACCAGTCTAGAGGGCTGCAGCTTGAATACTTTCTGAATATTTATTTACGAAATGTCATTTTATGTAGTCTACCGGCGACACCGCAACAAGGTCGTATTTCCTCTATCCAGGCAACTTCAAAATTAAATACGGTATACCACCCACGCGAAATGGTTTGACATAAAAGCGGAACGAGGACTACAGCCAGGGTGGAGAATGAAACTCAGGATTATTTAAATCGTGATTTAAATCTGACCCGTTTTACTAGGATGATTTAAATTAAACCTTTCCCGCAAAAATAATTCCTAAAATATTCCTTTTTAACGTTTGTTTATCATTTAATAATTCTAATATGCACATATGTTCTGTATTTAAATCAAAGAATCATCACGCAAGAAAGATTTCTATCGGTCTGAACGCGAGCAAAAAAGCGGTGGTTTTTGGAGCGGATCGATGCGTTGAGCTTGATTTCTACCCCGACTCTGATCGTCAGTTACGCCACATCTTTGTGCAATCAAATCAGTACGCAAAAGATAGAAACGAAAACTGGGAAGGTTTGGGAAAAAGACAATAGAGCCTCTTTCGCTAACAAAAAATGAAGCTGTTTTTGTTCTAGTAGGGCGGGGTTTGCATGAACAAAAAGTTGGTAGGATTGCAGTAATTATTTTTTTCCGCGTTATTTTCACTGATCGGAAGACCTGATCAAACAACCTGCCGTGCTAAAAAATGCATATATAGTGATAAAAATGTAATATCTTCTAGGTACAGTAATGTTAATCTGATTTAAATTAAAAAAAAAATTTATACTTAAAAAATGATTTTTTCTAAATAATTTGTTTTCCTATTTTGCTCACAGAAAAGCGACGTGATGTGAATTGTGTACACTGCGTGACACTGTCAACATAAACGAACGTTCTTTTTTTTGTTTTTTGGGGTTTTTTTTATTAAAATTTTTAGTACAATGGAAATCGCTCATTCGGGGCACAAACTTATGCGATATAAAGGTTTGACGCTGGTCAATCTTCTAAGTCAAATGGTAAAAATCGCTTCGCGGTAACTCGGTTGCACGATGTATACCACCTGCACGAGACGCGCCTAAAACCTTGCTACCGCTACTGCTATCAAATGATAACGGCCATTTTACATAATAATTTATTTCATATGAGCTTTTCTTCGGGTCTGTCAAAAGACTGGTGAGATTTTTCTCTGGACCCGCGCAAAAGTGGGTGAGCTTTTCGCCGGGATTCGCAATTGTCACCGGAACATCGATCAGTGCCTCGAATGTCGCGTGCTAGTCTGTTCTCTGAAATGGTTGCCACGCTTCATTCATTTGGTTGTCTGCTTAGACTTAGGCTAGGTGGCGCAAGCTACCGCCCGTTATGAAGGGTATAGCCATTAACATCCATCCATCCATCGAAGCACAGATGTCTCGGTGACTCTTGACGTAAGCCGACAAAAGTTTCCGTAACGTTACGCAACGTAAGAAAACGGCCCTGTGCGAACAGTCCTTAAGCCAAAATCCGCTTCACACATTACAAAACAAAACAAATAATGATAGAAACTTGCTTTCGGTAGAAACTATCGTTATCTCACTTGGCTAGCACCTTGCTGTATATTCCAAATATTCACGTAAGTAGCAGGGAATGTCACAAAAAAAAAATGACTTTTTTCTCTTGAAAAGCTTGGTGAACTTTTGGCAACGTGAATAAGAAAAGGGAGAGCATTCCTCCCAGTTTTGTTCCACTTAAATGGGAACAAGAAAATATTTGGTGTTTATTATCGTATTATTATTATTATACCAATAATTTAATCTTTTATCCGTGAAAATATTCAGTATCCACTAAATAAATAGGCAATCTTTTTTTTTTTTTTTCCAACAAGCTCAAATGTATTTTTTTTTTTTTTACCATTGAAAATTAGAAGGAATCGCATTATCAGTTTGGAAGTTATTCTACAGTGCCACTCTAGTTATTCTATTCGGATTTTCCAATGACAACACAGCCAGTGGCTAATATGCCCTTTTAATGCCCCGAGAAACAATAGAGATGTTTTTAATGCACATATATGACACCTTCAGTAGAAATCAAGCAGACTTAAAACGGCGGGAACGATTTTGCCTCTGCGTTGCTCGCATTTAACAACGTATATTCGCGCTTATCTCAAAGCGAGCTCAGAGACGGCAAGATGCGTTTTTCGTGCGTTCCCTATAGCAGTCGACAAGAGGCAAAGCAGTCGACGACGATTCGCGCAAGGCCGTTGCGCAGTCAAGTAAAAATGGGTCGGGGACAGCCAGGGCTAGCTTAGCGCAGGGGAGGGGCAACTTTCTCGGCTTGTTACGTAACTACTGCCACGCGCCGATGCTCGCCCAATTCCGGTTAGTCGGCATTGAATAGACGTTCTTCTCTTCTCTTTCTCTTTATTTCTCTCTCTCCCCTCTCTTAATTTCTCGCTGTCTTTCTTTCTCTCTTCTGAACTTTTCCCCCTCATCGGCTGTTCGTCGGGAAAAATCAGTTCCACTAAATAACACTCGACGCAAACTTTTTTTCCTTCCAGGTCGACGACAGAAGACATGAAGTATCGAATATAATCATGAGATAGTCGGCAGATTATGCAGTCTTTGCTGGCTGTGTTGATTTTAAGCGGATGTCAACGAAAGTTTCATAAAAATATTACGAAAGAAATTTTACTGGGGAGGATTATAACGCAACAAGGAACTAAGAAAAAAAAATCTTGTGTGAAATATTAAGGCGTTCGTAACTTTAGAATGTGTTAGACAATGAATAGCGGCCATATGTTTACCCTTTCTGATATTTTGCTTTGTATGACTTTGTAGTGTAGCTGAAGGGATGTCATGGTCTCGTCAGGCATTTCATTGCTCTTGGTCATGTCTCCCAAAACAATAGTTGTAAAGCCACTTTTTGAATAAACATATAGACTCAGGGTAACGATGATTTTAGAATTATGTTACGTTGCTGCATCACCAAATGTTAAACACTATATCTGTACTATGTAGGACAGGCGATATACGCACTCCTGACCACAGTGTGAATTTATATTATTACATGGGATTTTTTTTTTCCGCTCCCAACAGTGCGCCTTCCTTCATTTGAATAATTACCTCCAGTCTAAATCACTCAAGCCTGTTCTGGCTTTCGCGCACTCTCTCTCTCTCCCTTTCTCTCTGTGAGGGGACCTCTTTCCTTCCTACATAACCAGTTTTGTCTCCGTCATTCATTGTAGTACACCGCTAACAAACTACTTATCAACTGACGGCCTCTTTCACGTTATAACTCATTCGTCCGCCTTGCATGCTGTACGTAAACTAAGGAGAGAGCAAAACGATGCATGGAGGTTGACACCGTCATCGAATTTCCGGAATCTTCGGGTATGCTCCAAAATTCCTATCGAACATTCGGACTTAACAGCCCAGCATCACAAGCAGCAAACTTTTTGTGGGGCAGACTCTATAAAACATTAATTAAAGAAAAACCGAAGGAAAAAAGCTTTTAAGACGTGTAATCTGGATTACTAGTTGAGCTGTGTCTATTGTTAATGCGCGGAACCAATTTTGAAACGAATCAGTGACCATCGGCATTTTGCGTAGCGGAGCCGCGCAATGGTCGGACAAGCAGACGACGCATGCGGGCGCCATTCCCAAGGTGCCGAGGGTGTATGGCACGGTCGCTTCCCGCAAGACCTGGGACACGGAATGGCGGACCATCGCGATACTGCTTTGTCGCCCCAAAGGCCCGTACCGTCGAAGTCGACGGTTCCGCTGCCGTCGGTGTCGATCTCGGCGATCATCTCGTCCAGCTCGTCCTCGGTGAGCGCGTCGTCGAGGGCGCGCAGGATCTCGCGCAGATCGGACACGTTGATGTAGCCGTTGCCTTCCTTGTCGTACAGACGGAACGCCTCCCGCAGCTCCTCTTGCATCGCCTCGGAGTCCTCCTCCACCAAGAAGCGGGCCGCCAGGGCCACGAACTCGTCGAACTCCAGCTCGCCGGAACCTGGGCCCGGAGAGACACCACATGTATCCCAAGAAATTCTAAGAAATTTTATATAATACAAAAACCTATCAATGACTTGCACTTGACGTCATTGAACTGTGGTCATTTCTACTCGTTCTTGTCGAGGAAAACAATCTCGGTGGTTCACTTATTGGACCGACATTTGAGGCCTCTGCAGGTGCAGCCCTCACATGCCGCCAAGGGATACGCTCTCCGAAAGTAATACCATAGTCTGATATGATGCCTACGCGTCTACCTTCCTCCGGAGTGCTTGAGGAGGCAATCGCCGCGATCTACCGAGTGACTGGTTTGCTCCATAAGCCGCAGTGATCTACGGAGTGATTGGCTCACTCTGCAAACCTTGCGAATGACGAGTTCGATGAAACGAAACTGACACGTACTGCTCAGTGTCACGTGGCAGACTTTACTTTTTGTGGACACGTGACATTTTAAGAAACGCTTCTCGCTTCCCGATTGGTTGTTCGTCGTTCTTATTGCCTAATGCCGAAATCTCATTGGCTATAGTAGAGAGACAATGAGATGCTGGGAAATCGCCAAGCGCCGCGTATCTTCACTGCCAAAAATAATATTTCAAAACTGTTTTTTTTTTTTTTCATCTGTTGAGTTTTAAAAATTGTCATGATGAGACCTTCTAATGCTCTGCAAAAAAAAAAAAGAAAAAACTATCACACCGATTTTTTTTGTCTTCAGGAGTGTCGTTGAACGAGAACAATGAGAGCGATGCGGAGCGCAAGTTCGTCTGCTTCTTTTGCAGGGGTTGTAGTGACGTCAGGGAGACGCTGAGCTCTGATTGGCTGTGATAGTGGGTAGACCTCAAAGCAGGCTGCCTTGAGGTCTACCCACTATCCTTCAAGCAGAGCCAATCGGGGCTCAGCATTTAGACGTCACTACAACCCCTGCAAAAGAAGCAGACGATCTTGCTCTTCGAACAAGTTTCGCCATAAGTAAATTGCGAGGAAGTAGCGAAAACAAGAAAAGAAAGAGGAGGGAAGGAAGGGTGAGTACCGTCCTGGTCGATCTCAGCAATGAGGTCCTTGAGATCCTTATCCTCGAAGGTCTGTCCCAGGGTACGCAGGATAGCCGACACCATGTTGGTATGCACGTAGCCCTTCTTGTCGCGATCGAACATGTCGAACGCCTTGCGCAGCACTGCACGCAAAACACAGGGGAAAAAAAAATCGTCAGAAGAAGAATGGAAACAACGAAACATCAATGAGCGACTTATTTTTGTTCTTTTATGTAACTCTCGGTGTCTGGACTACAGTTGGAAATGTACTTCCTTTATATTCGTAGAGAGCGTGTTGGTACGAGTATAAGCGTACTGCTAGCAAAAATAATAAGACAGAAAGAGGACGAGACCGAGACGGCCGCACTCCTTCAACTCACAACATCCCTCATTTCCATGGCCTGCAATTGCCAGATCACCAACGTATTTATTTATTTATTTTTTTTTGGGTGGGGGGAGAGAAATATGAGTAGAGGCTGAGGCGAGAATTCTTGTGTACGGAAACGGCATGAACAAGCAATTTAGGTTGTGCGCACGCGGTACGACTGCCGTAATAAAAATGTCTATTAGGCAAAAAAAAAAAAAGTGTCTAATTTTCAGTTGTGAACAGCGGAGGAGTGTGCTTCTCGTCCGTTTTATTTTATTTTTTTCATTAACTAAAACGGGACACGTCTAACTTCTGTGATTTTTTTGTTGGCCCTTTATGTGTTTTTTTGGGGGAATTACGTGATATAATTGTTCTAAACAGATGGTATGCATCTTCCGCGTGTGTCTGCGTATTTAATTTAAGAGAACAAACGGAGCTTGTTTCTGAGTAGTGATTTCGGCAAAGTCTTCGTAACCACGTCTGTATCAACGAGCTTTGTACTTAATATTTTCCGCACTCGACCCGAAGCATTTTTTTTGTTTTCATTTTACTATTGAACAATTTTATATCAAATCTGTTTATCTCGCACAACATTGCGCGATGACATTTATACCGAGCATGTGCGACCAAAAGCATCACATAAGCCAGACTTTGACGAAAGCACACGTGGTACCGCTCTGAGAAGGAGAACATTCTGAGTCTCGAAAGTCTGATTCCTCGTGCTGGACAAATGTTATGCGAGCGTATCAATATATGGGGGGGGGGGGGACGGGAACGGGGGGGGGGACACGAGACTTCTGTATAACAGCTTGCTGTTTCTTTTCTCGCCGAAGCTTTTTGAAGCCTGGTTTTTACGTAATGTTTTATTAAAACGTATACGTATATCATTTGAGACGACATTGCGACAGCTTCATGCATTAATGCGTTTCGTTGTACGAGTCCAGAGCAACACGTGAGGCACCTACGGACAATCGATAGCATACAATTAAAATTAACCTTCTCGTTCCGGACCTTGTGGACTGGAAGCATGGAATTTGTTACCAGGGTAGTTTAGTTGTGTGCCGTAATGTGGCTCGTAACCTGCCGCATTTCAGCGCATGCTCTCGCTTTGTGTTTGGATCTTATCCTATTGGCGTCTTCAGCTAAATCGGCGGAACTAGCGCCTAGAACAGAAAGTTGTGGCGGCAGGTTTTCTCGCTAGCCTTCTCGAGCGAATCAGATATTCACATCACCTGGTTATCTAAAGACGAAGGCGTGAAAGTGGGTTTGAAAAAAGCCAATGTACCTCTCTTATATATAAAAAAACACACAAAAAAGCGAATGTCTTTTTGGCCGTATAACTCACATGCACAAACCACATCATAGTGTGCATATTACTGACTTTTTTATAATAAATCTGTTTGAATTAAAATCAAACACTCATGTATATAATTTCTGAATCAGTTCAAAAAACAATTCCACGCAGAAGTCTTTCCACCATTGAGACAAAAAAAAAAAAGAAAAGAAAATCAGTAACAAAAAAAAGTAAGTTGTTTAGGCAGCAGGAGTTAAGTCTGCCAGAGTGTAGGCGACATTGTTACCCATCGCAAACAGATATATTCAGCCAGTGCAGTGCGGTTGTTAACCTGAGGTATTTAACGTGTACCACGCAATATAGTGAGTGATACAGGACCGCACGCCGGTACGATGCTCATCCAGATCGAAACGGCGGGGATTGAAGCCAGGATCCCCGGGTTTTGCAGCTCGATCTTTCGTTCCACGTGCTCCGAGCAGCGCTCGGAGCACGTGGAACGCTCGGAGCACGTGTTTTGGGAGGAATTCCTAGAATTCCTCCCAAAACAACCAAAAAGGCGAAAAAAAAAAAAAAAAAAAAAAAAACTTTGGCAGGATGAATGCGAGGCTATTTTCGGGAGGTTCCGCTTTTTTCGCCCTCCCCGCTTCGCAAACTCGAGTCGGCGGTCGGTCGCCCACCCAGGCCATTTTTGGGGCAAGAACGGCTCGACAAGCGACGATTCCCTGGAGTGGCCGGAAGCTTGCCTAATGAAACAGTATACGATCTCGGGTATATCCCCGCTCTATAAATGCATAGCATTAGATGTCCTCTATGACGTCACGGCATCACGCGACGTTACGTGAAATTGTGTCATGACATGGACACGACGTGACCGTGACGTCTCCATCGAGGTCTACATCCGAAGGATGGACACGAAGGCACTAAAAGCTGGCCCAATAGATGCCCTATAAATAAAAATCGAGTGAGCTTGTCTTCCTTCGCTTAACTGCAGTCTCGGGGTGGTGTTATGTCTAATATTGGCCAGCTAGCTTGCGCCCCGACCTTATGTTCATGAAGGTCGTCATTTAAAAAGCCTAGAACGTAACTACGCGCCTCCACCCCGATATGTGGTCGCTTATACTGAAAGGGTTTGGCCGACGGGCGGAGAATGTGGCCCGCTACACTTCGTTTCACCTTAACAGCCGACGCTGCGAGCTGATGAGACCAATCAGACGACCTCAAAAGCGCACCGTCATGGTGTTCGTCGTGTTTCTGTACGCGTTCTATCACAGCTAAACACACCATAAACATAAAAGGCTCGGTGACTTGCTCTTTTGACGCTACTTAAAGGGAAACTGAAGCGGTTCTGTATTTGAGGAAAACCACGTTTGGCCTCCAAAATCAGAAATATCGAGATTCTTCCTTTTTTTTTTTAATTTGGTGTACGGAGTATGCAGAAAATCATTATCAAAGTACATCCGAAGCCCCTCCTTCCCGGAGTCTATCGTCATATTCAGAGTTTTCAGAATCTCCGATCTCGCGCATCTTTTGTGCCTATCAAAGCTATGCACGCGTGCAATCTTGCTATTTTCAAAAGACAAAAAAAAAAAAAATGAAGGACGTTACGACTTGTGTTTATGAGGGGAAATATGCGAATCGCAAGTTCGTCTGCTTCTTTTGCAGTGGTTGTGATGATGTCAGACAGCCTAGGTCTGATTGGCTCTGATTGAAGGATAGTGGGTAGACCTCAAGGCGGCTTGCTTTAGAGCCAATAAGAGCTTGGCTTTCTGACGTCACCACAGCCCCTGTTAAAAAAAAAAAAAAAAAAAAAAAAAAAAGCCGACAAACTTGCGCTCTTTACAGGTTGTATTCACTGGCGGCCATAGTTGTGTGTGCGACTGCTGAGCGCGTGCTGACGGCGAGCTTCCACAGTTAGTTTGCAACGTGTATTCCGTACCATCAAGTTGACCAGTCTTAGCGGCTTATTAATGTGAGCTCGTTCTGGGCATGCGCTCTAAACATCGCCCTCACATATGGCGTCCAGTGAATACCCTCTATGCCTACTTGCAAGGGCACGCGCTGCTTACACGAGCGACACGCGCTTGGCGGCCGAAAGATCTGAGTACGATGAAACGACTGGTTGGAGGTTGTTCGTGTTTTTTCGCGTTTAGTTACATCTTCAGGAAAAATGAATGCAATATTCAGATTCACGGAATAAAAAATACGCTAGAATTCACCTCTAACTCGTCGTTTCTAAGAAACTCTTCAGCTTCCCTTTACTTGGACCCATTAGCTCGCAGCGTCGGAAAACTGAAACAAAGTATAGGCCACGCCGACTTTGCGATTACACAATATGGCGTGTTATCGAATGATTGTCATGGTTTGCTATGCGTCAACAACACGGCGGAGTCAACCACGTCCCATTTCGGTTGGATGGACGGATGCTAATGGCTGTACTTTGTGCAACAGGCGGTAGCTTGCGCCACCTTGCCCAGAAACCAAAAACGTTTGATTTATCCCCTTTCTGTACTATCCTTACGGTGCTGTTTGTACTGCCCTTTATGAATAGAGGTACGACCAGAGCGATTGATGAATCCCGTTTCAGTGGAACCACATGGCGTCTTTTTGTTCATTTTCCTTCATTTTCCTGAGACCCTCACCGTCATGCTAGTTGGTTCAAGAAACGCATAGATGAATAGAAAAAGATATGTGACTACGGCTGAATTTTTTTAACGGGGAGGTGGATTGTGGCCACTAACCCCGTGTTTAAATTTTAATACTACCAAATTATAAACTAAATTTATGTATAATGGTGCTAGATGGTATCTGTGTAGTAAAAAATAGCTTGAGGTTGTTGTTGATGTCATTGTTTTAAAGTTTCACTATACCATTTTGTGTGCGGCATAGCGTAATTTTTGTCGTGTGGAAATGAATAACCGACTGTAACAGTGCAATAAAAAATTAAAAAATCGAGATTTTGTCTCGACGATTAGTCGCAAGCCTTGCGCTAATCTGAAGGGTTTGAGATTAACCGTATCAACAAAGTGAAACTTAATAACTTCTTTTTACCTTACTATTCCCATATTTCTACAATAAACATTTCGACATCAGTTCTAACAACCCTTGGGATAGTCTAATTGTATACGTGCGTGAACTCCACTCCGTTCACCCTTAAGCTAAGACTAGAAGCTCCTGCCCTCAGCGTGAACTTTCTTCTCTTTCAAACATAACTATGAACGTGCAGGCGCGTGCAACCAAAACACTGTGGAAGCCAGCGAGCTCGCGCTGAAGGCGGAGTTTCTAGTCTCAGCTTAAGGGTGAACGGAGTATAGGCCAAGCTCAGTGAACTGGGGAATTTACGAACACCTTTCAGTGTATCTCTTCTATTCCTGTTTTCGAGAAAAAAAAATTAAATGGTGCTGCGTATAGCAGTTAAATATACCAGAAATATTTGGTTGAGCAAGCAAACTGAATCAAGCTAAAAATAAATAAAAAAACAATATTAGCAAATTCATAAATTTACGCGGCTGCAAATTTTAATCATAAAAAAAAAAATCTTTGTGGCATCGATAAAAAAAACATTTTAAAACAGTTTTTTTTTATAATTAGCGTACCCGACTGCTTTATTACACAGATTATTAACTCCTATGTGAAACGCTGTTTCAAACAAAATAAGAGCCGAAGCTTCGCGGCAGCTGCGACGAAATACTGGCCGACGCGCGCCTGGAAGGCTCGCTTCCCCTCATTCAGAGTTGTGATGAGGAAAAGCCGACACTCGGCTATTTGCTTTTCGTCATTGGCGATTTCAGCGTCTCTGAGGTGATCCCGCTATATCGTATCTAGCGGCAATGGGACAGCTGATATAGTACTATATAGGATCATATAAACGCCGATTTCTTCTCGGCTGGCGTAATTGAAAAGTGCCATCCGCACGAATCCCTTGCTTCTAAAGAACAACGTGAGTCCGCCAACAAAGGAACGTGTTCGAGCGAAGCGAATTGAACTGACGCTTTAAGCCGCATTTACGCTACTTATACATCGTACAAAATACGTGGTGTTCGGTGCAGAGACGATGTATCAGGTTTGCGTTATACATGTGTATACTTTAAACGTGTCTGCGAGCAGTCTTTTTTATATATCTTTTTATGACCAGTAGGACAGGATTTTTATAGAAAGAAGAAACAGGCCTCACGCAGAATCTACAGACTGTCTTTTGTAGGATGCATCATCAGCAGTGTGAACGCGGCCTTAGATGCACAGACTTGGACCGGACAGATCGTAGCTTCGCCTCCCATTCTGAAGGAGGGCGAGAAATAGAGTACAGTGTTTCGAGATGACGGAGCAATTAGCGCTAAGTCACCTTTTCGCGGACGTTTCCGGTTTCACTTAGTTCACTGGCCGAAGTATTCCGCGACATGTGTAACTCTAAACATCAAAGGCTCGCGATTATTTAATAAAAATTGAGAGCAACATTTCATATCGATGGTGTTGAATGACGTTTCTTCATTAACCGATTTTAATATTCGCGTACCACTTTCACGATGAACGTTACAGTTCTGATTTTTTTTTTAAGTAGGAAAAAAGTGTTTTGTTATTTTTGCGTATAAGAAGAAATAAATATAAAATGAAGAAAACTGTCGGAGTAAACTATAAGTGACAAAAGCTCATTGCGTTTCCCTCTCGGGCGTTAGGCGTGATGCCTGTGGCGATCGCATAGGTGGCCGAATGTGCTAGCGCAGCACGCCTCGGAGCACGTGGAGTTAAATGCCATGAAGCAGGACCCAAGCGATCATTCCTCACAGCAGACTCTGCACCGGCCGTTTCGCTACATGAACGAACATCGTACCGCGTGCGAGCTCTGCGCGACTTACGCCACATATACCCCATGTTAGCAGTCGTAATGCACTGGCTAAATTGTTCATCTGCCGCGATGAACCAGTTTCGCCACCTGCCAAAGCCACGCATAGTTCTCACTGGATGAGATGAGCGTGCACAACGTCCAGCTTCTCTGGGCTGCTTTTATGCGGTATGAAAAACCCCAGAAATCTCTTTCAAAACCATCGTTGTTTTCTAACACGCGATACATATTACAAAAAAATGTTACCGTAACTTTTATACCGTAGATTCTGATTACCGCTTTAAAGTAAAAATTCGCATTTTTTAAAAGTATATTTATACAAGCATGGTATCGAGCACAATGATATTGAGTGCGAGCGTGTATAAATCTATACGGAGCACAACTTCGTCTGCTTCGTTTGCAGGGGTTGTGGTGACGTCAGAATGCCGCGCTCTGATTGGCCCTGATTGGAAGGACAGAGGGGAGACCTCAAGGTTGCTAGCCATTCAACTGGCAATAAGGCCTGCCCACTATACCTCCCATCAGGGTCGCATAGCTAACCGGCAATCGCAACTGTGTGCCCGGACAACTAACTAACGTTTTGGAGAGGATAACACCCTTTACGGTCCACCATTTTCCAGATACAGTGTGCAAGTACGCCTCCAGCTTGTGCACCTCCTCGTGCTTTCGCTTGTCTTTCGTGTCAACCAATGACGGTGCTTATTCGGCTACTTCGTCCCCGCGCGTACTCCGCACGTTCTTAACGTTGCCTGGTGATTCGAAGGAGCCTTTTTTTTTATTTTTATTAGGCCTATGTTTTAGAGTTTGTTCTTGCGTTCCCATGCAGACGGCGCTACTTTTCTGCTAGTGAAAGAAAGCACGCGCGATTGACAAATGGTTGATAAAATTACAGCCATGTACAAGTTTAGCCTTCATGGACAGAGCACTCGTGATTAGCCCTCCAACTTCCCGAAAGTACTTTTTTTTTTCTTTTTGACATCTCCTTTTATTTTTGCCTTTCTTAAAGCTGCAGCATAAGCTTTTGTTAGGCTAAGCCCACAAGAAATGTTAGTATAAGAATGAAAAAAAATAAAAGTATTGAATTAAATTTTGGATTCCCCCGAATCCCCCTTTTGCATGACTTGAAGTTAGAAGACGCCATTAGGGCCAAGAGAAGTCAGAGCCATCGGCGTGTCAACTCCTACGTCATTTTCTGAATTCGTTTTAAGCGTCAGCAAAACAGCTTTGTAATGCAGATTTGGGAGGATAGTTTGTCTTTCTCTTCAGTCATTTTATCTGGGACGATCTTATACAGGGTAAAATCCAAGATCTCATTGACCTTTTAAAGGCGATCGTCAGGTTATGTTGCCTGCAAACAGGATCAACACTCGAAGGCGCCCTACGTATAGCAACTGCGCATCTGAAATGCGCCGTTCCACGTTGCTATAAAAGCCGGCTCGAGGGCAACACTGAACTTCGGCTCTGGCATTCGTTCTGGAATTCTCCCCGACACAGGCCTGGCAGAAAGCCATCGGAGTATTTTTGGCCCAGCCGTCGCCAGCAGAAATAAAAATAAAATAAAGCCCGTCAAAACCGTTTCGCGCCGACAGATATCGTGTCTGAACGCCTAAAACATATTTTATGCAAGTATTTCTTTTAAGAATGAAAATAAACTCACTACGCTTATATTGGATGCATATTTTACAGGAATTATGAATTCACAAATGTTTCATACGGGAAATTAGACGCACAACAATCCCGCTGCTTTTCCCCCCACTGCTTTTTGTTTGTTTGTTTTTAATAAAAATACCAGATGACATTACAGTAGAGGGCATGGAAACTCGCTTTTTTGTGGACTGGCTTTTTATTTGGTAACTATTCGAATCGAAGAGAAAATTGCGAGTCAGTGCTACCACTCAGCAACTAAGACTTTATCGTGATTCATTAGTTTTCGCGTACGTCTGGCCGATGCTAGCCTCTGACGTATGTATAGTCTTCGTGATAAGGATATAAATGGCTGTGTCGTCAAAACAATGGAAGGGTCCGCATTCTTCGTCTGGTTGTATTTAGTTCAGTGAAAACTCACTGCACTTTTATATATTGCGAGTGATGTGAGGCCTTTTGGCAAACATTTTATTCTAAGGAAAAGAAATCGAGTGACGTGGTCAAGCACTATTGTTGCCTTTTTTGTGGAGACTATCGCGGTTCAAATACATGTTTTGGTAGTATATATGATAGCGGCGAGAATGCAACACAAACATAAAACGGTTGTTTATAATAGCGGTAGTTCCATTTCGTTCCGATATATTTGCTCCGCGTTGGCTCCCAGCAGTTCGTTGTCGCACCGCGATCCATTATGGGGCTATGAGCCTATGATGCGCGCAAAAACGACAATGATGCAAAAAGAGAAACATCTATTCCCCCGAAATGTTTTTATGTCTCTCACCCCCCCCCCCCTTTTTTTTTTAGTTGAAGTGTTGCATTGTTTTTGTATTAGTTATAAATAGTTCAGTGTTATCTTATTTGGGCTATTCACGGTACAAATAAAATTTTCTGTGGTGTTCATACACCCGTTTTAGCCTCTTAAATTTCGGGAAAGTTGGACAACTAAAACAAATAAATATAGGTTATGCACTTATGTTTACACCGCAGAAAAAAAAGGCCGTGTGCTGACTGTATTGTTCCAACGCGTAACGTACTATCCGCGCCTCCAACATTGTTCCCTCATTCGCTGTCTGACATTTTTGGCCGCCAGGCCGCCCCAGTCTTCGCGGCACACTTGCATAGCACTGGATCCCCGCTTCTCTCCATCGCCTTCTCTATAGCTGCAGTCTCCTTCTCTACAGTTACGATAGGCATATAGTTTTTGTCTCATTCAACAGTGACAAACTACAAACACTGATGGCAGACATGTTGGCAACTATGCGTATACGAGCGTCACTCACTTTCTACCTATAAACGTGCTTGTGAGCAAGAATCTTTGCCATCGATTGCTCGTGCCAAAGAAGAAGAAAAAAAGTTGATTCTGTTCTGTGGTGGACAGATGTTTGCCGTTATTTTTACTAATTTTTTTTACGCTAATGGGTGTGTTTAAGCAGGTATATTTTGCCGATTTACGCTAATGAACACGATCCCTACTCGTCTCTGTGTATTCATGCCGGCTTTTGAATCAAGGAGAGTAGGAATTCTTTACGTCTTTGCAACGTAGAGTGCCTCTATTCCAGCGCTTATCACCCATACGGAAATCGTCCACAGCTCAATACGCGAAAGTCACAACCATTTTGACCCACTTGGGCCATCCCTATTTTAGCTCCCAACTTCTAAAGTCTAGACCATCTGCCACTAATTCCAGACTGGCCCACTTCCAACTACCTACGACTAAGCCACATCAAAAATGCCACTGTGCGCTTCAGCAGCAAAAAAAGAAAGAGATGGACGCGCCACACTATTTTGTTTTCCGGCACCATCTGTGTCGGTGGCCACACATCTTCAGATTCTGGAGGTCACCCTCACGCCCACTTTGGGTTTTTCCCTGTACATCTCCAACATCGTCGTGAAGGCACGCAGAACCCTCGGGTTTATCACAAGGGTATCGCTTTTCTGTGGTCCTGAGGCCTTTCGTGCCCTCTGTACTGTGCATCCATCTGGAGCCCGTACTGTGCATTCATCTGGAGCCCCACCAAGTCCACCTTTCTCAACGTCTGGAGGGAGTCCAAGCGTCGCGCAACATGGACTCTTTTGTAACGTACGCATCAGACGCTTGACATCCCCCTGTCTTACGAGGATCGACTGAGGCGTCTTAGTTGGCAATCACTGGACCACCGGCGGGTTGATGCGTGCGTGAGACTCTTTTGCCGCCTCCAATGCGTTGCTGCAGAACACTTGACTAAACTCTATCCTGCGCATCAGCACGCGTTCCGGACAGCCCGAGCAGCTCCGGGCGCGCACACTCCGCCACCGCCGCTCGTTTCTCCCAGACGCGATTGAGGCCTTTCTCTCAGAGCCCATGGATGTACGCTCTCCCATTCAGGAAGACCGAGCGGACACAGTGCTTGTGTGCCGGGCGTTTTCCCGAGCTCGGGCCTTGTGCATGTGACCGAGTGTGTGGTCTGTTTTAGATTGCTATGTATAGTGTCTCATTTGTTATTGGTTGGTGTTCTCGTTTTTTGGGGGGAGGGGCGGGGGGGGGGGGGGGGGTGCAGACGCACTCGAGTACGGGCTTCCGTCTTTCTGTTTCGCCTCGCACGCCCCATAGGATAACACTTCAACTGTGAAAAACAGGATTATAATTATGATTATGATTAGGGTCTCATATTTCATATGAGGGAGTTACTATGCATGTATATACCACGTTCCACAGCCCAGATGGCAGCGTGCAGAGTAACAACGATTGGAATGGTCTATTATAGCGTTCGAAATTTTGGTACATCGTGATTAAACGATAGAAGTGTTGCGGTGTGTGCAGGTTTGCACGGACTGGCAATAATGTGAGTTGGGATTAAAACACAGTGTACTTACTCTGAACTTGCTCTTTTGTTAGGTCATCCTGAAAGAGAGAGAGAGAGAATGTTATGGCTAAATCAACAGAGAGAATATGATACACTCGCAAATCTTTGAGGTGACAAAAATGCGGCGACAGGAAACGTGCCTGTTTATTCTAGTTTAAGACGAGAAACGTAAGGTGTTGCGATAGATCACGTGACCATGCCCAAGCATAGAAGCATGTCCCCGGCGATTGTGAGAAGAAAAAACGTCCACGCTACTACTGACGTTGATGGGTCTTGGTATCTATACCATCAGTCAATTCATTGAAAATTGCGATAACCAATCATTTTTGTTAAATCCATGGCCGCTCATGTATTTACTGCATTTTTTTTTTTACTAGACTCGTTTATATCCTAATAATTTGTTGTCGTTGTTGTTTTGCCCCTCCCTTCCGTAATGTAATGCCTCCGGACCCTGAGAGTATTGAAATAAATAAATATAAAAAAAAAACAAGGTTTAGTGTTTTATGAAAGAACGTGAGTTCGTGCGTCGCCGTGTTATGTTATCCTTGCATTCGATCTCGGCATGTGCACTGTCGTTGTATCACATCTTTGTTTATTATATATTCAAAGGTTTTTGTTGTTGTTTTCTTTCTTGCAACCCTGTGTTGCGGGAAAAAAACAACAACAACAGTGTTAAGAGCTGTAACATCTCTGTTACAGCTTTTAACACTGAGCCATCAGTACATCTGAACAAAACTAAAACGGGTATTTTATTCACAATAACGCAGTACCAGATGCCCAAACTAAGAACGCCTCAACATTGTGGAAAACCGAGACAGTGGATCACAAACAACTAAGACAAAACACACACACACACAAAAAAAAAAAAGAGTCTCGAATTTGAGTTTTTTTTAAACTCGACTCTAACTTCAATGCTCCGAAGTTTTCAAGTCTTAAAGGGATACTACAACGAAATTTCGGTGCTCATTTTTTTGGTCGATATGTGTTCAAAAGAGCAGTATCACATGGAACATACCAATATCTTGTTTCAAAAGTCTCGGAAAGTAATTTTAAAACGAATTAAACGATTAGCAAAGAGCACCTGGTGGATGTCGCTAACGCCTCGTTTGTAATGCTCGTATAGGAACCTTGACGGAGGTTGTCTCGTCTTCGGCCACGACGAGAGAAGGGGAGAAGGAGGAACTCCCCTCTTCCCGAGAATCCCTTTTGTGTGTCGCAGAAGTCGCTATTGTCCCCCTAAAAGATTATAGAAGATTAACCCGTCACCCAAAATTCGTACAAAAGCAGCCGCTTCGGTGGCTGGAACGACTAGGCCATCCTCTCTACGTCAGCCTCGCCGTAGCTTTGCTCGTCTTGAGACGACCTACGTCACGATTGCGTTGGATGTCACGTGCTCTAAGCTGGGCCTTCTCCGAGCGCTTGCCAGAGTGGGCCGTTTATAACGAAAAATACAGCCACCAGGATCAAAATACAAACGTGCGATTGTCATTTACGGATATTGTGGATCATATTCAACCCATTTTTGAACACGACGGGAATATTTCAAATTTCGTTGAAGTATCCCTTTAAGTCATACGTAAGGGGATCACTTGTGTATAAGAACACAATTCGTTTTGGCAACACGCAGTGGACAATTTCGAATTAGTTGCCGGTTGCTTATTTATACGATCACCGAATATGTAGTAACCATGTAGCAATTTTGGCTCCTGCTGTCACTGGGTATGAGCAGAAGGTCGTTTCGGTGCAATATAGGCTCCAGCGTTTAAGCCTTGTGACATGGGAATTGTCATCACAACGGGGCTGCTGCTGCGTATATAGTTTATGATTGTGTGTACGTTGGCTTGTTTGATCACAGTTTTGCAACCATTGTGCGAAGAAAGCCGGATTACAATAAACTCGCTTGTGCACGCTTCGTTATGCAGGGGGTGTCCAAAAAAGAACAAAGGAATACCCTGTAAGACTTGATCACATTTTTTTCAAGCGAGTACCGAAGGTCCGCGAACCTTCAAGTGGTAATATAATATATATGCACATAAAACGATATGAAATGAAAATATATTTAATTGAAAACTATACACGATCACTTATCAGAACTACAAACAATAAAACTGTTTTAAGAAAACAGTGTGTCCGATATTTTTTTTTTTTTTGGCATTCAGTGACATGCATAAAAAGGAGAAACCAACACCCCCTCCCTCTAAACGTAATATTGCGTTCCTATTGGTCAATATTTGAACGAGTGACTCAACACTCATTCTGATATATTATTTTGATATAAACTTAAGAACGCGGAGTTATAACTGATACCACTTAAATTGAACAAGGCCACTGGTTGTTGAAAACTTGATGCGGCAACGTATAAACAACCTATCATCAATCCTATTAATTAATTCAATCAATTATAAGTAAATTTATAGATTCTCAATTGATCTCATTACGAAAGAACGGCCAATAATATTCTTTGAGGTCAAAATCAACAGAAAAATTGAGTGTGAGTGTTGTTTTGTTTTTTTGTTTTTTTTTACTGTATAGAATAGTTTTAACTTGTGGTGACTAATTATCGTGCAGTAACAGTCCTCCAATTTGAAGGAACTCTGTGTAGAGATTGCATTTCTTTTATAGCCACTGCAATCAATGGCTATAGTTTAATTATTACGCACTGCAATCCATGAGCTTTTTCACCTATATACGTTTGTAATTGCAATTAACGTATGCATTTAGGGTTTTTCTTTCGGTTCGTGCACTAGCGAATGTGCACCATTGTACTATCTGACTTATGTGAGGGTAGTCAGTATCAATCTTAAAACTTCCTGCGGTGTTGTGACTGCCACCGTGGGGTTATTAACGTGCGCACGCGCAGAACCATATACTTTAGGCACCACAAGGATTGCTCGATGAACATGGACGTAGTAGGCCCGCGGGAAGTACCAAATAAATAGACTTTCTTTCAAGTGTGCGGAAGCGAAATAAACCAGTGCACGTTACCATTTCGAATCTCGAAGGGTCTACGGCGGCGGCTTTCCTTGCAGTAACGGCCTGGGGCAAGACGATCGAACGCACAGGAGGAAAAAGCTCCGGGACGTTCCTACGAGATTCTGGTTCCAACTGAGGGCCTCCCCGTGGACGGCACACCGATCCGCGCCCGACCCGCGGCCCGGGGCCCCAGAGCTCTCCATTTTTGGACGGACCCTACGCTCACGTCACGGGCGCCCGCCCAGTCCGTGACGTCAAAACAAAAGCCGCGGTGGCGCGCGCGCGTGCGGTGGTTGCCAACTGATGGCTTGAAAGCGAGGAAAGGCTCGTAGACTCGTGTGGCCAATCTCTGTGGGGGAGGCGTCGCTCTTCACGTCCGCTCACGACGCGGGCGAATGGAGGGGAGGCATCCATAGGAGTCCCAAAACGCGGGTTTGCTCAAGTTACGGAAGAGAAGAACTTGTTGACCCTTGAGGAACTCGCTCCGAACTCCAAACCCATTGGCTAGACACTTACTTGCGAACCTGGCGCATCAAATCGAGAAGGAACCAATCACGTGCAGCGAATCCTTCTGCCCCTTTATGTTCTATCCAATCGAGGTTTCGATGCGCTAGGGTAGCATCCTTGCAAACGCAGCCAGCCATTCATTCGCGAGAATGGGTATGTAAAACCGTTGAATCATAGGGAGTGAAATGCGCACATAAGTGCGGCATCTGTTCATGCAGCAGATGACAGGGGTCGGAGAGCTTTACCATTAGGATCTAAAACCAGAAAGCTTGGGTTTAGAGCCGTCCGTTTAAAATACGTAATATCTGCTTCTTACATATTTGCGCGAGTGCGATATTTTCGTTTTCTTTAGACTCTAGAGTGTTCGGACTCGGTTAGACGTCATACGTGCTCTTCAACACCCTGAAGAACGCATACTGCAGAACTCGCACAAAACGGTGCAGTCGCGGACGATATGAGAAGGCACAGGCGAGCGTGTGGCTTCGAAAACCTCAAGCGTTATCCAACGGAAGAGAGTCGAGTTGTCATCGAGGTTACTGTGTGAACGACTGGCATTTCAGCGGCTGTTAGACTTCTGCCGTTTTTTCCCTCGCGGTAGGCAAACGATCGCTGAGTCAACACCGATAGTAGTAGTGTTCGATTAAATAAAATGAAAACCGCTTATCGTCATTTATACCGCGAGCTTATTAGTTAACAAACGCCCGAAAACTTATCACTCAACCAGCCGACCCGGTGGATTCAGCTCGCCCAATTTTTCCTTTTTGTCGCGGAACGCCCCTACATCCTGCAAAATCAGCACTAACTCGGTGGTAGCTTCTCAAACGGGGAGTGACGACAAAAACTGGACAGCCACTGAAGCGTCGAGAATGGCGCTTTGGCAGTTTAGTTTAGTGCCTTGGGTCTTTTTCATCCGTATCTCCTCGTGCTCGTCCGTCCGACAATGCGCTGCGTCAGCACACGGCCGCGACTCGTCCCGCACTGGCCTCCCCTGGGTGACGTAGAAAATCTAGCCTCGAGGCCTTGTTTCTTGTGGATGTTGATTTGTCGTTACTGGCCTTTAACCACCCGACATCGCTCTCGCGTGTGGGGCGGAGCGAGAACGTGATCACGTGACGAAAGATCGACGCATGATTGGTCCAACGAGCCCGTACCTTTCATCGCACTGTCAGCTTCGGAACCCCCATCCAGTACCGGGGTTGCCAATGACGTCACACCGCGTCTGCTCACGCGGCCTCACTCCTCTCCGTCGTCCTCCTCCCCCGCGCCATCATGGCGTTCTCCGCGAGTGTAACCTGAACGCGAAGGGTCCGAACCCGGGTCGGCAGCGGTCGGAGTCCTCCCCGCGGTTTAAACTGGGCCTCTCGCTGTCTCGACCCGGCGGTCTTGGAAGGGGCTGTGGATAAAATGGGCCACGCCCGGCCGTTGTCGAACCCCGGAGCGGCCGGAGGGACTCTAATTTTAGAGCGGATGTGTCGCACACCCCGGCGCGCAAGCGCGCGTGTGTTCCCGGCGCAGCAGAAGGCCGTCAGATGAACAGCGAAAGGTTCGTTCACGGCTGAGGTTTCTCGGTCACTGATACGGCCAACCCCCGGCACGTCTTTCTGCCCGACATGCTGCGTGGTGACGCTCTGGAGTTGTTTACGTCTGTTTCGGAGGCGTCGGAACTGCTCAAAAGATGGAAAAAAAAATTATTTTCGACTCCCCCGTATTGTTTAGATTAATTTGTTCAAGCTCTCTGTCCCAGCGCCACTGCGTTTGTTTCTTCTCTCATCAACAACGGGGAGCTGTATAACTTCTTAGCCCTGTCGGGTGGCATACCACCTGCCATGGGATTGCAAGTGACTCCACTACATGTCTTTCGGTGTTCACTCAAAGAATAAGAAACATTACATTTAAGCCAAGTCACACGGCTCACACATCATGCGAAAGACACGGTGTTTGCCTCAAACATGATGACAGAAGTATTTGCGGAAACGCCTCGGAAAGGTATGCAGGCGAGCTGTTTCTAGGAAACACCATAATCTAAACTTCGAGACAAGTACAGAAATGAATGAACGGAGAAGTCGTCCTCTCCGTTATAATATTTTAGAGCGCAGCTCTTAGGGGGCCCGTTTGCGGCTTCAGCGGCGTCGGCGTAACCGCGAGCCCCCTTCCCCCCCCCCCCCCCCCCAAAGGACCTCGGGTACCTTCGGTGACCTCGGAGGGGGGTGTCACGTGACCCCCCCTCCCCGAGGTCACGTCACCCCCCCCCCCCCCCCCCCCCGAGGTCAAGTGAACCCTCTCACCGAGGCCACGTGACCTCCCTCCCCGAAGTCACGTGACCCCCCCCCCCCCCCCCGAGGTACCCTTCCCTCCTCCTCCTCAAGAGCTGTGCTCTAATTCGGCGTTACAGGGAGTTGTAAAAGGCTTTCACTTTTTTTTTTATGCTTGTCTCGATGCTTAGATTAAGAAGTTCGAAGCATATATGTTTGCTTCACACATATGCGTGCTTCGAACGCGTCCGCAGGCAGTATTTGCGTGGCCGATTTGCCGGGACCGTCGTACGATTGAAAGAAGCACACCTCAGGAAGTGTCTGCGGACGGTCTTCTCTATGACCCATTACATAGGCAGAAAGTTTCCCAATTTCCCAAGTGGAAAGGGGGGGAAAATTCAAGCCCCCCAGCATTGCACTTGAACTCAGAGATCGCCCTTATTTTCCATCCCTATCTGTCCATTTGTTTCCTGAAGAAACAACAATATAATAATACAAATAATACAAATATAATAATAACAATACAAATAACAACCTCGGATTTCTGAACGGTCCGTGTGGGCATCTTCGCACAGGAGGAAAATGTATTTTAGAAAACTAATTTAATGTATATAAAGAATTAAGGACAAACGCTCCGCAAAAGCTACCAAATGAAAGCTTTCGCGTAGTTTTCAAATATAAAGTAACCCCTGCAGAAGCTAGTATTTCTAGTATACTTGTGCCTTCTGGTCTCTCCTGAATATGTAAATACAATTGTAAAAAATTAAAGACGTCTACAAATCTCCGTAACGCGAAACTAGAGCGCAGCTCTGGGAGAGGAGGAGGGGAGAGTACGACGGGGAGGGTACGCCCCTCCTCCTCCTCCTCCTCCGTACCCACTCCTCCTCCTCTTCTTCTCGTCCTCCCCTCCTTTCCTCTTCCTTCCCATCTTCATCCTTTTCCTCTCCCCTACTCCCTTATTCCTTTTCATCCTCTCCCATCCTCCTCCTCCCCTCCTCCTACGCACGTGACGTCAATTTTCCTGCTAAATATAGCGGAGAAACTGAATTTGTTCATAAGTGAAGTGACACGAAGTCATGTGACGTCATTTTTAGCGGTGAAACTGAATTGGTGTTGAGGTCACGTAACGCCAATTTTCCCGCTAAATTAAGCTCGGTTACGCGGACGCCGCGAAACCCGGAAACAAAGCCCTAAAAGCTGCGCCCTTAAAAAAAAAAAAAAAAAAAAAATATATATATATATATATATATATTGTTGATGAATTTAAAAAAGATATATACTATTTAATTTAAATAATATTTATTTGATTTAAAACAGATATAAATCACAATAATTGATTTAAACCACTGTAGCTAGAAGAGGAAGTTATTCTTTATTGCCAGTTTTTTTTTTATGTGTATTTTGCAAATTGCCCTGCGATTGTGTTGTTACGTGAAACGTTCTTGCTTTAGCGTTCTTAACATTCGGGCATTTCTTCTCGAGCTTTGCCCCTCCAGGGTCTATAAACTCGCCAGACACAAAGTCGGGGCCGGAGTTGACGGAGCGCACCGATTGGCTTATCACGACGATGACTTCGCGCTTTTCTTTTTTTTTTTTTTTTTGCCGACGTCCAATGGGCGCGCTCCGCGAACTCTCGGCTCCAACTTTGTGTCTGACGAGTTTAGAACCCCACGACTTTTCACGCCATTCACTCATTGACCTATTGGCTTTCCCCGTCGGGTCGGCCATGTGTTTACAGAGTATGGCGAACGACGGGCTGCGGCCGGTCACGTGGAAATTTTCCAGCTAAATTTAGCGGGGAAAGTGAATTTGTTTGTAGGTCATGAAACATGAAGCAATGTGATATCATTTTCCACGCTAAAGTTAGCGAAAAAATTCGCGGTTACGCTGTTGGGGCTTCATTATGGCCAGCTTTCTGAGACACACTGTTTTAGTTCCCGATCCTCACGACACGTGGCGTACCAACCTTGAGCAAAATAAAGCCTCTCGATCTGTTTCCGTTTTTTCGCAAGTAGCGTCAAATGCGCCAGTGCACGAGGCCCGTGACTCAAGCGGCCCTTGGAAGCAAATGGCGGCGGCGCACCCGCTCGTGGCTCGTGTCTTTCGCGTTTCCACAACAATGGTTGGCGCTACTCGTAAATGTGAGTTTTATCGAGGGACTTCAGAGCAAGATAGAGTGCCTTCATACACAGACAGACATGTAGCCACCCTAGAGCAAGATAAACGTAGAATTCGAAGCGCGCGACCGCCTATCTGAACCTCCTCTCCTGTGCATCTCTCCGGCCTCCCACCCTTTTCACCGTTTGCATCTGGCCAAATACTTTACTATAGGGAGAATACATTCCACTCCGCTTATTTCGTGACTTACCGAAATAGGGCACTTTGTCTTTCGTGAGATGTAGTCTTCAAAAATGTGCCTTTATATGTATTACCTAGTGTTATATTTTGTGTACTGTTGCACTCCTGTAACAGCCCCTGCGGGCTAACAGTATAAATAAATAAAAAAAAAAAAAAGCATTAGACAGACCGCCTAAAGCGCCGAATCCAGCCCTGACGGAGAGGAGGTCCGCGCCGATTCTTCTTCTTTTTTTGGCAAATAAGCCATCATCTTCATCAGTCGCAGACATTTTACAACTACACACTATGCTACGCCGGTGGGCGGTGCGCCAGTGCAAGCCAGTGTCTCGAGGTGTGAAGCAACGTCAGATGTGTTGCGTGGTGTTTTCGTTTGATGCTTCATCGAAACGATGCACACGATATACCCCGAGTTGCAGCAAACATTAGTTTAGTATAGGTTTCTGAATTTGGCTTTTAGAAACAAAAAATCTCTCCAATTATGTGTATTTTGACGTTTTGCGTTCAAAAGACAATCTGTTATTTTCTGCATTGCGTATGTTATTTCAGTGATGTGCGCCACTTGTATGGTGTAATTTTGGAATTTGTGTCCTCTACACGAGGAAACACTATTGTTCTTTCTTTTAGGGCGCTACCGGCTGTTGGTCAACAAAGAATTTTGTCTTTAGTTTTCAGATTTTAATTTTTATTTATTTGGCTGTGGAGAGCCGCGGCACCGCGGAAAGGCAGCAGCCCGCACCATGGAGGCTCGCGGTGCCGCGTCTAGGGAACATGATAATGTGATGAGTGTATACATGCCTGATGACGACGACATGGATTGTTGCTATTGGGCAGGAAGGCAGTCCAATTCGCAGAACTCCAGGTTTCGTGGAGGTGGGCTGGGCGGGTCAGCAGCGAGCCATGGGGATCTGGCACGCCGTTCGATCGGTGCATGAACGAGCCCCAGGAACATGATGGCGCTGTTGCTCACTGGGGTCCCCTGGGGTCAAAGCATCAGGCTCCAAGGAGGTAGCCCAGTCAAAGTAGAAGCTGCCGCTTCCGAGGAACCAGGGCTCAGATTGAGGCACCGCCGTCGCCCGGTGTGTCATCCTGTCAACGTCGCCGTCGTTGTGTTCTTTATTTATACGCGTATATATGTATATGAATAAAATAAGAAAGATAAAAAGATACACAATCGAAGGACCAGCGGAGCGCCGTTCTAGTTGTATTTCTAGTTATTTCTAGTTAAACACGCCTGAAAGAATTTTGTTTAGTTTGTGTCCGTAACCGAGATTAACTTTACGTACACGGGCAAATTCAAAGCAAAATATATACAATGCAAGTGTTTCTTACGGTACATAACAATGGCTTATATTTGAAATCCAGGGCACAAATTTTGATTGTAAACATTTAATTATTATGTAGTCATATTATAACCGCCACATTTTTAGTCAATATGTGTCACAAACGCATCGTACAAATCTTTTTTTCGATAAGCGCATGTAAAGGTAGCTTGGCTGCAAGCTTCTCGGTGCACGGCGGAGTGCTAACTTTACAGGGGCAAAAAGCGGGCCGAATTTGAAAGTCTCGAGGAATAAAAATTATTAATTAAAATACCGAAATTTTAACTTCGGTGTGTGCTATGAGTCGGCAGCTATTATATTCCTCGGGGACTTTACGATTCTATATTTCAGTGAGAAGAAATTTAAAATGTTGTCAAAGTGGCCCATAGGACCCAATGCAACAATATTATATCGGACCCAGGAATAAAAAGTATACAATCCTGAGGTTCAAGTAGGTATTAAATAAGAGTGTATTAGTGCCCTTCATAAATATCCCGAGAACTTAAGGATTTTTGAAGTAGTTTGGCTGAAATTATCATTTTATTGCTTTTTGCTGAGAATAGCCAAGAGAGGGCGCAAGGAGACCGTGTCTAGGAATGCTGGGGAGGGTTTACTACAGTTGATCGAATGCCAATTCATCGAAGCACGTTTTAGAGAACGGGCTCGTTTTATCGAAGAACGGTTTAGAGAAAGAAGAGACTCAGTTTAGAGAAATGCCGTTTATCGAAAAGGGGACGCTATCGAAAAAAGGGTTTTCTACTTCGCGCGTGTATCAATGGTGCGCGTGTTAACCCAAGCCCCCCGCTGCGCTCCCGCCGCTTCGCGGCGGCAGTCTGCAGCGGCTCATTACAAAAATGTTAACCCACCAGACTTATCCGCACACGCCGCTTCGCGGCGACCGACATCGCTAAAAGGAGGCTCATCGCCATTTTCTCTAAACTTGGTTTCTCTATAAAGGCATTCGATGAACTGGGGTCGGTAAAACGGCGTTCGCTAAAACGAGCTTCTCTAAACCGCATGATTTCGGCTGGGGATATGATCTGATAACCTGCCTATACGCCTCGCAGGTGGTCTCATTTTCGTCTTCTGCGCATGACAAAGGAAGTAGCGGTGACGTCAGAACGCCGAGCCCTGATTGGCTGATCGCGACCCCCTATCTCACCGTCGTCTGCTCCTTTGCAACGTCGTCTGCTCGCAACATCGTCTGCGTCTCTCTTATAGCGAGTTCGTTTCACACGCACTGGCACCGTTCGAGTTCTCTCCCAGAATGCATCGCACTCACAGAGTGTTGCACGGAAAACAGAACTCCAACGAACTCGCCAAATGCACAGAGTGCAGAAGACTGACGCTGCCGCCATCTATGTTGTAGAAAAGGTACCGACTTCAAACCGAAACTAGCGCCTTTCTGTTCGGAGTGATGCGTGGGAATGCGAGAGTGCAGTCGCTACCAACGTTTATCTACAAACGTTGGTCGCTGCAACCTGTAGTTTATAGTTGCGATGACTTCAAGCAGCTAGGCTGCCGTAGAGATAATTACAGACGGCGTAAATTTCCGCAACCAGCTGTCTACAAAGCAGCTGGTTGCGATCTTTCAATTCTTATAACCGTTTACACTGAAGAAAACTGATGATGCTGTCCGAGCAGAAGCTTGATCCGTTTGAGCATTGTATTATTCGTGAACCACTGAAAGGGTACGGCTTAAAACTAGCCTATTGGAATATCCAGCAAAACTGGGACTTCCGATTTGGATCGTCAGGATTAGATATTAGCCTTGGCGAGGGCGTCGAGAATGAGAGCTTTCTCGAACAAAATACGACGGGGTAAGTTAGCTGACGTAGGTAAATGTTAAACATGATGATGTTGCCCAATCCTCGGATAAAGTCTCCATCTTTAGCTTTCTCTGATGCTCATTGGGCAGTCAGAGGTTTCTGCTGGGGGAGTTTTGTCGAAAAATGTTAAATTTTTCACCCGCACACGGATGGTGATAGATATCTCGGGGGCCGCTGTTGCGTTTGTTCTGAGCATTTCTTTACACACTGGTATATTTCAGCGTTTGTGCGGCAACAGAGCGATTTAAAACCTGCAAATAAATCACGGGTTGTCAATTGCTTCCTTCGGGAAATAGCAGACGCTCACAATTCAAGCTCGCGTTTGATGTCATGGCCCGCGGGACGCGATATCTATGAGAAAATCTACTTTTTTTCCCGTTCGGTTCCGCGACACATCGTAGCAGACAAACCCTTGTCGTCTGCTCCCGCTCCTCGCCGGCTCGACCGGAGCAAGGCATGACGGGATTGCATTTTGGCGCACTCCCGATTTTCTCGGTGCAGCGAGTGCATGCACGCGTGGGGTGTCAGCGCTGAAACGAACTCGGAAAGTGCAACCACTCGTAGAGTGCCGGCCGAAACGAACCCGTTCCACGCTGCGAGTGGGCACGCGTGGGCACGAGTGCCGTGAAACGAACTCGCTATTACCTTTCGTGCGACTTTCGGAAGTGCAGGTCTTTACGAGCGAGCTCGACTTCGCCTTTCAGAGGGGGCAGACGAAATAACTCGAGCGGTACGTTGTTTTTGTCTAACAACTAGCAGACGCGCATCAAGGAGGGAAGTCAAAGGACTCACTGGCGAGGTGTCCCGAGGCGCCGAGGTTTGTTTGCTAAGAACCGAGAGTGAAGGTGGCTAGTGTCCGCAAGTTCCCTCCCAAATACTTTTTCCCTCCTTTCGTGTGCGGCGAGACCTCTCATTCTTTAACGGCGTCGGCGGGTTGGCGCAGTTAACGTCGTCTGCTTTACGTCTGCTAGTCAAAGCGATGGCTGCTTTACCTTTCCTGCGTCTGTTGGAGATTCACCACTTTTTCACCGGCGAGAGTCACCGTTGCCTTGGGAAACAAGGAGATAACAAGAGGAAGAAATTGACCTCTTAATCTAAAACTGAGGTCAGCGATCAAAGTATAATACGGGAAGAGTTCACAAGGGTCGCGCGGGCATATTCCATTCAGCACACCAGCCGGTCGTGGGCAGACGGTCGCCGAGTCGCGGAGTGCCTGCTAGGCCTAACTGCCGTGCTCGCGTTCGGTGGAATCTTGGCCGTTGGAGCTTTTCCCGGGTGTTTGTGGATCCAGCGTTCTTGTTCGTCGTGGTCTGTTTAAGTAATTTTTACTTTTTTTCTTGCTGCTTGAAGTCGGGACGCGTGAGAAGCGTACGTAGAAAAATAAACGTCCGTGGGTCGTCGCGACCGCGACGCTGTCGGCCATGCTGATTTGATCGTAAGAAGTGCTAAGACAGCTTCGGAGCTGTCGTAGGATTTCGTCGTAACCTGCGCAAAACTTACGAAAATTTCGTTTCGTGAATACGAATTTGTTCTTAAGTTATGTCTTACGCACATTTTTGGCGTAAGATCGTTTCGTGAATCTGGCCTCTGCACTTCCGAAAGTCGCAGGAAAGGTAAGACAGACGCAGACGACGTTGCGAGCAGATGACGTTGCAAAGGAGCAGACGACGCTCAGATAGGGGGTCGCGATCAGCCAATCAGGGCTCGGCGTTCTGACGTCACCGCTATCCCCTGCGCAAGAAGCAGACGAACTTGCCCTCCGCATAGACCTTTTCCGTAAAAATAGCAGATTCATTGACTAATCCTTCAGATAATTGGAAACAATGCGGACAAAAGAATTATGTAGATGGTTGAGCGTGTTGGTTTCTAATTTATGATAAGAGGGACATGGAAGACAAGCAGACAAGACAGACAGGCAGACAGACAGACGGACAGACAGAAAGACAGGCTGTTTGTCATCCATGCCCCTCTTTCCTTATCGGAAAGAATTACGAAGCAGTAAATTTTAATGAACTACATTTATCGATGTAAATTCCACTATGTTAGAACAAAAATAGCTTGATTTTTTTAATAATAAAATTATAACAGCGTTTTTTTTTTTTTTTTTTTAATTTTGATGTGTTCAGAATGAACACCAAGTAACCGATGAACGAAGTAAAAGAATAAAAAAAAAAAAAAAAACTCCCCGTTCAGATTTGCTCGGAAGAGCACCGCTTTTAGCTCGTGTTCAGCTAACTACAATTTTACTTGCTTCATTCTCATTTGATTTGTACACGCAAAACAAATGCATAAAGAAAGCACCTAACTAGAAACAAACTGTAAATAGCATATATTTTGGGAATCGTACGGGAGAGGTTTGATTGAAATCATAATAGTAAAACTGGTGTGATTTAAACCAAGATTTAAATCAAGATTTCAATTCCAAATTTAATAATCTTGAATTTTATTCTCCACACTAACAACATCACTAAAAAAATTCCCAATCGTGGTTTAAAGAAAGATGCACAGAAAGCTACGAGATTTAAAGAATCGTCAAAATTTTCATGTCAGTTCCTAACCAATCCGTTTTTTTTCCTCCTTATTTTTATTTTACAGAGGTCTGAAGATGAAACAGTATTCCTTTTGATAGAAAATCGGCAATTTTGTAAAAAAAAAAAATATTTGAAAATATTGAAGCTAAAAATGAGACGTTTCGTCCTAGAAATGGTGAGAATCTTAGCAGTTTAAGTTCAGTGCACCGTCTGTGAACGGCGTCCAAAGTTGAGAAAAAAATAATTTTAGTTTTTGACATATTTTATTATATGGCACCTGATATTGCAGCGCGCCAAGTAGGCAGCGCGGCCGTAGCCTAACGGTTATCGCGCTCGCCTCCCACGCGAAGGGCCAGGGTTTGATTCCTGGCCGCGGCTATGCATTTTTGTTGACACTGTAATGTGATGTTCTGGTGAAATCGAGAACCGTCTAGCTGATTCGAGGTCGGAATGTTCTACACGCCGAACCTTCGACGCCGATTATTCCAGAAGCCCACACGTGCACATAAGGGCTCCGCGTGGCGATCTGCAGTCAGTTTTCGCCCCAGCGCTCGACTCTGCTGTCTCGCCGACTTCGACGCCCGCGACGCTCTGTTATTATCTTTTGTACCCTTTTATTTTTGGTACAAGTTCGCCACATTAAACGTTTATTTCTTCCTTTTTATTTCCTGTTTTTTTGGTCACCACCCGTGACATTTTGGTGGAGGTGCGGGGTACCGCATGTTCGTGCAGCGCAGCCCTCCGAGTTCCCGCGCTACAAGTCCGAACGCAAGCTACCGAGCACCCAACGAAGACCAGATCGAGACTCGATCAAGTCGCCGAACGCAAGGGCTACACCCGGAATACGGACTTTTACCACCCAGGACCAGGCAGCCGACGATGGCCAACCAGTCGCAGACCCCCGTCGCTCCTAGCGTCGTCTATCCACCCGTCGCTCCTCGGACACCGGCTCCATTCCATGGCGTGCAGTACGAAGACGTCGAAGACTGGATTGACCAGTATGAACGCGTCGTCCGCCACAATTGCTGGACCGACGAGCAGCGCCTGCACAATGTCTATTTTTCGCTCGAGGGGACCGCGAAGCACTGGTACGAGAATCATGAGTCCTCCCTGACGTCGTGGGACATTTTCAAGACCGATCTCAAGGCTACCTTCATCAACCACCACCGCCGGGAGAGAGCCGAGGACCTACTCCGAACCAGAACCCAGGGCCCCAACGAGAGTGTCACCGGCTTCGTAGAAGACGTCCTGCGCCTGAGCGCCCGCGCCGACCCTCGGGTCGGCGCGGGCGCTCAGGCGCAGGACGTATAGTATAGTATTGCTGGCGTTCCTGGTGGGAACTACATGCCTTCAGCGCTTTGCGGAATGCGTCAAACCACCCCGTGGAGTGCTCACAACTGTCTTCGCCGGTTTTCACGTCATAAACACTCGACAGCTTTCTTCTAATCAAAGAACTCACTCACTCACTTGAAACTCACTTGAGCTTGTTTTCTCATCGAACACGTTTCGCTCCTTTTTTTTTTCTTTTTTTTTTTTTCTTTTTAATGGTCATACGTGGTTTTATTGGGGTTAGCGACGGATTGCAGCACACAAGTCTTGACTCACTTCAGCCAGAACTTCATCAGAGTCCCGGAAAGAAGAGTTTGATGCACTCACGTTGTGAGGAGAAGCAATCTCATTCTTGAGGTATTTGTAGAAATGGTGGCATGAAAGGTCAGATTAGTTCACTGTTAATGAAGCCAGTAGCTTTTCCAACCGCACTTAGTTGAGTGCGGTTGGAAAAGCCGGATGTATACATATATCCACCTGCGCAACTGTGAATAGTTAGTGAATTAGCAGAGCGGGGCCGTTTTGTTTTTTGTGAATTGTAAGCTAATTAATGGTATTTCAGCTCAAAGACCCTTTTCGCGTCAGTTAAACTCGCCCCTTTTGAAAAAAAAAAAAAGTTAATTTGAAAAATATAAATCACATGCCACAACTAACGCGCAAAATGTTTAGTGCTGTGCGCAGTGGCGTCGCTACGGTCAGCGGCACCCGCGGCGGTGGCCTACACCTTCCCCTCCCCTCCCCCCGTCCACCGGCTGCACCCGACGCGGTCCTGGACGCCACTGGCTGTGCGGCGAAGCCGCTATGACGAAGACGTCGGCTCGCTCGAGTGAAGGTTTTTGGCAGCTTTCCCCGTTCGGAGGTCATATGTTACTTAGGGTGCCTTCATGTGCGGTTCGCATATGAAGGCTATCTAATGTTACTCAATGTTTCGCCATCACAGGCTAGTTCAAGTCACTGCAAAGTGCCAAGGGGAGTTTAAAATAAAAATAAAAGATGGAGTTTTTTTTAGATATTTACGTCCAGTCTTGCCACATTTGGAAAAATCAGCTGCATTTCCACGTTAATAACAAAACTACAATTAACGTTGGGCGTATAATTTTTACATATTCGTAAATAATATGTAAAGACGTGCATTTTGAAATGCTTTGTGAAGTATTACGAAAGATGATTGATTTGTAAAAAAAATTTTGAATGTCTTTAAAACGCGTTTTTATGCCTTGTTTAATTTTTTTTTATATATATAGAAATATTTTATTGATATCTTAATTTTTTTGAGTATGTGTTTTATGTCTTTTGTAAAATGTATTAAAAGGTTATGGTGACGTGAAAGCTTCGATGAGAAAATTACGACTGTGCAAAGTAGCATCGTGAACTCTTCTAAATTTCCACGCCTCGAGCTTCTCTATTTTATATCTTAGCGAGAAAAAAAAAATGCAACGGCGTTCATATGTAGCTGAATGTTCCTCCAAAGGACATGGCTTTCATCTATATTTTTGAGAAAAAGATTTAAATTATGACCCGGACCGTCATTGCATGAACTGACGTGGAAAAACCCAGCAGCGTATTTATTTGAGCTCGTCCCGAGCACGCGCTCTAAACAGCGCCCTTACGTATGGCGTCCAGCGAGTACCCCTTATGCCACGGGAACTTCTATTGGTCTAATAGATATGTTTATCAGTCCAAGTGTATATGTCTATTTAAGCTGTAGAGATGTCTATAGGACGAAAAAAGATGTTGATGGGACTGGTTGCATTGGTGTACTTAGAGCACTATATAGCTCCTTCGGAGCAGAGTAGCGCAATCTAGAACGCCGTCTCTCGGCGACTGGCGGCGAACGCCCGGAGGTTCCAACTGCGGTCAGAAATGCATGGAGAACGTGAGAAAATCGTTGTTTCTTCAGTTTTGTGGGGATGTGCGGAATGGAAATCATTCTTGACATAATAATGAAACATTTTAGAATAATATGCGATAAGTTTTGTGGCATACAAGGACGTAACTTTTTTTTAAAAATTGCCTGAGCGGCATCATGCAGCAGACGACACGGCGACGTCACACCATTCACGTGACCCGTTCCGGCCAACCCGAAAAGCCCATCTCCGCTGCGAGCAAAAATCGTCTGCTTCAAACGCCATTGCCTTGGAAATTGCCTTCTCAAAATTTGCACACGCATCCGATATTATTAAAACTTTGCTAAAGTGTTCAGCGCTTTACTAATTTCACGACAGGCTAGTTTTGAAAAATGTGAACTCGCCGTTAGTTTTTTAATCAGCCGTGTTATGTCGATCTCCATGTATTCTCCCATAGGGCGGGCCGCCTCCTGGAACCCTGAGTACCACGTGACTCGCGCCGAGCCGCTCTGTCGGCCATGTTGTCGGCAAAACACGGGGTTCAAAGGATTGCGCTACTCTGCTCCGTAGGAGCTATATAGTGCTCTAGGTGTACTGGAGCAACGGAGCTGCTTATTGAATATATAGACGCTTTACACACGCGCCAAATTACAGCCGCCATTGCTGACCTTCTCTTGTCTTACCGAGATGCCGAGCAACTGAAACGGTAGTTGACGATCCTCTACAAAGGCCGACGCTTTAGAAAAGTACACAGTTGAATCTAACATGGCAATAACCTGGCCTGCTATGGTAATGATGAAGTGAAATAAACGAAATAAGAGGAAGCAAAAACTGGTCAGTTATGGCGGCGTCCATGCACAGCTGCTGCAAAGCGTGTATAGTTAGTTAACTCAAACTGACCCTTGCGGAACAAAAAAAAAAAAAGAAAAAAAAAAAAAAAAACTAGAAAAAATTGGCAGTCTTTTTTTTTCAAGGAATAAAAAATAACACAAAACATTAAATTGAAATATGAAGATTAGAGGTTTAAAATAAGTTACTAGTAAAATATATTAAGCTTCCTCTTCTTATTAAAAAAAATAATAAACTCTATGATAAAATGCAGAATTTTTTTAAGGGTGCAAGGAACATCAATCAAAAATCGGCTACCCCACCTCACCACATATGTGATGCAACTTTATATTGTTCCGACCCGTTTTCGTTTTTTCTTCTTTTTCTGCGTCTGTTTTTTTTTTTTTTTTTAAATAACATATTAGCTGCGTTCGATTTACCTGCACCTCCTGCACCGGTGCAGAAAAGTGCAGGGCGGTGTACTTCCGGTCGTTATCTGAATACACACACCGGAAGTAGGGTGCCCTACACTTTTCTGCACCGGTGCAGGAGGTGTAGGTCACAGTGGTGTAGGTAAATCGAACGCAGCTATTATATCGCTATGAATAGAATCCCTACTGAAAAAAACCATTTGAAATTCAAACGGGTGGCAAACTGGTAAATCAAACGGGTGCAAACTTGTCGACCCGTTTGGATCAAACGTGATTATGGGATACGGGTAGCCGTTTGAAACGGTACCCGCTCGAAACGGTACCCATTTGATACAGGTGCCCGTTTGATACAGGTGCCCGTTCGACCTTGCACGTGACCACACGTTTGAACGTGCCATTCGAATCGGGAAATTATGCGCTAGCCCTAAACGGGGATCGTCTGGTAGGTTGGTTATCTTAAACTTATTTAAGACGTTCCGAAACTCATAAAATTATTTATAACATGGAGGAAACACGTAGAACAAATGTACTCACGTAGGTGCTTGCAAATGGACAGGAAAACAGACACAAAAGATTGTTTTCAATTCTCCTCAAAGTTTATTACGCTTTCTGTAGACAAGTACAAACGTGCAAGCGATCTGTGAAATGTGAGAGGCACTCTAAGCTTTTATACAACTGAGAAGATAGCAAACCAAACAAGAACCGAGGTAATTCTAGATTATGAAGGTAGACCTTCGGGAAATTATTCGCCCGGCTGCCGCGAGAATAGTGGCTGCATAATTATATAGATAATCTGGAAGAGTACGAGTAGAAGAACGGTCCATCGTTGCCAAGAAGTAGGTTGCAGTGCACTTACCATAAAAATAGCGGACTTGATAGATGTAATCCGTGATAGTTGTCGACACGGTCGAAGCAGGACAACCACACAAACACAAATGAGAGGGAACGGCTTCTTGGAAGTTTCAACACGATGTGGCGCACAAGCTGTCAGTTGCCGAACCCAACCAAACCGCAAGAATTCCTGACTTCTTTGAAGAATTGCTTGTTGCCGATATAGACGTTGGACTTTTCGAACACTGGTAGCTTTGGTGCACATCCAATACGTTGTCGAGAGACATCCTAATAAGACCGCAGGGTTAGGCGACAGATCGAAGCAGGTGGACGCGCGAAGTTCGAGCTGGAACTGACAACAAGCAGAAAGAGAAAAAAGCGGCTGCTAGGCGCACCCTTCCGGATCTCGATGCTTATCAGCATGTAGCTCGCGCGCGGCTTTTCGGGTGACAAGAGAGAAGGGAGGGGGCGAGGACCACAGGGACAGCCCCTCTCCCTCTCCCCAGGCATTCCAGAGAGATGCGTTTTTGTAACCTCAAAAAAAAAAAAAAAAACACGCGCGCGCGCGCGCGCGCGCATTTTAGCGCGTTTGAATTTTGGAAATGGCGGCGGGGCAGCCAGAAGTTCGGCTTGCGCCCGAGCGAAGAAAATACTCAGCGCGAGCTCGTAGTTTTACTGCTGCAACGGCGGGCGTGCTCTCGCAATGCTCGATGTTCTTGCAGCCGCGTGTACTGTAAAACCCTTAATGTTCGCGAGCCCTCAATTTTCGCGAATTTCACGAATTGAAGAATTCGCGAAATTCAAGGGCGCGCGAAAATTTCGGTCCTTAAGATTTTCAACGCAGGCGTCTGGAATTCGCGAAATTTAGTGGTCGCGATTATATTATCTGTGACCGATTCGCGAAAAATAGGGGCCGCGAAAATAAAGGGTTTTACAGTATGCGTTTTACCTTCGCTGCGTCTTGAATTAAAGTGAAACGGAGTCTAGACGTACATTCTTTCACGCGGTCGCGTCTTCTGCGAGAGAGATTCGAGCTGAATAAGTAAATTGAGGCAACAAAGTTTTACAAAGCTTTAAAGTTCTGTCAAAAATATCGGCTCACCAACGTCGCGCGTTCACGTAAAAAAAAAAAAAAAAGAAAGTGTTAGTTTAGTTGCAGTATAAGCGAACATCAGCGCAATTGAAATATAAATATAATTACTTGCATTACGCAGACGATCTGAAATCGATAAGCCGGCGCTTCCAGCCTTCCGGAAACATTGGCTGCCACGGCTGAAACGCTAGGCGTGCCCACGCCGCCGATCTGTACGTTCAGTATCAAACGGGCTCCGGAGAGCCGTTTGATTAAACCGGTGCAGTTTGCTACATGGTCACCGGTTTGAGCAAACGTGCGACAACTTTGCCCAAACGAGTCGCCCATTTGCCCAGACGGGCGACCCATTTGCCCAGACGAGCGACCCGTTTGCCAAAGAAGTGACCCGTTTGTCCAAATAGGTGACCGTTATGGCTCATACGGGGGACCCCTTTGAGCCATACGGGCGACCTTTTTGACAAACTGGTGACCGGTATGGTTAAACTGTTACCGGTATGGACCCGTTTGTTTTCATATAGGTGCCAAATGGTTTTTTTCAGTAGGGATCCGTAAGTGATGACGTCACAACATGGCGCTGTGCTCCAAACAAACCGTTGCTAGGGCCGTTGCTAAGGACAAATACAGGGGTGCTTGACGTGAAGTTAAAATTTGTCTAATAATTTTTTGTTGTTGTAATTTTTCGTGTTTTCTCAATATTTAACCATTAAACGGGCACTCAAGTAGATTCTGATATCGTCTATTTATTGTCATAACTCAATCTACGGGCTCTAAGCATTCAAAAAATCCCAAAATTACATTCAAGGGCAGCCGATTTCTCTATTAAAAATCCAATCAAAGATCTTGCCACGCCCCCCTTTCTGCGGCGTGGCGCAGAACACCAGGGGGCGCCGTCGGACGGGAAGACATAGGGTGCCTAGCGCTCGTGTGTATGAAGGCACTCTAGGAAGACATAGGGTGCCTAGATGTCTGTCTGTCTCAGGGTGAAGACATCCATTGTTGTCCGGAATGTGCCAGCGCGTGACGCTCTCGCGCACTCGGTGCGTGACTTGGGCGGTAAGATGGCGTCTATGCATCAGCCAAAGCTACGCGCTCGAGCTGAGCGACACCGGATTGCGCGCACTTCAAAATGCATAAAAAAAACGATTGGGCGGAAAAATGGCTGAGATGTCACCACTCAAGCAAAAGCGCGCGTGTGTATGAAGGCACTCTAGGAAGACAGAGTTCCATTTAGCCCCGGCGAGTGGCCGTAGCGCCGGCTTTCCTGCACAGCCCCAGATGCTTTGCTCGTCACGTGACTGAATTCGGCGAATAGCGGGGCCGAGCGCGTCGCCGCGCATGGAAAACAGAAAAGGAGGAGAAGGAGGCGAAAGCAGTGGAACATGCGCCGGTGAGCGTGCAACGTCGGCGAAGCACGCGTAGCGGTGACTTTCCTGCATGGCGATGGATGCTTTTCTCCTCACGTGATCGATCTCGGCGAATAGCGGCGTGGCGGCGCGGCGAAAACAAATGCGCAACTCTGCTCCCCCGGAAGGGGAGCATACCGAGGAACTCTAGGAAGGCAGCAGGGGAGGGCAAGCGAAAGCCAATCACGAGTGACGGCTTCCCGGCGGCCGCCTAGTGTCTCCCCTGCTCTTTATGATATACCTTAGTGAAATGGAAAAAAAAAAAAAAAGTATTAGAGCAGTACAATTTAGGATTTGATCTGACTTACATGAAGGGAGGGAAAAAAGTAAATCAAGTTTTACCAGGGCTGATGTATGCAGGTGACATTGTACTTGTAGCAGAGGGTGGAGAGACAATGCAGGGACTAATTATGATTTGTGGCGGGATACTTTACGCCTAAACTTCAGTAGGGACAAGTATGCGATACTAGTTCATAACGACGCGAAGGGGGAGCCTCTGGAGATGCAAGACACTGCGATAGAACATGTAGAAAAGCACAAATATTTGGGTGTATGGTTAAATGAGGGAAGAAAATATCTGAATGAACATGGAGTAAACTGCAATAAAGAGGCAAATAAATTCGGCTATTATAAAACACAAAGCACTGTGGAACTTTAATAAATACGAATTTGTGAGGGGGTATGAGAAGGAGTAATGGTACCGTGGTTGACTTTCAGTAATGCAGTCTTGTGTATGAAATCTTACGAGCAGTAAAGCTTAGAGATAAGGCAAAGGAGTGTAGGCAGGTTAGCTTTAGGGGCACATGGTAACATACCAAATGACAGGGTACAGGGGGATATGGGTAGGGCATCCTTTGAGAGCAGAGAGGCAACAGGTTAAGCTTGACCAATGGCTAACTGATATGGAGCAGATGAGGTGGGCAGCTAAAGCAGCGTTGGATAAAGTACATCCAAAAAGGTACTTCAAGTAAAGCACAAAGTAAATTAGACGTGATGAACTTCAAGTAAAGTAGTAAGTACACTGGGTGCAATGTACTTGAAGACAAGTACTATAAATACAATCTACTTTCAAAGTAAAGTACAAATATTTTAACACAATCGCTTATGATGCTTTTTAACTCCCCTATACAGTGATTTTTTAACTGGTATGGACTGCCCAGTGGTAATCACGGCTGCATAACCTATCTTCAAATACAGCGTCAAATATTTCCTAAAGTGGCTACAGAGTAGTTATTTTCAGGAATTGAGCCCAATTCCTGAAAATCGCTGTATAGTGATTTTCTTGCACGGGATTGTTGCACCCATGGGGTTAAATCTTCTAGGAGAGAGCATGACGTCAGCCCTGTACAGCTTCCCCAAGCAATCCTCTCATAAAAAAAATGTACTCTCCTTAATAAAAAAAAAGTGAGTGTGGAAGCGACCTGGTGGTAATTAATTATAATGTGACATATGAAATTGGGGTGTGAAAAAATTAAGGAACTTTCAAGTCGAAGGAAAAGACTCTTTTGTCTTTTCCTTCGATTTAAAAGTTTAATTTTTCCGCACCACAGTCTCAGGTGCTACATAATGATTAATGTTGCTCGCCTAATATTTTAAACCTCCTCCCTTGCGCTGATCTACCGAGAACTAGCGATAGTTCAAAAAGCTATGGGTAAGTCGCACCCAGAACAAACGGGGCGATGCGTCGTCTGGTCACGTTTCTGTTGAGAGCAGAATATCCCTCCAAGTATTTCTTCGGAGTTGACAAAGCATCATTTCGTGATAAAAATTTAACAAAACAAAATTCGGGGAATGTGCTTTGAAGTCGGGAACTGTACTTTCCTTGGAAAGTACCAGAGAAAGATACTTTAAGTATAGAGTAACAAGTACATACTCAGATAATGTACTTCAAGCAGTGGCGTACCAACTTGTTCTTGAATGGGGGTAGGGGGCAAACCGGACCCCCTCCCCTCCCTCCCCCCTCCCCTCCCCTCCCTCTCTCCCTCCCCCCCCCCCCCCCCCCCCCCCCTGGCCAGGGCTGGGGGGCGGTGCCCTTGATATGCCTTGAGCGCCGCTGTCCAATGTTTGCGCTTCCCAGTGGCGGCTGTTTCAGGGGGAAGGGGGGGGGGGGGGGGGGGAGCGGCAAACCACATACCTTGCCCTTCCACTCTGAGAGCTGGGGGAACGAACGCCCCCCTCCGGTTGGTACGCCCATGACTTCAAGTAAAGTACAAGTTTCCTAAACCTACTTGAAGTAGTACTTTAAGTACAATGTACTTCAAGTACTTCCCAACACTGAGCTAAAGTATATAAGTTCCTATATATGAAAAGCTTCAACACAAATTGAACGAAACGGACTCGAAAGCTCGGAAACAAACTTTTGCAGGCGGGCAGTGAAATGGAGTCAGTGGAAAACAAGAGAGAGAGAGAGAGAGAGAGAGAGAGAGAGAGAGACGTGGAAATCAGCTTTAGCTATGTATAGGTTACAAAAGCATGAATTAAGGAGAGCAATTTTGTTTGATAATTCTCGGGGGAGCTCTTTACTGTTTGAGGCCAGAACTGGGTACTGAGAACGAAGACTTATAGAGCAAAATTAGAAGGTATAGATACGGTTTGTTGCATATATGTGGAATGGAAAGCGAAACTACGGAACACCAGTCTGTTCTCCCCTCCCTGAGGGGAGAACAGACGTAGAGGGGGAACTGTAGCAAAATGATTTGATGGCCTAGTTGGTTAAACATTACGAAAATTAAAAAGCGCAAAAGACAAGGACAAGAGGGAGACAACACAGGACAAGCGCTTATCCTCTTGGCGTGATGCGTTGAAGGTCTTCCGCAGCCGAACAGTCCGTTGATGTCTTGGGGAACCACATGGTGTCGGATGGCCCTGGATTTCGGTGGAGAAAATGGAAGGATTGAGGTAACGAAAAGGGGAGGGGAGGCATTGGTGGAAGGAGACAAGGGAAAACTAAAATTGGTAAAAACCATTTAGCACAACTGGAGACAGGAAGGACAGAGGAAAATCGGGACTCCCTTCCGCGTGGCTCCGGCCCAAAGTCTCAACCCTGTCTTTCAGTGGGTCTAGGTTTGAACCCCAACAAGGTTGACCACAGGAAAATTGGTGACTCCATTGCCGGGAGGAGAGGGCGGGGGTGCGTTTTCTTTTTATTTTGTATTTGCTCAATACCTGGTGGTTCATTCCTCCGGCCCGCTCATAGTTGCAGGGATGTGGAGGGAAAGAAATTGGGTATTTAAGTGAAGAAAGAAAGCATTTTGTCGGGCTAGGTGGCGCAAGCTACCATCTGTTACAAAGGACACAGTCCAATCATTCATCTATCTTTAAAGTAGGTAGTATCTTGCGCTATCTAGTGGTATAAAAAGACAACCTCTTTCATACTTTTCGTACTTTCCAGCTTTTAGAAAGAATTTGCTTTTATGTAGTTCTATTTATTTGTTCTTTGGAGCATAAACTAAAACAAATATTAAATTGAAAAATCATTTATTTTGTGATTTTACGATTGCATCTTTTTTTAACTTCTTTTCACTCTTGTACCCACCTGACTCTACCTCTGTAACTGCAACGCTGCAACTTTCGAATAAACTGACGTCATGTATAATTTCTTTACAAAAAAGAGTAACTGCTTATCACTCTTCAAGTAAAGCGTTGGATAAACGAATAGGCTCAAAAAGGCTCCACGCGTCATCAACGTCACCGACGTCTCTCCGGTCGCAAACATGGCAGGCAGCAAGAAGCTCACCAAGGAAGAGGAGCTTTTGCTTCAAGATTTCAGCCGAAATGTGTCGACAAAGTCGTCCGCACTCTTTTACGGAAACGCTTTCATCGTCTCCGCCATCCCCATTTGTGAGTTCCTCCTACTAGACTCCTAACAGCCGAAATAACGGTTTGATGCGGCCCAGCCACATGTGCTTTGCCGGAGGCCAACCACCGATTATGCGGCATTCGCTGATTTCAGGGCTGTTCTGGAGGATCCACCAGATGGATTTGTACCAGTCGGCCATCGTCTTCGCTGTGATGACCCTGCTGTGCACCTGGCTCATCGCATTCGCTTACAAGAGCGTCAAGTTCGTGCTCAAGCACAAGTGAGTCGGAACCCGGCAAGCCAGCGTTGTCCCCGATAATCTATCGACACAAAAGAAACACGTCGGTTTAAATCTAAAAGGTTGTCTATCGGCCCCGTATAACGAGATTTGAATATTCATGTTTTAGTCATCGTTGATAAACTAGTCAACATTTTCCAGTGACCTTATTCTCTGGGCTGCCTCTCCTGAACGGCATTTTAATGACGATAATAATCCCTGGAGAAGGGGAACAAGAGGGACAAAGGGCAAACACAAATCTCCAAACACAGCTGGGTGACTGGTGCGCGACTGAAAAAATGCGCCTTGTCCAGCTCGCTTGCACCTTTGCATTATAGGCATTTTAATGCTCGTCAGAAAACCGGTCCTTTCTCGTGTTTGTCTTGCTGATTTATTTCTACGCCGATTTAGCGTTTACAGGTAGAGCGGCTTTATATTCCAGCGTTTTCAGTGAATTGCAAATGCATAACATTCCTGACTTTATTGGTCTTGAAATTTTTAGGGTGGCTCCCAAGCGAGAGGACGCCGTCAGCCGTGAGATCATGAAGAAGCTCTCGGATGACAAGAAGATGTCCAAGAAAGAGAAGGATGAGAGGTACGTTTGGGTCATGTTGCCTGAGCTCACACTTCAATTTCCACTCCTGGCCGGCCTCGATGGTGATGGTCATCGTTGTACTAGCGTGCATTCATGTTATCGTTAGCGTGTAGTGGTCGTTACAAGCCCCAGGTTTGTGGACGTACTGCACCGATCACATTGCCCCAATGGACTGGGGAGTGTAAATGTTACAGGCTAGATAGCACAAGCTGCCATCACTATCCATTGAGACACAAGTAGCCACATTTAAAGGGGCCCTGCAATCATATTTAAGTGTCTACCTTTTTTGCGGTTTCCACGTCCCTCTGGGTTCGGGCAAGCCAGCGGGCACGGAGAGAGTAGCTAAATATCAGTGCGTCATATTTTAATCGGACGACGCGGAAACCTCCTCCACCGACGATGGCGACCCGCGGTACCGAAAGCGCGCAAAATGTGACGTCTTTGGTCCTGGGCTTACTACTGGTCGGAGCCGCTAAAAGCTTTTTTTTTTAGTCGAAATACAAAATATAAGTGGCGTGAACCGTTTCAATTATTTATAAAAGTAGTTTTTGTTCAGTATTTTAGATCAGAAAAGAAATAAATGCAGTTTAGAAAGTACGGAAACGAGAAATGACCCGTCGACATATCTGCCACCAAGCGGTGGAAAAAGCGGCGCATACTAGAAGGAGTAGTAAGATCAGGGGCTGACACGGAAAGGTCCCGGATGTATGCGGCGGCGCTGCGGTTGTATGGACAGGAGGATCAGACTGGCTCCGAGTGTTCCCAAGGCCTTCGGCGAGAAGCTTTGTCTTGCAGTTTGGCCGTTCCGCGGTATGGCAGCGCGAAGTGGCTCCCATTCCGAACTGATCTTTACCCCGTGTTTCCTGTCGTTTGTGGCCAATGAAATGTCATGCCGAATTAGTGTTCAATCGCGCAGCAAATGCAATGAGAGCCGCTTTGGCTTCCCGCTGCATACATCCTATTCAGAACATGCTTTGGTGGCGCCCTCTCGCACTGTCGACACAAGGTGTGGCAGTCGTGTGCGCTCGAGGAGCTCACTACCCCTCCTCTAGTTCACGGCCACTCAAGCAACCAAGGACGTCATAAGGGAGGTTATTCTTTCCTTATTTTTGCAACTTTAATTTGCCTAGAACTTTTAAAATAAAGCAAATTTCGAGAAAAGAAAAGTTTCGCTAAGTTACTACGTTCAGTGCGCTCAGGTTCGGTGCAAATTAAAAACCAGTAAAAAAGTCCTTGCAGGGCCCTTTTAAGGCGATCCTTTTTATGATGGACCGCTGTGCATGCTAGTGCATGCTACGAGCCATTGGAACCTTTCTATTATCATGCGAGTCTGACGCGAATTTTTGGAGAGGCACAGCGAAGTGCAGGTCGTATACATATACTCGCAAGATACATTTACAGCGTTAGATTGGCTGGAATGGCTCGTAGCGTCCGCTGCGGCCCATCATAAGGTGAAGCAGGGTATAGACCAGGGGTGGCCAGGCTGACCTGGCCTAAGAGCTGCAAACAACCACAAAATTTTCAAGAGCCACGGGGGCGGAAGGCAAACGTTTGTCCAGAGCAATAAACAAAACTCAAACTATTTTTAATCTATCCGAGTCAAAAGCAGTCCAACTGTACGTAAGGTAGCAGTAGCACATGACTACCAAACTGCAACCTGTCTTTCGATTTAAAATGCGTTCCATTTCTCTTTTTGGGGAAGTGCTCGTGTGACCGGGAGGGAGGAGGGGGGGGGGGGGGGAGGGTGAGGAAGGGAACTGTGAGTCTCACTTTAACACGTGAAGAGCCGCAGCTTGGCCACCCCTGGTATAGACTAACACGCGAGTGTGACATCGTGTCGCTGCGGTGGCCATGCGGCCGGAACGGTGCATGCGCAGACGCTTCACTTCATGCTAATCTGGTTTCTGCACATGCAGAAACCAGATTACATGCGGGCTTGCATGTAAACAGCGTGTTGGTGTATGCACCGACACAGTTTACAAACAGGCCTGTGTTTGCCCACGCCGCATGTGAGCACTGCGCATTCGTAGAGACCAGATTCGCTCGAGGCGAAGCTTCTGGACATGTTCAGTGCTAGCAGCAGTACCATTGCAGTGGCGTAATGTCAGAGAGTTGAGCTGGTCTATGGTGTCTAGCTTCGCAAATGTACAGACAACCAATTTGGCCCTACGTTTGGGCATGGCCCGACGGAAATGTTTGAAATGGGACTGGTACCAAGTTGCCTGCTTGTGCAGGATACTGTGGAAGAAGAATGAAGTTGCAGACTACGAGGCGACCACATTCTCCATCTTCTACAACAACGCCTTGTTCCTGACGCTCATCATCGTGACGTCCTTCTACATACTGAGGGCGTTCAGCCCCATGGTGTATCCTTTTGACTCTTGCTACGTTGCAGACATATCCATACTGGGTGATCCATTGGAATCCAATGGGTGGATTTAATCAATGCGGGGCTTTTGGAGCAAGCCCTTCTTTGTTTGGGATGAGCGAGAAATATTTCGGTGTCCGCTTTCTGCAATATTTCTATTTTGCTCGTAGCATGTAAAGCACGCCATTCCGTCTGTGTTCAGAACCTGTTATTGTTAACCCTTCTGACAGTCGCCGCCGTACATTGTACATCGGAATGTCCCCGCCTAAATGCAAAACTGTGTTCACCCCGTTGCTGCCTGCAGTGTCTTTGAAAAATTATATTTGGTGGGTCGTTTATAACGAAAAATAGAGCCACCAGGCTCGAAATACAAACGTGCGATTGTCATTTACGGATATTGTGGATCGTATTTAACCTATTTTTGAACACGACGGGAATATTTCAAATTTCGTTGAAGTATCCCTTTTAAAGGGGTAATGAAACGCTTTTCCAACTTTTTCCTGTTTAGCTTTCCTCCTCAACTCATAAATCGCACATTCTACCAAACAGTTCAAGAAGACAGAAAGGGGGGAGTCCCCTCTTGCTCGCACTCTCGTTTGTGTACCTGGACACAGCCATTCTCCCCCTAGAAGATTAGCCGGTCGCTCAAAACTCAGACAAAAGTTGCTTTCCCCGCGCCGTCCACCCCGAAGCTCACAGTGCTGTGGAAGCTACGTGCTCGTTGGGTCAGCCACACTTTTGCCACGTGACCACACTCTCGCGCATACCGACGCACAGAGAATGAGGTCAGGTAGTAAAAGGGAGGCAGCTGATTGGTCCGGCAAGCGCGTAGCTTCCACCACAATGTCAGTTTAGGGGTGAAGGGAATAAGTGAGGTCTGGTGTCGTGCGACGTGCATTTGGACCCAATGACGCGCTTTGGGGACCACGCAGAGAGCAGAGCAGCAGAGAAGGCAGAGAGCTTACGAAGGGAAGGAGGTACGAAATAGTACGCTGTGTTTTCAAATTTTGGTACCGAAAGTCGGGCTTTTGACTTTCTCTTTTGGCCCACTGAATGATGTGCTATTAGTGAACTCCCTATCTAAATTGATTTATCCCAGCCTAAAATTCGTTCCATGGGCCCTTTAAGACACAGTAGCGTTTGACTCTTGTCTTGAGTTACGAACACGAATCACCACGAACGGGAGAGAGAGATATAGAGATAATAGGTGTTTCATACAAAGCATGACATCCCGACAACCAATCTTAGTAACTTCATCTGTGTCACCATGCTCCTATATCGACAAGCGATGTACAAAGCGGAATGACTCGCTGCTGTAACTCGTAACATAGTCTAATGCAACCGTGTGAAAGGGATAAATGGGACACGCATACATAGTCTAATGCAACCGTGTGAAAGGGATAAATGGGACACGACCGCTTCCCAACTCGAACCTTTGGGCTTGTCTCATGTATGCTACTTGGGGAGTTGTCTATTATTGAGCACGTGGCTGTCAGTGCTCATTGGGCCTGTCCAACTTCAGATGTCCCATTTATAGCAGTGCCCGATTGGGACGTTTCTCTGTGCTCCCAGAAAGGGTCCGAAACAAAAAGGAAGATTGGCTCTCATATACCAAGCAAACTACCAGGAAAAGTTTCCTTTGCAGCCTAGCCATGACACAGAGACAGGGCTGTTGAACGTGGAACTATGCTGTGTCATAGGCAGACAGCCAGCTGGTGCAACAGTGAATTCCATGAACATGGTTCCATGCTGTTATCTTGACTAATAAGTCACTTATGCGCAAGCACAACTCCACCAAATTATGTTAGCTTTCAGAACCACGCGTGTATTGTAAACAGTTCCTAAAGCTGTGTGCTTGAAAATGTGGCTCCCGTAGTGATGCACAAAGCTTGACAAGTTTTGTTGATAAGTTTTCTGCAGCGTTATGGGTTAGGAGCAATTCTGAAACTAAATTCTATTTTGCGGTAGACCTCCTAAAATAGAATTTAGTTTCAGCTTTGGAATTTCTCCCAACTTATGCTACAGATTAATTTTCATGGTGTAAATATTGTGCTACAGATTAATGTTGTGACATGTACCGTATTCAAGAAAACAATTTTTTGGGGGAGTTTAGTATTCCTTTCAGTAACTAAGAGGCCATAAAAGGTGCAGCAGCTCGTGTCCAAGCTCCCACTTTGTAGCCACGAATTGCAATACTGTTGTTTTTATGCTATTCCCATTTGTGTGAATGGTCTGAATTGATCTATGGGTCCATCTTTCACTTATGTTACAGACATTCAGATAAAAAAAATGATTAAAGGCATCGAAAGCTATAGAAGTATACTGGTACCACAGAAGGTACTGAATGTGCTACTATATACTATCCTTGACCGATTGCGTGCAGCAACTATGTGTTCTCCGTGGGCGGCGCTGCAGGTCTGCTGGCACTCTTCTCCACTGGCTCCCAGTGAAGAACCATCCCTTCTTTTTTTTTTCTTTCTGCACTTAATAAAGGGGAACTTTTTTCTAAGACTGTTTCTCTGCCTTTGATAATAGAAGAAATTGCAGTCTGAAAGTGTTGAGTCTAGCATGTCAGACTTGCATTATAGTTTAGACGCAGCCGTTGTCATTATTCCATTTCACCCTTTGAGGAAGCGTCTAATCGACATGCTCAAAGGCTGGAGGTGGTTAAATACAACCCTCGTGAAGGACTTGAAAAGGTATCCTATATTTTGCCGCAAAAATTTACATGTCAGTCTAATGCATGTTGGCATTGATTGCTGTCTCAAAGAGTTCCAGAAAATATCCAGCACTGGCTTTCACTGTCCTTTCTTGCAGATAATATTGATGGTCAACTGAAGTTCAAGGAGGCTTGCTTGTTTTAGTGTAGAAAGCACTGCTCAATTTGTCTTGGTGAACTTGGACTGCCATCCAAAGTATGAATGTGAAGAAATCTGCTCACGGCTGCCACCAACTCGAGTATCTAGTTCGATGTAGTACAACTCAAACTTGTACAAGTTAACCACGACAAAGTGGCATGGTCGTGCAAGAACCCCGTCACGCAGCATACCATGTAAAGGGGCTGTGCGTTGTGGGAATTGCATTGTTGGCATTGCCAACAATGCAATTCCCACAATGCACAAAAACCTTGGGATTCCATTGTTGGCATTGCCAACAATGCAATCCCAAGGTTTTTGTCATCAAACTTTGAAATTCTCACAGTAACTATATTTAAATGTGGCTCATGCTGTGGGCACGAGCAGTGCGTGAGCATAATTTGGGCTCGTGACAATTACTGCCTCGACATGAATTCAGGTAGTGGCTTGTGCCCAATCGTTGCAACGATACGAAAAGCCAAACCTTAACAATATGTGGCACTCGGTGTGTGTATCCTGCCTTGCCAATCGTAACGCATGGCTAAGATACATTCACAGCATATAACCGGCACCCGATCACGTGGCCGCTTGTAATGGCTGCGAGCAGAGGGGGTGAATACTGATTGTTTATATTGAAAAATTTCCAAGACTCGCTGTCTGAAGAAAAAAAACTAATGGCGTTTCATAGGTTTTGGATGTAAAGGAATAATACAATTCTGGTGCAGTGTTGGCACTCTGATGCACGCCTTACCTTCCTTACGCACATAAAGCAGTACTAACCCAGTACTGAATCTGTGCCGTTACTAGCTCACTGTCACCATCATCTACATGCAGAGGTGCATACATGTGTAACTGGCCTTTAGATCCTTTCAGTGAAATACCCAAAAATACTTGCACTGCAGTGTTTATACATTCTTTTGTCCTGTACATGAAATATTGTGAAGCACATCACAAATCCACCAGATTTTGTAAGAACTGGAGACCCTTATTGAACATTTGGTTTAAGGATTCCTTTAGGTTAGGAAACAAATGGTGACGTACAAAAAATTGAGGGCAGAAGCTTCCTTGCACAAACTTTAGGGGAAAAGATAGCCACAATGGGCACAAAACCTTGGTTTTGGGAGCCCAGTCTCAGTCACCACAGCCCAACAGAGTCAGCGGGACCTAGCTTTGCTGCACCAAGTAACGATGGCATTTGCTAACTTCACTATGACCGCCTAGCTTCATACTCAAAAACTTACTAACTGGGAATTTGAAAAATGGTGGATTCTCCCGATCCCTTAACTTGAAATTAGTGAGAGAGATTTTAGGATTTTTAACAGCATTCCAGTAGGCTAACTAGACTAGTCACCTCATGTACCCATTCAGGGTGTTTACTATAAATTGCTTGACTCAAATTTCCAGACCTTTCTAGGTTTCTCCTAAAAATTTCAAATACATTCATCGCTCATTACAAAAGAAAAAAATGCAGAGGATGGGGTTGCAGCAGCTGTTCGGGCTATTCCTATTTTACCCGGTGAATCGGGTGGCGGTTGCACCATGCGGTTATGACTCGGACAAAGGTCACTCGGTGCAAAGGCCATTCACACCATGTACGCCACAACCTCCACCTTAGTTGCGTGTCCCTGTGCTGCTCAGATTGGTCACTTTCCCCGACTTAACTTTCTGGTGATTTCCCCGACAATTCCAAGTTTTCCTGGCTGGTAGACAGCCTACCATTGTTTAAAGGGGCCACAAAACGATTTTTCAACTTCTTACTTCTTAGCTTTTCTCCTCAACTTGCACACCGTGCAGCGTTATCAGAGATCAAAAGGAGGGAAAGGAAGAACTCCCCTCTTGCTCGGAACCTCGTTGGTGCACCCGGACATCGCCATTATCTCCCTAGAAGGTTAGCCCGTCACTCAAAATTCGGACAAAAGTTGCTTCCCTTCCCCTACCACCCATGGAAGCTACAAGCGATCATGCTCCCTTGCAGATACCAACGCGCAGTGAACGGGGTCAGGTGATCAAAGGGAGGTGGCCGATTGGTCCGGCAAGCACGTAGCTCCCACCACACTAACGGAATGTAGCAAGGTCAGGTGTCATGCTTTGGGTACGGCAGATGTATCACAGTGAAAAGGCGAAGAGCTGTCAAAGGAAAGGAGGTACGAAATAGTCTGCTGTTTTCAAATTGTTGCACCAAAAAGCAGAAGTTGGACTTTCTACCTTCTTTCTTTTGGCCCATTAAACAATATGCTATTAGGTAGTGAAGTCCCAATCTAAATTCATTTATCCCAGCCCAAAAGTCATTTCATGGCCCCTTCGAGGGGCCAAGACCAATCATATATCTTTAAGAAAAAAAAATGTTTTTCACACTGAAAAAAAAAAAAAAAATTATGCATAGCCAAACTAGTGACCTAGAAAGGGGTAGTGGGCTCACCGCGCCCGCTTGCTGAGGCGGGTCATGCCTAAAATGAGATTGCGCTCCGGTCGACTCCTCCTGCAGCTTTCCCGCGCCCTTCTGCGATCACATGCGTATGAGTGCACGTGTGCGTCAGTGTTTCCTTCGTCAGATAACTGGGAAGATTCAGAAGAATCGGAGGAACTGTGTCAACCGAAAGCATTGGTAAGGTGTACGAGAATGGGGTGTACCCCAGCATTGGTTTCCCACGCGTTCAGCGTGGGAGACAATGCTACTGTGTCCCGAGCCCCCTCCCGTTCTTTCTCCTTCTGAACCTCCTCCCTCACTCTCCCTATTCCCACAGACCCTGCAAGCTAGAGTGACAGCACCAGACTTGACACTCCCAGCTCTATCAGGTCATCGCTGCTGTAGGCAACCTACAGACAACACTCGCCCAACAACTACAGCTATCACATGATGAAGCCATCCAGCGCTTCGTAGACACTAATGCCAAACTCTCTCACCGCCTCAGTCAAGCGGCTACTATTCGAAATTTAGGAATACATGTGTCGGCCCTCCAACTACAAAAAGTCGACAGCCCACCCCGCGTTCCAACACGTCCCTTGATATCAACGGCCACTAATTCCCAGCAGTCTTCAACGTCCCCCCTCACCATATGGCAATGGAATTGCTAGAGGTTTTGTTGCAAAAAGAGCAACCTTACACTTGTACATTCTGGCAGCCCCAATCAGACCCGACATTATTCTACTTTAAGGAACGTGCAGGGGCTTCACACCCCCCGCTACGACAAATTCACCCAGCTACACAGCGAAACACCTTGTGTTTGGCTCTGTGGCCTACTGGCTTCCTAACATTTGTGCCCTGGCACCTACAAGGATCAAATCCTACATCATTCAATATAAACAAGCATCCATCCTTATTGCCGGTGACCAACTGCCCTAATGCCTCGTGGGGTCATCACTACACGACCACTCAAGGCCACAAGCTGGAGCGGACTTTCCCTCGTTATATGGACACCACCGAACCTATATGCCAAGGCAGCAGCGTGGGGAGGGACACGTCACTGGACCTCGCCTGGTGTTACGGCCAGTCGTCGGCTGGTTGGGACAACCTACACGACAATCTTGGAAGTGGCCATTTCCTCATACAAATCTCCCTCCCTTTCCTTCATCGACAAACCACTCGTAAACTCCTCCCCCCCCCCCCCCCCCCCCCCCCCTCCCTAACTTAACCAAATGGGACAAATTTAGGACCCAACTTGGTTCTACGGTACCTCCAACCCCACTGGGTCTCCACCATCCAGACGTCGTACACACACACCAGGGGCATCGCCCCTTCTGAGGACCACCAGTACGGACTCCCATTTCCTCCACTTAAGGGACAAACTACACCAACTAGTCCACAGCCATCCCAGACGTCATCCAAGAAGCCCCGAACTACGCTCCCTCTCTCTTACTACCCACAACTGGCTGGACACATGCGACGGGATGAACAGTCGTCTCCACACACTATCGCGTAGGGCAAATCTTTTCAACTCCACTTGGCCAGACCAAACTGCTCCGCCCCCTCGTCAAACTTCGTAGCAATCAGCAGTCCCCCAAAGATCTGGCAAACAACGCCCTTCAATGCTTCTACCCTGTCACTGTCCCCCTCCCCCTGGTACTGCCGGCCCCAGAACCAGGCACCGAAGGGGGCATCGATTCACCCTTCAGCCCTTCCGAACTTCTCACTGTCCTTTGTGACATCAAAAGACAAGCCACCCCAAGTACAGACACACTGCACCCTCGGGTCCAAACTTGCCTACGCAACCTCCCCGACACTTATCTCAACATTCTCCTTTCCTACATCAATGAAGCCGAGGTATCTAGCCACATTCTGCAGAAATGGCGCACCATTAAAGTTATGTTCATTCCCAAGCCGGCCAAACCGCCAACAGATGCAGCTAATTTCCACCCTATATCCCCAACTTCCCGTGTTGGCAAACTCACGGAGATGGTCCTCAGCAGATTGCTGTGGCACCTAGACTAAATAGATACTTTTGCCCCTACACAGACAGGCTTCCACCCACACATCGCCACCTAGGACAGTGCCATACGCATCTACAAGGACATTTACCAAATCCCCAGCACAGACCAACTCCGGGTACCGCAATCGTGGACATCGACAAAGCCCTCGACATGGTCACCCACTTTGCTATTCACCTCTCTCGGTTCCATTTCGGCTTACGCATCTTCAACCATGTTCAAGCCTTTCTAACAGCACAGTACAACTTCAAATCAATGACTATACTTCCCCACCCCACCCCCAAGAGGCATCCTCCGTTCTCTCCCGTTATTTAACTTTGCTATGGTCCACCCACCTACACAGCTTTAAACTATCCAAACACTTCACCATAAAATCTACACTTACTTCGTCACTTTCTGTTGTTCACGAGGCCATCCCGCAGATTGAACAATTCAGCAGGGCCTCGATACCATTCAGACCTACGTCACCAACATTGGTCTCTCTTGCTCACCAACCAAGTCCAAACTCGTGGTTGTCTCCAATGACCACACCAGACAAGCAGACAGAAGGGCCTTATCTCCCTATCCATTCATGGTGCAGACATCCCACGCAAACCGTCCCTTACCGTGCTCAGCTTCCATCTCCACCAACCAGCCCAACCTCATCTATGGCTCCAATCCATTACGAGACAAATCAACCAGGTTCATCACATGCTCTGCGGAGTAACACGGCACCAGGCCGGTCTCTGAGCACGAGCTCCGAAATACCATCAAGGCCCTTGTATACTCTGTGTCATGTACCAACTGCCTTACCAAGAACTGTCATCCACACAGATGAAGCAATTAGGAACTGCCCTCTGGAAAAGCCACCATCTTGCCCTTGGCATCCCCCAATGCGCACTAAACCACTTTCTCGAAGCCACAAGCCCTTCCAACTCTCTTAAACCGTATCATGGTTCATCACCAAGTGCTGCAAGAATGCCTCAAACGTTCAACCAGGGCAGGCAACTCTTACAACTACTCGGTTATCCATCGTGCACTAACCCTCCATCCCCTCCCAGCCGCGCCAGGGGACATCCCTCCCACGTGTATGCGTCCTCCCTATCCCTAAACACATGTCGGTTGAGCACAACAAAGCACATCGCACAAAGCAAGTACACCACATTAACGGTGCACAGATCCCTCCTCACACAACAGCCTACCACACAATTGTATCTCATTTCCCAACGCGGTGTTGTACCACTGTCTAGAGTCCCCATTATGCACACACCTCGACATACACCCAGGTTCCATACCCCACTTCAGCAGAACTCCTGGCCACATCTGAAGCAATCACCCTTCCCCAACATCCTACTGACAAAATCATTACAAGGACAGACAATCAGTCGGCATGCCGTCCCTTCTTGCATAATCTACTCCCTCCGCACATTCACACCGAGATCCTGTCACCTCACTCAACAGTCCTCCCTTCGCGTAACTATCCAGTGGATCCCAGGCCTCAAAGCCATCAGGGGCAATGTACGCGCACTCACCCGCAATGAGCTTACTCCAGGTCCCTCAGAAGTTTGGCCAGACAAATGCGATCCCAGTCACCACCGCAAAATCCTACACAATGCACAAACTACCCTTCTACGCGACCGCAGACACTTAACGGCGCAATTTCCCCAATCCCCCCGCCTCCTTCCGCAGACAGGATGCCTCCATCCGTCGCAGAGCTCAAACCTCCTCCCTTCTCACTTTACACATCACATGCGGTGTCTCCCTGGATCTCCATGGCCCCACTGCCAGGAATACGCCTCTAACGAGCACATGCTCTGGCTAGGTCTGGTCGGACTAGCTCGTGCTCGTAGCTTTGGCTGCAGTGTCAGCTTAAGTGTAAACAGGGTGTGGTATTTCACCAAATGTCCACAGCTTAAACACACAACACATCACTTCCAAGGTGATGATCAGAGTAGACACTGTACTCATTCGCCACAAATTTGTCAACAAATTGTCAATGAGCATATTTGCCCAAGTGACGCAATGCTCGAGTCCAATGCGTGGGCTGGGGTCAGTAGACTTACCTTGGGTACTGCGGACGTATCACAGTGAAAAGGTGGAGTTTCCCAAAGAAAAAAGGTAGGAAATCGTCCGCTATATCTTTAAAATTTCGTATCGAAAAGCAGGCTTTCGACTTTCTACCCCCTTTTGTTTGACCCACTAACCTATACAAGGATAGTAACATCTGTATACAAAAACATGTCTCCTAGCCCAAATTTTCATGGCCCCTTTAAGTTTCAACCGTGGAGCAACTATATTTGTAACTGTAGTATATACAAACTTATTAGTCGGATGAGTGAAAAAGATTGCTGTAATGCGGGCTCCAGTCAGATAAAACTGTTTAGGAAACACATCTCACGATTCAGCAGCAAGCAATTGGGTCACCGACAGAAAGAGGACAGCAGGGCAATTCTTTTATATGCCCGACCTTGAGCGCTTTGGATGTGGACAAACGCTCGAGACACTGAAGCATTACTGAAGCAACAAAGCTCACACTGAAGACTGAACAACTAAGCGCTTCTCTGCCATTCCAATCGTGTCAATAGCAGGAAAACTCTGTCATTCGTCCCCCGCGAACCGGCACAAAAACAAGACGAGAGCCCTAGCTAAAGTCTGTAAGTCAAAGTTTATTTTTTATCCTCCTCGCTGCTGGAAATCATAGGTACGGAACACTTGTTCAAGGTTCCCCACGCTCTATGTACATTCCTGGGAGGGGCACAGGTCCTTGGCTGCGCGCCCCCCCCAACTCCTTCCGGCTGTCGGGCCCACCGTGGGCCCTGGTTGTTTCAAAAGGGTCGTAGCTCTCGCTGCGTCCTAGCCCCGCCGCGTGTCCCAGCATGCGGGGAGGGGCCGTCATGGCCACCCCACCCGTAACAAACTTCCCCGCAGGGTAAATTTCTCCTCCTCCTTAAATACACGCAAAAAAAAAAAAAAAGAAAGGGAACTAAAACATTGTTTTGTCTTCTTTCTCTTGATCCCCTTCATCTTTCCAAAGTCTTTAGAGGTCACCATACCAAAAAGCTAGCATAGCACTCCCTTTACAATTGTCCACAAGAAAATGACGGCGCCAGCGGGCACCTTCTTGCGGTGCACAACTTATTTTTTTTTAATTTTTGTTTTCCTAGATAAAATAAAGGGGAAAAATAAACAGGAGGAAAAAAAGCTGGAGAAAAAAAAAAAAAAGCTGGAGAAAGGAAGTTTTTGTTGTTTCTCTTTAAGAGGAAGAACCATCCACCACCACCACCCCTGCATAACCTCCTTTACAATAACTAAATTAGAATTTGCGGGGAAAAAAAGATGCTGCCCTTCTGGCTTTTTAGAGGACCAAAAAAAAGGAGGAAGACACTTTTCTTTTAGCATATACTTCACATATAGCACTCTAGAAAACCTTTTTTTATCTGCACAAAAATGTAGAAAGGATGAAGTAAAAAAAAAAAAAAAAAAAAGGCAGGCAGGCCAGTCGTTTTGGAGAAAAAGGTTTCCCACACATTTGTTTCTCCAACTGGACACTCGCATCTGGGCTCCAAAACATGTGCCATTGGTATCCTGCCTTAAAATATTATATTCCTATATATATATATATATATACTTTATATATATATATATATATAATATATATATATACGCGAGTCTCGGCGCATGCCAGGTGGCGCATTCACCACTCCGCTCGCGTGCACAAAAAGAAAAGACCACGAAGAAAGGAGGCAACTGTGGCACTGCCAGGGCAACAAACAAAATGTTTCCACCAACCAAACGAGGGAGTAACAAACGTTCCCCAAGGTCGGAAGGGTTGCCAGACGCACCGTCTCCCCTCGCAAACGATGGTGAGGGAAAGGGAGCAGGGTCAACCTTTGCACCTCCCTCCCCAGCAGAGAGCGTTGCTAAGTGGGGACACAAGAAAAAAAAAAGGGGGGGGGGGGGGGGGGGGGATACCCAAAAAACGGAGGCAGGGGAAATTGCAAGATTGCTGCGTAGAGTTCAGTCACGAGTTGCCCGGTCGGTCGGTAAAGTCAAGTTGCAAGTGAGTCCGTACAGTGTCGGTTGGCCGGCCAGAGAACGATGCTCCGTCGCGCGCACCACCAGTCCTACGTCAAGTGAGTCACCGGCACAACGCCGCTTCTTCGCGGCCCCCTTTCCCTCCCCGTGTCGCCACAAAGAGGAGGGGGGGCCAGGGGGAAGAGGGAGAGAGAGAGCAGGGCTGGCCAGGGAAGGAAGAGGGGCCCTCAGTTGTCTTCCCCGGAGTCGCCCTCCATCTCCCCGAGCCAGGCGAAGAAGGAGGTGGTGGACTTGAGGGCCACCCCCTTGCCCTCCTGCTCGGCCGGGTCGGGGCTCTCCGCCCACTGCTGGAAGGCGTCCTCCGAGATCAGGTCGCAGTCGTAGAAGGCATTGAACAGGTGCACCAGGATACCTGCGGGGGGAGACGCACCTTGTACTGCATGTATGGGCACCGCAGGCAAGAACGCTCGAGCACGGCCGTTCGACGATCCGTGCTCAAACGTTCCGTCCTTCTCCAGGGAGTACTAGCGCAGGGTGTGGCCGCACCAAAAGAGCACACTCTTCAGCTTGCACACCATCAATTACCCCGCTAAACTATCGAACCAAAATAACTCAGATTTCATCGTGAAATTATTTAGAGAAGCTGAGATTTTGGTGCACACATTTTTATTTTGTCACTCAATGAGACCCGTGATGCTACAGCCACTAATCTCGCGCCTTTTTTAATTCCCCTCCTTACCAACATCGAGCAGCTCACCGAGACACCCGACATGTATGTTGGACCAGAACCTCCTTTTACACCTTTTTCACAAGGTATGCACTAAAACAGTTTTGATATATCCATGCCGCTGGAAGGCGGTCACGAAAAATATGTGGTTGTCACACGTTCTAGTTTTGCCTAACCTATGTTTTCTCTCATAATCAAGGTTAAATTTTTTTTTTTTTTGTCGTGCATACCAGGTACAGAATCCACGTGACTGAGGACAAAAGGAAACAAAAAACGTCTAAGCTTATTTATAAAGGACGCTCTGGTCGGACAAACTGGCACACGTCTCTACCATCGAATTAAAAGAGCTTGTTAAAGAATGCGATCACGTCGGCTCGGTCAAGCGCCTTTCCACATCCTCACTCCGCCGTGCGCTTGCAGTTTCACAACTGCAGGTCACAACTCAAAACTGCAGGTGGTGAAACTGGTCAGTTTCACCACCTGCAGTGGTGAAACTGACAAGTGGTGATTTGGAGCAGTTCTTGCAGCAGGGAAAAGCGGGTATTGGAGCAGAGATTCCCACTTTTTGAGTCCACAATTTCGAGCTTTCATGTCAAAAAATGTTATACAATCTTTTTGGAAGTTATCCCATGGAAAAAAAAAAAACTGCAGTTGTTGAACTGTTGGGAGATTATTTAAAGCAGGGCTGCACAACTCAAAAATGACGCAGGCAAAAAAAAAAAAAAAAAATGTTTATTGAGAACTATGACGATTTTTAATAACTGGCAGAAAGGTTCTCAATATCTCGCATCCTCGCACTGGTTGCAGTCTTGATCATATCTCGCAGTGTCATGCCCGCGGGCCGCACGTTGTGCACCCCTGATTCAAAGTGTCATATCTACAGGGGACCAGGCCACTACAGGCATTTATTTATTTAATGAACAATTATACGGCGGTAATTTTGTAAATGTCTAAATTAACCTATTAGAAGTGCCGACTGGGTCTTCAATCTGTATCTGATGTAAAATTATGTTTTTAGATCCTTTGTAGGGTTTGTATCATGCTGCTTGCTTGTATTCCACCTGCTACTGTACATAGAGCAGCTAAGTGGAGCACATAGCTACTCTACCTGATCACAAAGAATAGCGCCAGCTATTCATTGCAATTTATGTGAGCAGTGTTTGCACAAAAATCTATAACTCTTCGTTAGGCACGTGCAAATAATGAATTTTTGGTTCAAAGCAAATTCAAAGTGAATAGTGGCCTTGGCCAAATATTTTTGAACTGAATATTGAATAGTTGTTGTGCTTTTCTTTGCACCTTTTACTACTGATACACCATGCTTAACAAAAAATTCAGCTGAACTTGCAGAGGTTGTTCTCAAGTTTCTAAATGCCCACTATTGAGCTTTGTTAATTTCAATCTAGCACTGTGGCCTCAGAAAGTCCAATACCGACATTGGGATAGCATGTAAACGACACATTTTACATAAAATAAAACCCATAAAGGAGCTCAGCCGCACCTAATTTTGGGATATAAATCTTATTGCTCTATGCAAATATTTTCCTTGACTCTAAATTCACATTAAAAACAAAAAAACAAGCACCAACAATGAACAGACGTTGTTAGAACATCGCTGCCTAACATATACTCTTGCATAATAGCCACAGTTAAATTTTGAAGATTCTACTGCAATGTAAGTATCAACAATCCCAATGTTTCCTGTTTATTTATTTATTTATTTTTTAATTCAAGACCCCAGGCACATGCATGCGCGCACACGGCCACTTTGAAGGTGTGTTTTTTGTCTAAGCACGCGGCTCCGGATGAGAGTCGCAAGACGGCAGTGTCAGCTCCTCGGGTATTGTTTTTCCGTAGTGCACCACTGCTTGAGGAGAGGCACACTGGAGGGGGCAAACCCGCCGCGAACAACACTTCGAAAAGCATGAATGTCGCAGCTCATTTTGAAGAGAATATCAAATAGCGTATTGTTTAAAATTACTACTATTTGAAGATTTGAATATTTGCATATCCCTAATCTTCGCACATAGTATGTAGGCATCCTAAAAAAACAAGTATTTTCTTAATCTTCAGTGGCATCGCCAACAATGCCACAAACCAGACACTTTCAGTTCACTTTTCGAGAACAGCTCCCTGAACCTTCGGAGCAGCGTCGTTCATTCTGGCACAGTTTGGCACAAATGGCACAGCAGTTCCACCACTGAATCTGCTGTGCTGCCGTATGCTGCCATGCCCGTTCCATCGCCATCTAGTGACTACAAATACAATCGAAAGCAGTGCACCCGCTTCGAGAGCTTCCTCCAAACGAAACCTGGCGGCGCAAGCCACCACCCAATTAAAGGGAAGCTGAAACACTTCTTGAAAAAAACGAGTTAGAGGTGAATTCTGGCGTATTTTTATCCCGTGAATCTGAATATCACTTTTGTTTTCCCCGAAGATGCAACTAAAAGCGAGTAAAAGCGAAAAAACATTCGACCAGTCGTGACGTCATACTAGGATCTTCGGGCCTCCAAGCGCGTGTCGCTCGTGTGTTCAGCGCGTGCAACGGCAAGCTTGCCAGGTATATTTCCCCGCACTGACACCAGTCGTGACGTCTCTTTCTGACCTTTCTGAAAATAGCAAGAGTGCGCGTGCATAGCTTTGACAGGCGCTGAAGATGCGCGAGAGCAGATATTCCGAACGCTCCTAGTGTGACGTCACGCCCCGGGAAGGAGGGGCTTCGGCGGTACTTTAAAAATTAATTTCTGAAGCCTCCGTGCACCAAATTGAAAAATAATCTTGATATCCCTGATCCTGGAGGTAGAATGAAGGCCATTGAAATGTTTTTTCTCAAATAGAGAACCGCTTCAGTTTCCCTTTAAGAAAAGGCTAAACTTACACAGTCAGCGAACGCCTTTGTTGCGTGGTGGGGGGTCAATATCGGTGCTATAGGGATTGATGCGATTCACATTTTGGCAAGTCAGTCAAGTTTGTTGTGTGGAAGTTTGGACAGTGCGAAATCAGTATGCAGCGAGGAGCGCCTGGTGTCTCGGCTGTAGATGACAAACTGGTGGTGTCTTTAAATCGCGTCCCGCAGTGGTGAGTACACAAATGCATTCCAATAAAATTTTCATTTAAATAAAAAAAAAATGGTAAGCGAGCCTAAAGGCTCGATTACCACTTTTACACAGGCACATAATTCGCTCCATGGAGCAAATTATGCGACGAATAACTAATGAATGTCGCTGAACGGCATGCTCACTTTGCACGCAACGTAGCAACCACTGTGCTGATGTCACGCGCAGAGCGGAAATGGCCGAGCGAAATTCAGATTTTTCACGGCATATTCGCCCTATGGAGTCCAGCCTTTAGATGCCTGGATTCTGTAGTGCGAGCTTTCGTCCCACGTGGTTTGAGCTGCAATGAGCTAGCAGACTGCCACCGTTCCCCTTTTGATGAGTCATTTGTCAACAAACAAAACCTCATTTCTGATGTCACGCATACTAAATTTGGCACTGCACAGTTTTCTAAAACACTTTGAATGCTGTGCAGATACGTCTGTATGCGACAGCACAAATTCGCTTTTGCGCCATCAATTTTTCACACTGAGCCACCCCAACGAAGTTCCCCGAACAAAAATTTTTGCCCATCCCGCGGACTTCGTTACAAAGGCGTTGCACCGTAGAAGCTTTGCAGCAGCTGTGCGCAAGCACGACTGCAACGAACCTTCACTTTTGGCGTCCTCTTTTCCGGTAACCTCATTTCACCTCTACGATAACGAGACGGCGTACTGTCTCTTTACAACACTCCGGCGTCCTTAGCTGAAACGCAGGCTTCTGTGAATGCTCCTCAACGCCCGCTTCAGAGGCCGGACATCTCGGCAAGACGCGACGGAGACCCCAATCTGGCGCGTGCTGAAGCGTCCACGATGACGAAGGCGATAGAGGCGGCCAGACGAAACGAGAGAGAAGGGGCGGACATACCCTTGGGGTGCTGTAGCCGGTTGACCAGGGCCTGCAGGGCATACAGTGCCTGCAGCTCCAGCTCCTCCCGGTGGTCCAGGTACTTCTGCAGCAGGTCCATGTAGCCCTTCACCAACTCGTCCTTCAGCTCCGCATTGCCGTCCGCCAGCGTCGTGATGGCGTTCTCCGCTATCACCGTGATCAGGGCACGGATGAAGTGTGGCTGCCTCGCGTAAGCCTCTCCCAGGTTGCTCTGCACGCACGCACAGAGACACACCACTGAATCATAGGCAGCCCCGGGGGCTTCCACATCACATAGACTGAGCACCTCACATGTGCTTGTTTGAGAAGGACCACACGGACTTTGTGAAGGACCTCACTGCTGTGTACACACCTTTTAAAGCCCATATTCTGCACTACCGAATTTGCTTTTCGCAGCAAAAATGAGTGGGAACGATCCTTGGTACGACAGCATCACGTTGAAGCAACATATTCTTGGTCAATTTGAAAATATATGTTTCTTTCGTCCCTCCGTACTATTCTCGATGAATTCCACGGTTAACCATGGGACACATCACTTCCAATAATAATGGCGATGAAAAGACGATAGATGTCACGCACCTTGGTCTAGTTGCAACGCAACGACTTTCACAGCAAACAAAAGTACTCTGGATGTCGTCCCATGCACTTTTCGTCCCACCAAATATTGCGCAAAAAGGCCACGGACTGCCGGGTTTAATTGCAAAGCCAGTCAGAAACCATACAATTAGATGGGTGCAACAATACACAGAGACACGTGCACCGACTTGCAAGCAATATACCGCGGAGCTTCCAACTGGCTCATGATGGGACCTGGCGACTCTTAGCTTTGGCCGTAGTTTGTCACGGGGTGAAACAAAGTACTCTTCCCTTGCAGACGACGAAGATGCTCTTCATAAAGCACGAAATCTCGAATCCAACCTCCTCCATGAGGTAAACTATCCTGCAAAGGGCTTACTCATTTGCCACATCTGTATTAAGCCGCACAATCCTAAATCCACTACATCTCACAGTCACGTCTCCGGCACCTTAGCGCAGTTCGATCCATTTACCCCTAAGCCGATGGTGCTCCGAGAGCTATGCACTCGCCGGACCAATGGACCGTCTCCCTCTCATTGGCCGATTCCTCCTCTCTGAGCAGAGAAAGGTAAAGAATGACTGGTCCAAAGGGCACGTAGCTTCTCCCACACTGTCGGCTCTGGCGTGAACGGAGAATGCGCCAGCACGACTCTCCGACGTCGTGTCGCAGCAGTGGTGCTGCTGTCGGTACGGCGCACATGCAGACTTCACCTTGCGCGAATCTGTTTTCTGCACATGCTTGGTACCCACACCCGGAGTGGGCAGACGCAGACTTGTCCGTAAACGGCACGTTGGCGTACGCATTGCGGAGGCCGGCACTCACCTCGATCCACTCGATGATGGCGGCCGAGGGGGCCCCCTTGGAGACCACCAGGTACTTCAGCTGAGCCTGTACCTCGGCTGCCGTGAGCGAGGACACCGACTCGGCCGGGCCGCCCGCAGACGCTCCGCCGGGTGCCGGAGAAGCCGTTCCGGGGGCCACCGCCGTGACCGGCCCGCTGCCGCCCCCGCCGAGGGTGAACGACACGCCCTGGAAATTTGTGAGAAAAAACTCCACGTCGGGCACTCTCCCACCAACCGTCGAAACTCCTCAACCACAGAGGTTTCAAGTTTGAGTTTTTCAATTTATTCGGCTTAGCGTGGGGCATCGCATTCACAACAAACTTCTTGAGGCAACGCAGTTGAAGCTGCAGTCGCGAGCGTTCGCGCGCCTCGAGTGCCGATCCAAGTTCAAACTTGCCTGCCCTTGCAAACCTACTACACTTTGTTTCACTGAAACTTGGCAAAGAGCAAACACACTCTCGAGCCAATCAGAGCAGCGAAGGGAAAGTATGCGACGTCCCGAGGACAAGAGTGTGACCCAAGTAGTTGGAGAAAAGGGGAAGAACTCCCCTCTCATCCGGACTTTTTATACGATGTGTAGTTTGTCAGCCATTTCAAAGTTGCGACGAGTCACTCACTGTAGATGAGCAATTTAGCCAGTGCAGTCCAACCACTAGCCTGGGGTCTTTAACGTGCACCACGCAGTAGTGATACACAACCGCACGTTGGTACAATGCTCATTCAGATCGAAACGGGCAGGGGTGGGGATTGAACCCAGGATCCCTGGGTTGAGCAGTGCGACCTCTCGCTCCACGTGCTCCTAGCTGGTGTGCGCTAGCCCACTCGGCCACCAATTGCCCAACCAGTCACTAAACATTTGTACAAAAACCGCTTTTCTCCTTCTTTTGCCAGTGACTGACAGCACTGTGTTTCGGCTAAGGATACAGAGTATAGTAGCGTGAGTGGCTCCGACGCGTTAGTTAGCTTGCCGTTTGCTAAGTTGCGGGGAGACTGAAAATAGTCGATGCGACACCAGCTTCTTCAAGATGGGAGCATGCTTTCAACGACGGTGTGAGGCAACACGGGTAACTGAACAAGTGCTTGCCTTCTACAATGATTTGAGCGATCGCTATCATCCACGGTTAAAGGGTCACTCGACTTGCTTGTGTAACTGAAACTCGCCGTCCATATATGGTCTGTCTATAATGGTAAAGCTACCGACAGTCCTCACCACTGAAATTCCCCCTTTGACTTAATTGCTGTTGCCACATCACCCATGAAGCCAACCGAGGCGCCCATATTGGTTTGCAGCGAGGGGAACTGCGTGTCGAACCCCGAGAATGTACCGAACCACTTGAAGGTCCAGCGGGAAACCCACTTTACTGACACACTGGAGCGGGCGAGCAACAGACACGCCGAGGGTACTCACATTGGCTGCGGCAAAGGCTTCCACATCCTCTCCGGGCTTGAGGAAGTCCTTCCACTGGAGACCGGCTGTCCTCCACAGTTGAGCCACTGCAGCCTCACCCTGCAACCGACAAAGAGCTCAGTTACGACCACTGTCTGCAGGAAAATGTGCAGCGCGCTACGATTTGAGGAGCTCGCTCCAAAATTAGCCGGAGAATTCGGAAAATGCGGAAAACAAGCTCAAGCTCTACCGAAGGTGAATTTTAATGCTGCATTTCACTTTGTCAAATTTCAAGGCATACTTCCCTTCCTGCAAAAACTTTGACCAACACTCACAACAGTTTCAACAGCAGACCAAGTCAACAGTGTCGTCGCAACAAGCAGACCAACACCCCCTTTTATGGAACTGTCCGATGCTAGAGGAAACAAGGAGCGAGCACACAGACAATCTTGCTGGAGGGCTGGACAAACACACCTCACCCACCGGACAAACACACCTCACCCGCCAGACAAACAGGAGATTCTAGACACGTCAACAGACTTCATTCACGAAGCGGGCCCAATTGCCATCATCCCTTCCTTTACTCCCGTCTTCCTCCCATGCCGCCATGTTCAAGCTGCAAAGCCACCGACAAAATCCACACGTCTCGTACAACTCGATAAGCGTTTCGACCGATTGATTGCCCTAGATAACGGACGAAGCCACGTGCTCTGGCAAGTGGCTTCGACAGAGTTCAAGCACCGCATAATCTAATCCATCCTTGCACCGAAAAGTCGAAGCCGAGCAAAGGGGAGCCACGAGAGACGACTGGACGCACCAGGGTTTTGGCGAGGAGGACGAGCACGCAGGCGGCCAGGCGGCCGGCCCTGCCCTGGGCCCTGAGTGGCTGGGCAGCGTCCCGGAGGTACTGCAGTGTCAGCCAGTGGTCTTGGAAGAGTGGGGCCATCAGCTCCGCCGCATACTCCCACACCTTGGGGATGTCCAGCTCCATGTCCTCCCCATACTCCAGCACACTGTGCAGCCCCTTGGTGAACAGGTCCAGGGAGAGCAACTTTTTCTTGAGCAGCTCCTTGAGCAGCTGCCCCACCAGGGACCGGGCTTCTGGCGACCGGTCCAGGATGTGGTTGATGGATGTGGACACCACCACGTCCACATTGGAGGGGGAGGCCAGCTCCACCACGTTCTGCACCGCATCCTGAAAGAACAGCCTTCCTCTAGCCTCCACTGCTTGTGTGTACCACTTTAGACACTCCAAAAACAATTTGCATCTAATCTGCAAGTCAAAGTCAAATCTAGGTGTTTCATGTGCCAAACCAAAGGAAAGGCATCTGGCATGCTCCTATGGAGGACTAACTTGGACCACCTGGGGATCTTTTGACATGCCTATAATATGTTTTGCCGTAAGAATGCCTAGAGCAGGGGGAGTTGTTCGACAGCTTTCAAAAGTGGTTCGAGGATCCCTAAAATCAACACATTTAACCCTCACTCTACACATAAGTACATCCCTTAGAGGGTATATTTTGCCTGACAGATTACCAACAAATGCTCGTCTCAGAACCTCGTGTGCATCTCCAGAATGGCCTGCACGGCTCCAGTAATCACGCTTCAGTGGTGCAGGTACGACGGAAACTCACACTCGACATAAGGCAGGCAGAATGCCCCCAGCCGCTCGGCACACTCAACCAGTTATGGTGCCCTTTGACCTGGCGGCGGGGGTCAAAACTCCCGAGCCGAGAAGGCTACGGATCTGGGTGCGTTTGTGCAGTGTGTTCAGCATTTACTCTGAACAAAATTGATTGACCGATTGATTGCCCACCTGGAAGTCGCTATTGCACAGGAACTGGTCCACGAGCGCTTCCGTTCTCGTCCTTAGTGTGTCCTCGTCCATTGTCGGCGAGCCACGGAGCACCAGGTCTGTTAAACACGGGGGAGGGAGAGAAAGACGCCTTAGAAACACTGTTCAGCTTTTTGTCTTCACTGCGCATTTCTACCTTTGCCAGCCCCTCGCTCTTTGTAATGCCCTTGGGCATTTAAGAATTTCATAAATAAAACAGTATCCTTATTGTGTCGCACCCATGCGAATGCGTGCTGTGGGGAAAGACTACCACAGCAACTTGTCAGCACAAGGCCGTGGTAGTCTTACAGCACTCATATAAGAAACATTTTCAAAGTTACATAAGCTACGGTTATAAATTTGCTACAGTGTACCAATCAGAAACCTAGTACGTTCTGGCACTGGCACTATGGGAGTTTCCTCCTGCTCGTTTGACGCAGAGGGCAAGAAAAAATTTCTTCCCATTATTGTTGGACAGCTAAGTCACCTCGCTACACGTGCCTTTGAAAACCAAAATCGAAACGACGTTCGGCTTCTACGCAGAAACGGGACACACGGAGCAACGATCTTGACGGCACCGGATCTTAACGACGGCTTCTAGAGCTGCAGTCAACACTCGACAAAGTTGACGTTATTTGGCAAGCCCGCAACCCACTCTGGGTCGGAGGGGGGACAAGCAAACAAAACGACAGCAGGAGTGCGTGCCGACGGTGCGTCATCGCTTGCCTCACCAGGGCCGTGCCGCTTAAACTACGGTGCCTGGATCGTGGCTTTGTGGTCCCCAGATTTCTGCCCGACGACGTCATTGAAGCGTTGCGCTGTCACCAGCCGCGATCCTTGGGGCGTCTCATCCAACATCTGACGGCGTGACATGCCTCCCTTTGTCGCCAGTTTGGGACCACTTTCGACAGACGGGCAGAATGGGATGCATGCACCGACACATGGGCCGCACCCAAACGGTGCATTGCGAGCTCCACCCACCAGGTTCCCTGGGCCTGGCCTCCCCCTGACCGGCAGGGGCAGCCAGAGGAGCGGCCGCTTCCTGCGAGGCCGCCTCCGGGGGCGAAGGGGCCGGCGCGTGCTGCTGGGCCGAGGAGGACGGGGGTCCGGGGGAGGGGCCGGCATTGGCTGCCGCCAGGTTCTTGACGGCCGCCAGGGCCGCGTCCCTCTCCCGCGACTGCGAGGGCGTCTTGCGGATGCCCAGCGACGACTGGGAGCCGCCCTGCTGCTGCTGCTGCTGCTGGGAGCCGCCGCGCCCGCGGCTAGACTCGCGGCTGGACGCCGTAGACCTGGCGGAGAACCGTAGGGTCAACTTAATGAACTAGAAAGATAGGTCCCATGCACTTCGGCTGCTTCGAAACGGCAAGGCACGGATGCGGACGTCGGCGGTGCCGACGAGAACATGTTGCTGGCGAAGCTTTGATATGCGCAAAGAAGGAGGAAAGCGTCGCTTGCAAGGTCTGTGTCTAGCCTTTTTGTAGCTTCATTTTGCGTGAAAACGCCAGGGCAGGCATCATATAAAATCAAATAAACTCGATGAGCGCTCGAGCGAGTTTGATTCAGCCCCGCTAAACGAATGCGCCTAACCTATCGGCAAGCTTTCTCGTTGTCCGCTCTTTCTCATTCTTACTCTCAGGACTACCGATGTCGGCACTTGGGATTAGCCGCTCTCTACCACCATCTCTACCTTCTTAGGGAAAACAAAGCGATGCCGTCGGCCAAAGGGCTACCTTCAACTACACTCAGTTTCACCGTAACTTGGTGAAAGGCGAACACTACGGTCACCTCAACCTGGTCGGCACGTGCGACGGAAACACACAACCATACTCTATCCGCGCAGTGTCGTCAAAGCCACGGGTGTGAAAGGAAAGCAGCTTTTGTGTGAATTTTAAAAGCAATGCAGGCAACATCAGGAAACAGAAAAGGAGAAGGCCTTCTTCTCCTCTCCTCCAAGAGCATAGGTTACGCTCTTGCACCCATACCTTTGGAGAGGGCCATTGCTTGCGCTGCCTCCATTGCTTTGATTGACTCGAGGGGGCCGTGGCATTCGCTCTCTGCTTAGTTGCAATTAAACGGCGTGTAGCAATGCGCAAGCCGTAGGTGGCTCGGCGAAACTAATTAACCGGCTGGTTTAGGAATTACTCTCCTGAAAAAACAATGTGCACCCTGCAAACATTTCCAGAGAGTGGCCTGTTCCAAGCTAAGCCACTCTTTTCCTGCTTTTGGCTCTAGAATTCAATGTTCCGCCGCCTGAGCGAGGCGCTTTGGAAAAATTTCGATACGCAGAAACACGCTTGTGGCACAAGCCTGCATATGCCCCAGACTCGCCACTTGAAAGGCGGTAACCTATTTCTACACCACAATGCGAATGTATATCTACCACCTCTGTGGCAGCAACCTCGCCTCCCAGATGAGACCGTATAAAACAAAAAAAATATTGAATGATATTAGACTCAATGAACCTTAGAAAATGAGCATAAACTACAATGATACAATGCCTATTTGTAGTGGCTCTGACCAATCGTCCAACGTCAGACCAGGGAGAGCAACGAACGACCACGTCTCCCGAGACTTTGCAACAACTCCGCGCCAGACTTCGCGCCCCGTCACTCACCTCTGGGCTCCTCTCCGAGAGTCGTAGGAGCCAACGTCTGCCAGAGCAGAGAACCTGCGGGGGAAAAAGACTGTCTCACCGAGGCGCAAATTAAATCCGTCCTACGCGGCGGTGTGCCCACGTCCCCTCGCCCTGAATGAATTCCTTCCAGTCACGTGTTAAGCAAAGCCTACGCATGGTGGTTAGGTCCAGCCCTAAAAAATTCCTGGGCAGAATCCTGAAAAGGACTATGCAGAATGCAGATACTCTTACTACAGACTGACGTCGGTTATGACTGGAGCCTGTTCTAGCTGGGAGACTTAACGAAATTTGACCATGTATTTGTTCCTGAATTGTCATTTATGTATAATTTGTACGATGGCCCTGAACAAGGACCACTAGTATAAATAGAATAAATAGGAAAACCAACGTCCGAAATAGCGACAGCTGTTGAACAGTCCGCTATAATGAAATGGACAACTACTTACAAACTTCCTAGTATAGTCCATTATATCCGAGTATGCTATAACAGCATCTGTAATAAGCTAAGTTCGCTCAATGGCATAGATAGGAAGGCCAACCAAACTTCACAAATCACAAGAGGCGGGGACCCACCTGTTGGTGGCTCCCGAAGAGCGTCCCTCGGGTTCCTGGCTGGCCATCTTGCCTCCTCCGCTGCTGCCCTTGGCCCACGAGGACATGCGCGCACTGGGTCCCAGCTGGATGGAGTCCTGCTCCGTCATCTTCGTGCTGATCTGCTTCACCTTGTTGAAGTCCATGGACTTGTTGTAGTCCGGGTGCTGCTTCTTGCTGGGCACCGTGTTCCAGCCGTCGTCATAGCCCCCTCCCCCCCGGTTCTTGCCCCCTCCCCTGCGGTCCTGGCGGTCGTCCCGCTTGGGCAGGGGCACGTCCCGCATCAGCTTCTCCTGCACCTGCTCGCGCTGGGCCTCCTCGTGGATTTGGTCGATCGTCTTGGGAATGTTCTCGTCACGGCGGGGAATCCACTTCCTCTGCACACGCGAGGCAAGCACACACCCGGCTTGAGCAGACGCTTCTGCACGGGACTTGACCGTATTTATCCGAGCAATAGACGAGCAGTTTGTGAGCAAAGCACGCGGGTCCGCTTTCCCGCGAAGCACTCAAATAGACAATCGCGATCGACGGAAAGATGCTGGCAATTTATGGGACAGAAGAGACTCCTTCAAGCTCAAAAGCGAGCTGCACAGACTGCATTTTCATGGAAAGTTGCAGTTACAGCCTTGTTATTCGCTACGTTTCTCGCGCATAACACTGATTAAAGGTACATGCAAGGGCATTGTTCCTAAGTAGTGCGTCTATTACTCGAGTAAATGCGCAAGTATGAGCGTCTGCCACGCTTGTACTTGGAAGGGAACGAAGCATTGCACTTCACCTCTTGGCAACAATGCCGACGAGGGCAGAGACTAGGCCAGGATGCAAGCTGAGAGTCTGCTTGCTGCTTTCTTCGAACCATTTGATAAGCACTTATAGCTTGTCTCATGAATTACAGTAAAGTGTGCTCGTGTGACGGCACTTTTTAGAGCAGGCGCCTAGGATTAAATGCATGCAATCAAAGGGTCCGCACTGGCCCCAATGATAATTCTCTACAGAACAGAGGCATGTCAGACTCCAACATTTACTTTGTTTCTAAACAACTGGGCTCAAAACTGTGCATTCATTACAATCGTACCAAGATTTAAGTTAACCACTTCCCCATTTTTCCTCTGCCTGCCATGTCCTTTCAGCATGCAGTATAGACCAACATGCGGAGCTGACGTCACGCAGCTGCGGTGGCGCTGTCAACGGCACTGCGCATGCGCAGACGCTTCGCTTCACACAAATTCCGTTTCTGCACACGTGTAGTGCCCGCACCTGGTGTGGGCAAACACGGGCTTGTTTGTAAACAGCGTGTCGGTCTATAGTTTAGTAGTCCCCCTAAGCTCCCAAACACTTTTTACAAAATAAAGCAAAGTTGGTGAGACATGTTTCCCTCTTTAATTGGAATACAAATGCAAACTCCTTTAACCCTAACCCCCCTCCTCAAACCGGGTTTCTAGGAGCCCAGGGGTTCCCCAAGCACCTAAATCTCCTCAGCCGTCCCTGCCCCCAACTTAGTGCCTCTCCGGTTGGGAGAGCCCCTTAGTTGGGTGGCTCGGATCTTAGCAGATTTCAGCCACCCACTGACTCCTCATTATAAGCTAAACACCCCTCAGCATGGGCGTTATTGCTTACAAGCCTGTTTACACTACAGCACTGCTTCACTGCATCAATGCATAGACTAGAAAAGGTCCCGTGGCTGTCAAGAGAGGCAGACGAGATCGACATGTTCGAGAACCCCCGAGCTACACTCCGTTTCGTTTCACAACGAACAACAAATCACACCACGAGAGATCAGAGTCAGTCCAATGCCGTGAGTGTGTCACGTGACCTTCGGGGGGCCACAGCGATGCATGGTCCAAAACGTTCGCTGGTCGAGATGGCCCGTAGCATTTGCCTTGGTTCATCGTAAGGTGAAACAGGGTCACCGTGCAAAATATATGTGCCGTAACAGACAGAGAGATAACCCGCCCCCTATTTCTGGCTTTATTTACTTTTTTTCTTTTAAATACCAAAAGATAGCCCACTCCTGGTAATTCTAGAGTTCGGAACAATGATGACCTCGGCCCAAAATGTGGCTAGTTATTTATGGCGAGATATAAGCGAACATTGTTGACTTTGAAGTACAGTCATCTTTGCTTCATTTCCCATCGCCGCAATAACAAGTTTGGGAGGAAAACGTTACCTAAAAATAGCATTTTTTCCAACTTTTCTTAATCGTACAACGAAAGTTAGCCCACTTCTTATTATCACCCGATTTGCTCTTGATTTTAGATGCGCTCCGCAGCTGCCAGATAAAGTTTTCTCCTAGCCTTGGTAGCAACTGGTGCCCCATGATGACTCGTCAAAGATCGCCTGCCGAGGCCTGGTTTCCGATACTTCTTTACGGGATGAGAAACCCGCTTGCTTCCAAAGTCGGTTTCTGGGTGCGCCACATCATACAGAACTTGGCACTTGCACTATGCATGTTGCTTAGGCACTGTTTCGTCACCGACCCTAGTTTCGTGCCTCAACGGCGGCAAGAGCAGTTTTAAGAATGCATCAAAGCAGTGAGATCTCCGATTAATCTTTGAGCCAGCGTGCGTCGATATCGGAGCAGATGCGCCGAGCACAACGCGCACTCATAGAGGTGCCATCGCAACAAGACTTTCTGTTTTTGTTTTTTTAAGTGAGCCATCTGGACGGCAGAGACCAACGTTACTAGAACACTCAGTTGGGAAACTCGCCATCGAAACCTGGGCCGCTGGCGTCCACCGAGACCGAGCTAAATGCGACAACAGCGCCACTCTTTATCATTTGTCTGTACTGTGGTTACCTTGAGCTTTTTGAAAGCCTGTTTTTGCGTAAAAACAAACGAAAAAGACTCTTTTTGTATGAAATTTATTGGAGTTTAGTGCCAAAAGAGGGGCGCGTTATGTTTTTAAAATCTTTAGTTTGCAGGGTTTTGCGGCACAATTAATATTGTTTTTATACAACCATGCCTCAGCGGGCCTTTCAGGTAGCACGCCCCGCCCTAGGTGCATTTTACTTCGGTAGCTCAATGCGGCGCGTCCGCCGGGGAGACGGGGCGGCACCCTGTAACCTCTATCGCTGTATCTGTTCTTATAGCCAAAATAGAAGTCACGTGCAGTTCCTCGAGTGGCCGCTGCGGGAGGAATGGTGGCGTTGTGTTCGTCATTAGCTCGGTGCTCGGAGACAGTTTGGGGCCACGTTTTCAAAGTTGTCTCTATGTGAGTTTCCCAACTGAGTGCTTTAATAACGTTGGCAGAGACTGTCTAAAGTCCTATAGGCTACTTAACGTGCGCCTATGGGACTTTATCCGGTCAATCGTGTTGCGGCTCCCATTGCGCGGTCTGCCCTAGCCTGAAGAGTATCTTACATCTCGGCCACAGTCAGTCGTAAGCTGAAATGGGGTACGGAGAAACGACCGGGGAGAGAGGGGGCACCCACCATGCGCAGGTCGATGACGTCCTGCAGCATGAAGACCACCCTGAGGGACACCTCTCGCTTCTTCACGATGCTGTCCATAGTGCGGAAGTAGTCGTCCAGCTGGGAGCGGGGGGGACCACCCTTACCTCCGGGCTGGTTGCACATTGGCACAGAAAACACCCAGAGTGGCCGCCACGAAGGGGTTGAACAGGGGGACGGTGCACAAGGGCAGGCAGGTGCAGAGGGGAAGGGGGAGGGCAGAACCAAAGAGTTAATGCAAGCAACAAACAGGCAAAGAACAAATTAGGCTAAGGCACGATAGAATTGAGACAAAAACCAAAGCATCCATTGTCCTAAACCCTTAACGAACCTTTCCATCTTTTAATAAAAAAAAAATAAATAAAAAGCCTTTCTTTTAGTGCAATGTTATACCAGTCTAAAATTCCTTAACGAACCACAGTACCAAATAAAAAAAGTACATGCTACAACAATCATTGAGAAACAATAAACAAAAAAATCTATGACATTAGGGAACTCTACAGTGTTACAAGCATGCCTCAAAACAGGTTCAAACAATACCCTATCTAACAGGGGGAAGGGGGGGGGGGGGGGGGGGGGAGGGTGCAAGAGGCGGACAGTTTGCAGTTGTATTGTTTCGCAGCAACCCCAGATCCAAAATGTCTTGTCTAGAGCCACAGACTGTTCCCAGTGATCGCATCTATCGTACCGGTGCGAGCCACGCACGTTCCCGACAAAGCTAACGGAACTGGGAGCGAGTGTTTCGTGCCAAGTAAATGTAAGCACAGTTTCCTTAGCCTAATGCCATTTTCAAGACTATGTTACAAAAATGCCTGGTTGCATCAAGGGCGACCAAAACGATTGCACTAACAAGGTAACCGGGACGAGTATTTTTTATAAAATATGAGGCAAGCCGTGCAAGAAGTAGCCGTATGAAGGAAGCACGAGTCGCAATTGTCCCGGTGTTCTCGTTGTTGCTTAGGTTGCCGTGGATGCAACTACCGTAGAATACCGTGCATCCGCCCATTCCACACTCAGCGCCCACCCCCAAATTTAAAACATCCGAAAAATATGCACACAACATATATATGTAAATTTGATGACCTCACGCGTGCCCATCCCCTAGTTTTTTGTGATTATCTTCAAATTTTGAATGGGCACTTGCTCAATATTTTACGGTAATGCAAATGTGCCAACCAGCTGCCCGACACGCCACGTCTCAACATTCTGCAAACACCCGGCAGCTCTAAAGACCCTCGATAAAACACACTCTTTGTAGCAGTGTGGGCCACCGGCCTCGCGCACTGGCACATTTGATGCCACTTGTAAAACCGACACAAGGACGTTGAGCGGGTTCAGCCGGCTCTGGTGTGGGCCTCCCCTAAGCGACCGAAGGAGCCCGGGCCACCGTCCGTAGGCAGAGGGGTGGCCTGCGAACGGCCGGCCCGGGAAAGGAGGCCGCGCTTTGCTCTTCCACGCCATGACTCGCCGTCCCCGACAGGGCAAGCGAGGACACCCCGTCGCAAGGCGGGCAAGACGCCCGCCCCGCCACCGGGGGCAACGCAGGGACGGATTATGGGGCGTGAGTGATGCCGGCAGTGCTCGACCAGACTCCGGGGAGATTGCCCGGTTACAGAAATTTCGGACGTCTACTCTACGGCACGAAATATGCCAATCCCTAAAGAGGGATTGGCGGCCCACCCCTCTTGCGCTCCACCGAGCTACCACGGGGAACGGCGCACCTGGCGTCCATACGTGTCTCCCCCACACATATGCCCCAGCCCTTTATACTGGGAGTTAGGCACTCTCTTCAAGATACCGACAGTCCAGTAACCACAGCTGGAAGCAAGGCACAACCGGGAGGCGGCATCTTGCCGCCGTCTTGCGTTATCAAATTTCGAACCCACTCTGAATTAGGCACTCAAGGTATGCTGTGATCCACCATCGTAATAAAAGTGTTTATCGCTACTGGATGTGTTTTTGGCACTGCACACATAGTCAGAAGCTCAAACTTACTTTTCTGCTATGATCTCTTAAAATTATACGAGCTTGAACTTCTTCCCCTTTTGTGAAATGTGGATTTTGAATACTTTGAATATTGGGTCTCAAAAATGAACACCACTAAAATTCAGCGCCGTGACGAGTGCCATCTAGGAGGCGCTGGGAAGCCTCGCACTCAATCGCCAGATTAATTTTTGTTTGGGAAAGCCTAATTTTGTTTAAAACCAAAAGAAATAAAGCTTATTTGTAAGTTATGTTTTTGGAGTTCAATAAAGGACGGCCAATGCTTGAACACAGAGACCAATTGCAGGCGTAACAAAATGTCACAGGGCAAGAAATTGTGTTTACAAAACAACTACTAACCACGCATTTGGACAAGTGCACGCGAGTGGCCAAAAGCAAATTTCCTTATTTTGCGTTATCATAAAGTCCGCTTGTTTTAGCGGGCGACCAAAATCAGCCAAACTCTTCCAGTATATACGGCTCTGACATATGCACATTCCACTGTGCTATAGCCACCACGTTATTAATGAGCACGGTTGCTCCTCGTTCGCACATAATGCCACAATAAAGGAGTCCTCCAACGCTTGCGCGTCGTGGCATTACTTTCGAGTGGTCGGAAAACCACTCTACGGGTGACTTCGCCTCGATACCCGCCCCATCCGGCCGGGGAAAAGGCAGACCGGAGAAGAACCTGGAGCAGAGGCCGCACCTGCGATCCCTTGGTGGTGGAAGTGGCGTCCAGCTCCTTGCCGATCGTGATGAGCAGCTTGCAGAGGCACTCTAGCGAGTCCTCGTCGTTGGAGTTGAGCAGTCGCCTCAGGCAGTCGTACATGATGGGTGCCGTCAGCATGTTCAAGTTGTACAGCTCCCCAATGAACCTGGGAAAGGGTCAAGCAAGCTCTTCTCCACACCGTTCCAAACTAGGATATGCACATGGCCCGCCGTTGCCCAGAAGTACTGGGACTACAAACAATAGACTGCACAACACAGCCACTGTACTCCCTCTGAGAGTATGATAAAAATCAATGTCTTTGAGCCTACCATTGCAAGCGCTGTAGTCGGACATTGGTCTGACTACAGTGCTAATTACACAACAGCTGCATGTGCCGGCCAGTAGGGAAAAAGCTCCAGCAGCCCAAGTTGGGATGACCGTCTGTCTGCTATTACACGACCTCTACCCACCAGGATCGTTAAAGCTTGTAGGGTCCCTCGGCGACAATCGCGTGCACGAGCGATGAAGGGTGCCGTATGCATGAGTGGGGGACACGTCCCGAGGCATCGTGCCCGGCCAAGTGACAAAACATCAGGTCTCCACCCACCTAATATTTCCTAGAGACCGTCTCTTGGACCTCTTCTCTTCTTCTGCCATTTCCTCCCTGAGCTTAGTCTTCTCCTCCTCCTGGAATCCGACAAAAAAAAAAAAAAAAAAAAAAAAAGACAGTGTGCCATTGAGACGACTTGGACAGTTAGAACACTTGTTGGCTCCGTTCACAGAGCTACCAGATTTTGCAAAATATGGGAAGATACATCTGAGTTCCAGCTGTCAATATCTGGTTGTGGTCGTGTCAAATGGCTAGCAACCGCAGTAGAGGAAATTCACGATCTACACGAGGCCGCTTATGTTTCTTTTCTCATAGACAGTCACCGATCTCCCACATCGGCAATAGAGAAAAGGCGGCACCGCAGACAGCCCGATTGCAACAACATCTTGGTCAGGCACCGAAACTCGTGCCTTGTCCAACTATTAAAGGGATACTGAAGCGAAACTTGAAATACACCTATTATGGTCAGAAATAGGTTCAATATGATCAATGATATCCATAAATCATAATCGCGCGTTTGTATTTTGAACGGATGGCTATATTTTTCACCCTGATGGGCCCGATTGGACGCGCGCTCAAAAATCGGCCATCGGAGAGCGCGATGCGTCTTGGGATATTGGGCGCATTCGTGACGTCACTTGTGCCAGTCGGGAAAGGCTACGGCGTGAATGTTGTGGTTACTAGCGTTGCCACTTGGTGGCGCGTCGACGATTTACGACCTGTGACAACGTGGCCGTTTGAGATGTGCAAGGGCTGCACGCACGCTGCACCACGGGACCACGGCAAGTCGGCAACCACGGCAGCACTGACAAAACCAGCTCTGAGGCCGGATTCTCAAAGCGAATTCACGACGAAAAAAGTGCGTACGACAAATTTGAGAGAAAACCAGTGCTCTCGAAACGAAATTGTCGTAACCTTTGCGCAGGTTACGACAGAATCCTACGACAGCTCCGAAGCTGTCTTACACACTTTCTACGATCAAATCAACAAGGCCGACAGCGTCGCTCAGTTACTTGGTATCGGCCACCAACGGACGTTTATTTTTCTTCGTGCTCTTCTCGTGCGTCCCGACTTCAACCAGCAAGAAAAAAGGAAGGAGTATTTAAAACAGACCACGACGATCAAGAACGCAGGATCCACAAACACACGAGAAGAGCTACAACAGCCACGATTCTGCCGACCGAGCGAGCTCGGCAGAATATAGTAGGCCTAGCAGCAACATCGACTCGGCGCACCGTTGCTCCGGCGGTCCTTGGCCAAGACCGTCTGTCCATGACCGGCTGGCCTGCTGAATGGAATATGCCCGCGCGACCCTTGTGGACCCTTACCGGATGAGTAGTTTGATCCCTGAACTAAATTTCGGAGGTCAATATTTTCCCCTTGTCATCTCGATCTCCTTGTTTTCCGAGACAGCGGTGACGAACGCTGTCGTCGAAAAGGGACTCTCATTGATTGTATCTCCTTGTTTTGTGTGATATAGAGCTCAAATAAACGCCATACGGATTACCTTGACAACTCGGTATGTACACTCTGTTATTAGTATGCCATTTTTATTCTGACTCGACGCTACGTCAGTGTCGAGCTATAGCAGTTCGTGGGAGCTACGCGATGTCGGTCTAACCTTTCTTTGCCGAGTGTCATGTCAGTATCGAGTTGCAATCGTAAAAGATCGGTCCAGAAGCGCTTACCGAAACGCGGTCTAACAGAGCGAATCCAGCACTTCGATCAAACGCGCGTGTCCGCTCCGAGTGTGAACATGTATTTGGCATTTGCGTGGCTCTTGCTGACACCCTCGTAGTTCAAACATATCCTTTTTAACGTCGGCTTCCAGCTCGCGACTCGCAGCAACTAACACCGGCCGTGCCAGAAGCATGCTCGGGCCGTGTCGTGCAAAGAATCGCAACGAGAACGAGCTCACTGTGGCCAACTACGCTTTGGCTTTCTCCGCCAAGGCTTTGCAAACGCGTTCAGGCCTAGGCGAATTCTGCCGGCACGCCGTATTGCCGCAGAACGGCGCTGCTATTTTGGCACAAGTGATGTCACGAGAACTTCCCCCCATCCACCAGATGAGAATTTGAAATCGTTTAATTATGTTTAAAATTAGTTCTCCTGTGTTTTACAGCGCAATATTTATGTTTCCGAGGTGGTGCCTGTCCCTAGCCCATATTTATGCAACAAGATCGGCGCTAAAATTTCGTTTCACTACCCCTTTAAGTGCTGGAACGTTGCCTGCCGCTCATAGAACAAGCGCCCACAATGTTAAGCACCATTTAATGCTTCAAACAATTAACTGAATGCTCAACCTTTGAGCCACATAATTCGCTAGCGTGACAGCAGTCTTAATTTATACAGATTTTTAAAAATTAGCAGCAATAAAGAAGGAGAGAAAAGAATGAAAATGGCAGGGCGTGTCTTTCAAACACCGTGCCTTCCAGCGTGCTTTCGCCCTGCGTGCGAGTTCGAGGTGCACAAGACGCCAAAACGTCGTCCCTCCTCCAGCGCGAGCTTTCTACCTTCAACAACTGGAAGCCCGGCCCTTCCTGCCGTCCTTACCTCGTCAACAGCTATAGTACTTGCATGCTCTGCACCAACGTTTTTGCTTCTTATCGGCTACGTCGACACAAAAGAATGCACCAACTTCAGGCAAGGGACAGACAGAGGGAGAAAAATGAACGGGGTGCACACTCACGGTGGTGGCCTCCTCGATCTTCTTGCGCTGCTCTGCCTTGCGGATGTCTTCGCCCTTGTCCTTCTCAAACTCCTTCTGGCACTTGAGCAGCAGCAACTTGCGGAAGTTCACCTTCTCCGATTCGTTGCTGCTCATGGGCACCTCAAACTGCACAGCACCGACAGAGAAGCCATAGATAAACCGCACCGTACGCGATGCGCCGGCAGCACCGCCAAGAACTGTACGACGCAGAGCGCTTCGAAAGTAAACACTCGATCGGTGTTCGAGCGATGCTGGCAGCTCTCGAAAGCCACGTCAGTCTCTGTGCTTGTAACGAGATGAAGCCCGATGCCCAACTTTTATTCCTAATTGGCATGTAACCAAGCAACTGCCTTGTGGCATAGCTGGAAGCACATAGACGCCTGTCTGTCTGCTTAACGTCACATTGTTAGGAAGTGTACACATGAGGGCACCAATGCCTCCTGTATTGTGCATCAAGAAAAGACATGCTTTGAAAACAAAATACAGATCCCTCTCCTTTGCACCACGCTAAAAATTTAATTTAGAAACCCAGAACACGACTGATCTGTCTCAAAGACCAACCTCATTCAAACATATTGTATGCCGACTTCCAACACGCTGCAATTAAGAGCCGAAATGACTCCTAGTGTAAGTAGGTGAGATGAGGTCAGAGTTCTACACTCAAGCAAAGGAGCAAGTCTAAGTTGAACAAAGAAATGCAAATAAGCAAACTCGCAATCGAGGGAGGAACGCAACGGTGAAGCAAGCTTGCACCAACAGAGGCGTGACACAGCGACACACCACTTACCATGGCCAGCTGCTTGCACATGTTCGCGTAGGGTACACTGAAGTTCGGCTCGTCCAGCGCCTTCTCGAAGACGAGGTCGATGACCCGGTTTAGTCGCTCCTCAGAGTTGATCTGCAGGTTCTTCACCTGCTCCACCAGTGACTGGAACTTCTGCGGGGTCAGCTTGTTCAGGATGCCTCGCACACGCCGGTACAACTCCTGCAGAATGACAGAGAAAGAGAGAGATGAGACTGAGAGAAACAAGTGCACAGCCTGCGGTAAAAAGTTGCCGACAGTCAAGCTACAACTGCCGCGCAGTGGAAACATTGTGCAGAATATCGTTCTGGAGGCACAGAAACTAAAGAAGGAATGAGATGCACCCAGATACTCTTAACCATCCTTACCGTGAGTGAAGTGTTTTCCCAGTTAAGCTGAATTTTAGCATCTTGAAGCCACAGATTGATAGAGATCTACAAGCAAAACACACCTGCCCAAATGCCCAAATATTTTAAGGGGGTAAGGGCTCTTCGATTATTGCTCGAAGCAAACAGGTATTCTTCGAGACAGAGTTTCAACAGCACCCGGTTTACATGATCAGGGCTCAAAAGCGTTTCAGCTGGGGAAATACACCAGCAAGGTTCCACCATGCTCGTTCAATGAAAGAGCAGCTCGGTTGAGGGGCGACACAAAAACCGCATTTAACAAAGCATGTTCAAGAGTTGCCGAACAATACTGCAGCACATTTCTCTGAAAACTAGAGACCTCCAACTAGCGTGACCGAGAAGAAGGTGAGCGTCCTCACCTCAGCCTCGGCGACCTCTGCGGCCGCCTCCCCGGGCGTCTTGTGAGTGGGCTTCCAGGCGTTCTGGGCCGCGTGCAGCTTCACGTCCTGGTTCAGGGAGCTCGACAGGGTGATCACCTTCTTCGGCTTGTCCCCTCCCCGGCCGGGCTGGCTCTGCCGGCGGCCCACCCCTCCACCCCCGCCGGGGGGTGGCCGGGCCACGCCGTTCCGGGCATAGGGCGGCATGAAGAGGTGCTCGGGGTGGGCGCCGCGCCCGCCCATAGGCCCGCCACCCCCCATCTGGGGAGGACCGCCTGGGGGATACTGCGGGCGCTGCACCTCGGGGAGCTTGTGCTGCATCGCCTGTGAGGGACCCACACAACATTCGTCAAGCAAAGCACCATCGGCGTAACCAGCCGGTAATTCATTTATTTGCTATTTTTCTCATTCGTTTCAGGCTGCCGTCGGGGTACCCTGCATGTGAAACCGTAACCAAACACTAGCACTCTCGCATTATTAAGATGCTCAAGAAACCAGCATGACTCAACACTGAGAAGCAAACCGCGTGAATCTGTCGGACCTCCGCGGGGTAAGGGTTACACGACACCAAGGGTCACTCTTGCGCCCCAAGAAAGCGCACACCTTCTTGTTCGTCTACAGCAAGACCCGTATGGCTACGGTCACAACACATTGTACAAAAGACGATCTGCAGACACTGCCCGAGGAGTGTTGCTTCCTTGTACAGCCATGCCGTGACATTCATTGTCTGCAGACGAGTTAAAAAACGCGCTTCGAATGACTTTAATACAAATCTGCAGTGAACACTCTCTTTTGTACGTTGTATGCACAGCGTGAGTATGGCTCAACACAGCCGTACCATGTTAGGGCTGCAACCTCAGTTAACCCCTCAGCTTCCCACCCGCAAACACCCGGTCAAATCAGGGGAGAAAGCCCCACCACGCACCGTGTCCTTGATGACGTCCAGGTTGGGCAGTCCGAAGGGCTTCTTGAGCGACATGGGCTCCCCCTGGAGCATGATGAGGAAGGAGCGGTCATACTGCTTGCGCCCTTCCGGGTTCAGCGGACTCCACTGGTCCTCCTTGTAGTTGTACTTGAGCCTCTGGGCAGGGGTGCCCCCATCCCCAGACTCCTCCTCCTCCTCCTCCTCCTCTTCTTCCTCCTCCTCCTCCACACCCTCTTCCTCCTCCCCCTCCTCCTCTTTCCGGGGAGAGGGGGAGACGAGCACGGGTTCCTCGGCCTTCTCCACAATCTCCGTGGCGGCCATCTCTTGGGACACCCTGAGGTTCTCCTCGTTCTGGATGATCACCAGCTGTAGACAGAGCAGTTGAGAGTTCGAGAGATCAACCCACACCGGAGAGAAAGAGAAAAGTGCACTGACTAGAAACCCCCTCACAACCTTTTTGTTCCTTTCTCCAAACGTCCTGTTTCTTATGTTTATCGCGCACACAGTTCTTTACTGTCCACAAGTGAGAGCACAGACTCGCTTGTCAGTCAGCATGACAGGTGGACCCCAGTGCAACCCACTTAGGCCTCTCCCGTGGGTGCGTTACAAGCTTTCTTCGTCATTTGATGCAGCATCTACAAAGCCCAATGCTCGCGGTCAAGAGGAGGGCACAATTCTCGAGACTTTTAGGGTGCACAAAGCGGCAAGTCCCAAACCACATCGCAAGAGGGTCTCGCAGTCGACAAATGACAAAAAGATCGGCTCCGTCTCCGCTCAATCACCAGCACCTTCGACAGTCGTCGGTCAAGACAAAAACTAAAGAGAGACTTAACGAACACGACGACCCAGATTGCCCTTATCTCCACAACTGCACACAACTAAGCAGTGGTAATGCAGTACATCTCCGTCAGACTCAAACGTTTGAAACTGCCTCCGGAGCCCGCAGTCAACCAGACCACAAAGCAGATTTGGCAACCCACCTTGCGGTGCACCTCATCTTCGCCAGCGGCGGGGTCTGCCTGCTCAGGTGTGACGACGACCGGGGGGACCACGGGGACCGGGGTCGGGGCTGGGGCTGGGGCTGCCTCGGGTGCCGGCTGCGGGGACGGGCTGGCCCGCTGTGGGGCCGCCGGGGGAGTGGGACTGGGCGTCCTCAGAGGAGCCGAGGGCACCGCTTCCGTCGGTTCGGTAGGCGTGCTGGCCGCCGAAGCGGTGCTGGCTGGTGCCGCCGGCTGGGGAGGAAGGCCTTCTTAAGTGGGGCAAAGACACAGGCTCAAACCTGCAACTCTCTTAAGCAATCCGCAAATAGCCTTCCATAGTGAAAGCACCCTAGTGCCTTGGCTGTGATATTTCCCGTGGCCTTCACTCCACACAGGCGAGCAAAGTTCAGCCCGAGCATGAGGGAACATAGGCTTATTTGAAGCAGTAACTTGATCTTTGTTTATCTACTGCAAAACCTTGACAGCTCCATAAAAATGGGTCTTGGAAAAGAAACAGTGTACCTTCATACTGCAACTGAGACCTACAATTCGATTACCCTACCAACACAGTACTGTGCTGTATGATGCGTTTCGATCACAGCATTCAGTGGTACAACTAGCATAGCTTTGTGCAAGTGAACTGATCATTTCAAACAAACTTTTCTAGGATAAGAAAACCTTTACTGCTCTACAATAACACAGGTAAGTTGATTTTCAGAATGAATACCAGTGGGTATTCCCCACGTGCATGCCTACCCTCCCCAGGGAGCCGGCAAGCTCACCTCTTCCCGGTCGACAAAGGCATCCATGTCACCCCCCTCCTTGTTCTCCCCCTTCTTGTTCCACTCCTTCATCTTCTTCTTTTTGATTGACTTCTTGGACTCCCTCCCTGCACAAAACAGAAGACACACCTTGAAGGGACAGCGTGAAGACCACGCCACAGCATTTCCCCCTTAGATACCGCCACACCGAAAGCAAAGTCTAGCGTATCCGAGCCTGCTGTTCTATTAAGACTGGCACGTAAAGGCCCGTTCACACTCTTGCGACCGAGTACGACTGAGAGAGACGAGATCTCTTACAACTTTTTAAATGTTTCTAGAATGAGGGAACACACTGACATTGTGGCGCCATCTATGTGGTGACCCTAGAACTGCATTTCACAAAAGCGAAGGTTTTGCGGGATTTCAGAGGTCAAATGTGCATAATACCCATAGAAAGGCTCGTTTATAACATTGACAAAAGTTTTTCGAGCCAAAAAAGAAAGGATATCGCGCGAGAAATAAAAAAAAATATGCCGGACCGCCGAGTTTACACTGCTTCCCAATAGATGGCGCCAGTGTGTTCTCTGGTTTAAGAAGTTTTAAGGAACCCAGGTTTAAGAGGTCGCAAGCAGTCGCAAGAGTGTGAACGGGTGAATAACCTCGACGACGAAAACTAAAACAAACGGCTTTGTTATCTGAAACACTGTGTAAAGCATATACTAGAGTTTACAATAAACAAAATCACGGCTGCCATAGGAGTATGACAGAGAAAAAGCTTTAGAGGAATTTAAGCAACGCAAACAAACTTCATTGTTGATAGAAAAGATTCCCGAAGGTAGCTAGTTCCCACGAAACAGGATGTCTGCGACATTTCATCCATCACTTTTTCTAGCAAGAGACATTTTATTGTGATGCCACTAAGAAGTAAATAAATGTGCAAACCCAATACTTTAAGAATGCTGGCACTTTGTAAACATTAAATTCTGTGCAGTGGCAATATTTTTACTTTTTCAGTAGGTACAGAGAGCTACCCCTAGGCAGAATTTGCAATAACCACATTCTGGCATTTGTCCCGATACAAGTTGGTGTCTGAATGGTGCTAAAGTTGCTACATAGGAAATGCAGGGAAAATGCTGACAGACAGTCTAAGCATTTATGCCAACAGTTACCTTCATATTCACAGTTAACTTGGCTCTGGTTGCATGCAGAGGCAGTACAACTGTGAATAAACCTAAAGAGTATCATGTCTACCTCTCCCGATAAAATTCTCCCCGTAATTGTATTTGTATGCGTCAAAAACTCACAATTTTCTGGCCAATAGGCAAAAACAGCACAGGACTGGAGTCATCTGATATATAAGGTTCTCACAAAACTTGGCGAGCCTCTACCTCGATGTTACACGAATAAAAGCAAGTCAAACAAATCAAATAAAACCACAGCGCTGTGTGTGAAGGAAGTGAGAAAATAACTTTAGAAAAGCTCCACGGACATGGGAAAGGTCATAAACAAAAATGCTGCCACAGAAACTTTAGAAAAATTAGAGCTCTATTGAAACCCCCAACAGGCACGGGCGGCAGTCATTAAATTTTGAGCTCAATTTTCCGAGTCTTCAAAATCAAACTTGCGTGAAACAACTGATGTGTGTCTGTTGAAGGCCCCATTTTAACACGGTCACGCTCAAAATGGGAGCGCTGAAAAATAACCTCAAGTCCTCAGCTGCCAAAAGAACATTCTAGAAACTCGACTTGTGAACAAAATAAGAGCAATAACTCTTCTGCAACCAAATGCTTCAGCCATTAGACTGGCAGGGTAACCCGATGCACCAAAAATAAAGAAAGGGGTTAGGGTTACTTCAGTGTAGTGTTTCACGGTCCTCATGTCCAGCGTCAGAAAGACTTAGATGTTGATATGAAATGTAACCCCCAAACAGGAATGGGCAGCATTTCAGATACAAGGATTCGAAATATGTATTTAAAATTCTTCCGAGTATTTTGTATTTCCTATTTCATTACATATTGGGCAATGTAGTCATCAACTGTATTTAAATACACAAGATTGAACATTACAGATAAATTTCAAATACAGCCCCAAATACAATTTTGGGCACTGCTCTTCATAAGCAAATGTGACAGCAGACTGACTGTCTTCGCAAAGGGAGTCATATGCAAAGAGCTTGAAACATGCTGCACTTAGTGCAGATTAAACATTGAAGAAAAAAGGAAGAGTAAAACAAGGAATTAATGAGACGAATACAAAAATTGCCTTTTTGGTAGGATGATTCAATGTTTTAAACACTACAAATTAACATGTTTCAAAAAAGGCTGTGATGCACCAACTCAGCCTTTTAACTTTATCTTAAACTGAATACATTGCTTTTCCTTATGTTGTAACTGCCTATGAAGTTAAGAAATTTTATCTTTACAGCTGCAACAGTCTTTCAAGGCCACTTAATTCTTAGTATATATAAACTTCACTCTTTATTTGGGCATGATCTTTTCTACCGGGGTGAAATTGAAGTCTAAGATCCCCCTCTTTGACAATGAAATGTTTGAAAAAGCACTCGAAGATTATCCAATAGGCTCAATGTATCAGTATCCTCTATCGAAATACTTTTCTTCAAAGTGTAACGAATCTGTCATTAAATACAATTCTGTCAGTACTTTGTAATCATATTTTTGCGAGTATTTTGCCCATCCCTGCCCCCAAACTAGGACACTATGCTAGTCACGTGAATAAAAATAAAACAAAAATCGCAAAAATGTTAACCAAAAAGGCCCCCCCCCCCCAAAAAAAAGGGGGGTGGGGGGAAGGTATGCGCAAGGGGACCAACCGAAAAAAAGTTCCGTCAACTTTAAAAATAAAACGCAGAGAAAAAAAAACAAATGAAGGGGGGACACGAGAGTATCCGCTCCTCCTCACCTGACTGAGGTGCGCAACGTGACGAAGACGACGACCCTCCGTTGGTCGTCACCGTCGCCACGCGACTGGCCCGAAGACTAGCCATCCCCGAGTCACCGACCTTTACATTCTCGCCTTTTTCACTTTCTTTGCTCTCCCCCCTTCCAACTTTTCTTTTTTTAAAAACCCCAAGCTCCGGCTCCCAAGCAAGCACCCCCTACACTCCGAAAACGTCCCGGACGGAAGAAGGCTCCGGACAACCGCAGCACCACCGCACGACGACGACGAAGAAAAAAGAAAAAAAAGCACAATCCGAGAAGCGCCGATCGGATTCCTCACTCCACGTCGTTCGGGATTCCACACATGGGTAGACAGCACACCAGACGATCAACGTGGTCCGGGGGGGCACACGCAACACCCAAAGGACCCGCGGCAGGCAGGTGTAGGCCTTCGGCGGCGACGGCACCAGCTTTCGTCGTCGTCGACCCCTCACGCGGCGGCGGAGGAAGGGAGAGGCGCATCATGGCGGTTTGTCCGTCTCCCCCCGTTCATTCGCTTCCTTATCTTTTCTTAGTTGGCAGCAGCGTCGGACTCTTGCGAGACGGCAAAAGCTCGGAGGCCGCGCTACAAATATAGCGCACCACTCCGTCTCACCGGGCGAAGAACAGCGTCGGGAAGAGGAACCAACCACGCCGGCAGAAACACCCCGCATCTTCCACTCCCTCTCCCCCCCCCCCCCCCCCCCCCCCCCTGCCACCCTTTATTTTTCTTTTCTGTTACGTACTAGGACCTTCTGTCTCGTCTCTGCGCTCCACATTCTCCCTTTATTTCGAGTTTCGTTGGTATTTATTCTTATACGGCGCGTACGCGTGGCTTCTCTGTGACCCTTCTCTCTCTCTCGCCCCCCCCCCCCCCCCCTCTCAACATAAAAAAAAAAAAAGCAAGCCGCTCGAGATGAGAAAGACGGAATTTGTCTTTCTTATTTTGCCCCGTACCCGGGAGTGCCTAAACACAAGCCAGACCGAACTGTGGACTGCCTTCAGTAACCTACCGAAAGCAAAACGATCGGCAGGCTCTGATACGTCACGAGCCATATTCGGACGACAAAGGTCGTAATCCGTCGTATTCCCGAATTTGGAGGGATGAAGAGCGGTTCGTTAGGGGCGATGTGGTGCGGTGTGCATCTATCCTCTTTTTTTTACGTGTCTGCCTTCTGTCGTGCCCCAGGTTTAGTAACTTTAATCGATTAATATACAGGCACGACTGCGTACCTGTGTAGCAAACATCTGCTATCTTGTTCGATGTAAGTAATCCAATGACGTCCATACGTCGACCGCGAATGTATACATCGCTCCACGCGCACGTCATTTTTATGAGTGAAACAACCCATAAAATTAAACAGCTTCACGCAATCGGCAACCATCCAGCTGGAGTGGTTAGCAGACGGAGAAGCTAACCCCATCCAAGTCCTTGAAAAAAGAAAAAAGAAAAAAGCGAGGTGTTAAGAGGTTGCCTAACAACTGCTACCAAACGGGAAAAGCTGGTAGTCGTATACACACGTTAGCAGACGACCAAAAAAAAAAAAAAAAAGGATGCGAACGTTTGCAGACGGCACACCCAACAGAGACTGCGTAGACAGCAAGCGGGCGGACTTTTTCCTCGCTGCCCACCACGCCGCTCTTCCGAGTATCGAATAGCACTATTATTCCAAACCAAGACGACGTGCCGCTACACAGAATCACGTCACGCTTGCGACGAGCAAAGGAAAAGGTCTTCGCTCGCTTTCGACGGCACAGAACTCCAAAAATGGAAGATCACGAAAACGACGCACCATTCCGAGAGAGACCGCAAGATCGACGACGGGACGGCTAAAAGCACGGGCCTGGTTGGTCGCTCCTTCGCACTTCCTTCTACTTCGAGCCGCTTCCGACGAAGAAACTCCGTCGACCACGAGTCTCGATACCACCGGACGGCAGGCAACGCCGAGCAAAGCGACTCGTCCGACTCCCGAACACCGGGTCGGAAACAGACACGGGGCAGCTCCAAAAGCAGACGACGGCCATCCTCGGGGTGCCCACACAGAACCAAAGTTCGTTTTCGCTTTCAAAATCGAACGATCACGCAGGGCCGTTTTTCCTTCAGAGCCGCCCAATTAAGAAAACGGCAGAATCTAGGCCGACGGCTGCCTTCCACGAGGCAAGCAAATTGCCCAGCCTCTCCAAACTCGGGAACAAGTTCCACTGAGCCACGACGACGTCATACAAAAAATACAAACGTGTCGTGGATAACGGAGTAGAAAAGGGAGAAAAATAAAATAAAAGAACGACTTCGGCGTGCGTAAGCTTCTCCTCAAGGCGCGTTCGATTGCGCACACCAACTAGGCAACCGCAACGTCACGAGGAGGGGCGTTCGGTTTGCGGACGAGAAAACGCGACGTTTTTCACTAGCAGACGACGTCACACTCGACAGCGGTAAAGCGGCCCGTTGCGTTCGGAAATAGGGTCCGATCGCGACGTCACGTCGCTAAAGATACCCCCGTTCCCATGAACCCGGAGCTGCCCGAACAACCAAAATGAGCTCATGATGTTTAAAGCCCACGGCTCCCTCACCACAGTCTCGGGTTTTAAACATCATGAGTAACTATCACCAGCTCGCCTGCACACTCACTGTCTTTTCATAAAAAAAACCCTGTCCTTTTTTTTTTTTTTTTTTGCGAAAGAAGTTGCTCAAGTAGGCAACGTCGGCAACCCACGTGGGGGGGAAGCGGAGGAGGGCGAGCGAGCAGACGACGACGCCGGCCTTGGAAGCAGACGACGGAGCGAGCAGCAGCAGACGGCGCCCGCCCGCCCGTCGCGTTCGCGTTGCGACGAAACTGTTGGCACCCGTCCCACAAGGCGACAAGCACGTCGGTGGCCGGCGAGGCATAGTACGAGCGAATACGGCAGTGGCGTCACAGGGGGTCACGATAAGGAATGCACTTGACCTTTGGAAGCGACTCCACGAAAACAGCCTCAGCTAAACAACGACAGTAGAAATTACGTTAGCATCGTTCAAAACATGACTGTCAGGTAAGATTTAAAAATGCAAGTCGCTAACGTGCCGCACACGTACGCAGAAACGCTTCAGGGAGAAACAGAACCGTACTCAGATAGGTTCCAATTTTCAACAAATCTGCACCGACATGGTCTTTTCCATTATACAAGCTGATGCGCGCATAGTGTCCGGTCACGTCCCTTGGAGAAACCTGGATAGGCGGGCTCTCTGAGATTACCCGAACGCGCGAATATTTACAACTTCGCGGTACCAACATTTGCTCAGGCTCCGCTTCTTGAGTGCGCCTACACTACGGCACGGGCGCACTGCGGGAAAGCCCCACATGCGTGACGCATGGAACTTCCGAACTCGAGCGCCTGCGCAAGTTTCCCGATTCAAGTTATAAGGGACGTCGCTCTCATTTAAGCACATTTGAATTCTTAAGTGAAGCTAACTTTGATTTGGCCTTGGAATAAAGTGAGTGAAGCGAGACAGGCTGCGAAACACCTGCGCCGCAAACACACACACACACAGACGTACGCACAAAAGAAAAAAGCAAGAAAACAAGCAGGAGAGAGGACTTTAAGGTGCTCCGAGAAGGCTTCGCCAGCTGTGAAACGTTAAAAAAAAAATGTACCACAGGAGGACGTTGTGACGATGACGCGGCGTCGCGTGCCTAGAAGGCGTCTGCTGCGTTCTGCATACCAGGGTTTGATCCATACAACAAAATAAAATTGCAAATTTTCTTCTCACAAGGACCTCGCAACGCCTCGAAACTTATCAACCAAACTACAACACACCCTCGATAAGAATGTGAGCTCCCCAAGTGCAGGTGCTACTTTTCTGTCTCATTTTACGGCATCGTCCCTCGCGTTGGTGGTTTATCTGGCACGGGCATTTCCTCCTACGTGTTAATTTTAAACTATGAAGCGGTATGCTTTGAAGCGAGTAAGTAATGCGAGGGGAAACCCAGCAACAGGGAGGAATACGTCGCGTGAAAGCCACGCATTCCTTCGGGACACGTCAAAACTTTCTCCCGCATCGACAACGTAAAAATCGCCCTCCGTTAAAAAAAAGAGGCAACGTGCCAAGTTCCGTCACCATAAGCGGCCCTGTTTGCACCGTTGCCCAAACGCCCCACCAAGCGCACGGTACACTGTACAACCTGTTGCGACCACGAAAGCTTACTGCCAACGACCGACGACGTACACTGCGGCATTAAGTAGGCGCCAATAGGATATCGGCAGCGTGTCAGAGAAGCACGCGATTGACATACGCCAAATTTTACCGCCCAAGTCCTTGACCGAGTCTCGTCTGAGCACATTCCACCAAACAACAAATTTATTAATAAAATTTGTTGCCGCAAAAAAAAAACAAAGAAAAAAAAACACTATTTTTCAATCGTATTAATTGCGTCGTGCTCCGTAGAGCCTCTCGTACAAGTACGCTGAAACGACGACCGAGCAGGACGAGTGGACCGCGACCTGACACCCAACCTAATCGTGTAAAACAAACATCGCCAAGGCGAAGTGCATTGAAGTGCGTATCTGAACCTCAGGGTAAGGGACACGCCGAACCACAGCGACGCCAGTCCCTATGCCCTTTCTAGCGGTAGTTCCGTTGCTTGTCTGGAACATCGGGGCGCGACGGCGGAACCACTGAAGCGCGTAAAAGTTTCCTGCTACCTCTCGGCTGTCGCTCAGTCGTTTCAACCTACGTTGTCCAAGACTGTACGACGTTTGGAACGCGTCTTGCACCGATGTATTTAGCCGCGTGCCTCCTAAGTCGTCCCTACGTGGCAACAAATTGCGTCACACGAGCCAGAGTGTCATGTCAAGTGTTGCCCCCCCCCCCCCCCCCCAAAAAAAAAAAAAAAAAGGATCGTGGCAGGCGACCGCACGACATTTCTACGTCATCGGGCGGAAATCCAGCGACCAGATTTGAGGGCGCACACACCAGTCAGACGCGTTCCAAGCGCCATTCCAAAACGGAACCACAGCGTCACCCGGCACGTCATGCGAGCAAATACCAGCTAGAAGACAGCACGGCGTCACCGTTATTGGCCCACCCCAAGCGGTAGACAAGCTAGAGTCGCCGCAAAGCGCGTAACGTTTCGGCGGGGGGTCGACAACGCATTTCGCGTACCGCCATCGGGAACGGAGACGGCGAGGCCGGGGTGCCAGGGTGCCGGCGTGGATGACACGGGCGTCGTCGGCACGACCTGGGGCTGACGGCCCCCCGGGCGGTCGGCGTCGCCGGTCGGTCCGGGCTCGCTCCGTCGTCGTGCTCAGTCGCTCCCCCGAGGGGGGGCACGGACGCAGCGGCGACGACCAACAGCACAGGCAGGAGCCCCTGGTGTTCCCGGCCGGCGCACGCGCCCCACCGCACATACAACGCGCCGCGCGACAGAGCCCGCCGCATCTTCCTTCACCTCACCAAATCGGCTGGCCAAGTAAGTGCGTATCAAACATATAAACATTTCTGTTGGAGCCAATGTTGGTTGGAGCGGAATAGAGCCACTAAAACAAGCTATGCTTCAGAGTAACGACACCCACTGGATTGGATTGGACTCTTTGGCTTCAATTTTGTATCGGGTGATCACAGAAGCTTTGGATTCTGGATCTAGCCAGTAGTCACCTCTGCCACTTCCCCTTCCGCTGTCTCTTCCGTCTGCGTCGATCACCTTCCACCGTCCCTTCTACTCCCCCCCATTCTCCTCCTCCCATCCCCCTCCCTCCCTCCCTCCCTCCCTCCCTCCCTCCCTCCCTCCTCCTCCTCCTCCTGCCACCAACGTTACTAGAACCACTCAGTTGGGAAACAGACTGCTCTGAAAAAGTGGCATCCATCCGTACTCGAGAACCGAGCTAATGGCGATCACAACGCTGCCATTTCTCCCGCAGCGGCCACTCGAGGAACTGCACGTGACTTCTACTTTGGCTTTAATCGACCATTTTGGCGCCGAAGCAGATAGGGTGGAAGGGGTTTCCGGGTAAGAAAAATTTATTTAACACTATTCAAGTTTCAAGTTTTTACAACATTACAAGGTCACCCACATGTGATCCATGCTCTACACAAAACAATGTTTACGCGACGCAATGATCACTCCGGCCCCCCGTCTCCCAAGCGGACAGCCGCGAGTTACTACCGAAGTTGAGATGCGCCTAGGTCGGGACGCGCACCTGAAATCACCGCTGAGGCGTGGTTATATAAAAACAATATTAATTGTGCCGCCAAACCCTGCAAACTAAAGATTTTAGAAAACACCACGCGCCCTTCATTTTAAACGAAACCCCAATCAAAGTTACAAAAAGTTTTTTTCCGTTTGTTTTTACACAAAAACGTGCTTTCTAAAAGCTCGAGGTGACCACAGTACAGACAAATGATAAAGAGTGGCGCTGTTGTCGTATTTAGCTCGGTCTCGGTGGTCGCCAGCGGCCCAGGTTTCGACCGCGAGTTTCCCAGCCATGGAGAATAGAAGGGTAGGAGAGGGCATGACGTCAGCCGCGTAGCCTCCACAAGCCATGCTCCCTTGACGCCTCGCCTCTTTCGCATTTTCCTCCTTACTCTCACCACATCACGTTACTGTAGCTAGCCTTCGTCTAGCTATGGTGTACTAGAATACACCACAGCCTAGCCTTCGATCTGATAAAACCTACCGGACGGAGCGCGCGCAAGCCTGCAAGGATCCTCTTGCAATCAACCATCCATCTCGCACGTGACATGTCACGCGCACCAATCACCAGACAGATCTGCGGTCACGCTGGGCACAAAATCGTTTAAACTTTTTATGACTAGGCTTCACCAATATTGCAACGTGCCCCCTCCTAGTACTTCTAACCTCCTTGTTCCCAACTGGGTGTTCTGATAACGTTGCCTGCCCACCTTAGGGCTTAAAATCATGGTTGCCAGTTATCTTCAACTTTATCTGAAATCCACCAGGAAGCGCTTTTCCGTCCTGTAAAAATGTTCATAAAAACAGTTCGCGACAGAGCAAAACAACAATTATACGAGCTTCCTAACACCGAAACTAATGCCGAGGAAGTCGCACTTTTGAATTATCGGCAGTTGCATCTGCTCTGCACTCAGCACCAAGATGGCGTTGCCCACAAATATATCCGGGAACCGAGTGCCGACCCCCTAAGCGTAGCTCAAGTGCGGACGTGTTTCACGATGACAAAAAAAAAAAAAAAAAAAAGAGGCTGGGATGTTTTTTGTTTTGCTTATCGAAGAGTGCATTTAAAAAACGAGAAACCAAATGTGTGCATCCTTCTCTTTTTCGTCACTCGCCGAGCAATTTGAGAACGATCACTCGACTATGACGGGAATAACTCCACGGGAAACAGTTTTTTCCTGCACATGTTTGTCCTAATGTGAATGATTGCTGTAGCGCTAGCCAGCACGAGCTTCCGCTGTGGCTATCACGTGCGACCAAATCGCTTCCCTAAGTATGCAAACTTTAGCTGAGCACTCGACCAAAATTGCACCCGAGCTAACCTCTTCTTCACATTTCGACCATATCGCGACGGCAGTTTCCGTCGTTGGGGGGGGGGGGGGGGGGGGGGGGGGGGGTCTTAAGAGCCTGCCCTTCATTAAAACCCCTTCATCTTTCAAAGTAGCGCAAGGTGCGTCGATGCACGAGGCACGTACAACGTGCTGCTCTTGGGAAGATCATGGCGGCACAGCGCAGCACTGAGCTAGATTTCAGACGCCATGTTCTTCCGAAAAGTGGCGCGCGGCACGTACAGGTGTCTTGAGCATTTCGACAACAATGAATGGCGCCACTTTTCCCAGGATACAGGGGCTTTAGGCTTCATTAAAAAACATAACTAAATATTTAGCACTTATTTCTTTGTTTAGATGTGGTCGACGTTGGGTCGGGAGCCCAGAAACACTAGCCTATTAGCGATGTGCGCAACCAAAAGCGAATAGGAGGTAAAAGCGCTAAAAAACGACGGACAAGTTGAAGAATGACGAACACCAAAAGCAACCAAAAGCGTCGCTGCGGTCAGCTGTCCACGATAGGCCCAAACCATGGGCATATGAGCATTGTCAGATTGTCAACTTGGACGGTGTTAGTTTCGGATTGCGATGGCTCCTAGCTTCCACTTTGCTTTTTAAACACACCACCGAACTCGTCGTCGCACCTGATGGTAAGTAGCCAGGATAACAACTGGTGACGTCACGGCGAGGCAAATCCCAATCGTGACGTCACGGATGGAAACCATAAGGGAGCGCCACCGAAACATCTCGGCGTTAATACCCCGTGTCACTAGTTGCGCGCGGTACAGGCGAAGGCACGCCAGGAGAGGGAAGGCAAGCTCAAGGAAAGCTGGGGAGGCAGAGAAACTTCCTCTCCTCTCCAACGTTCCCAGTGCTCTTCCTTTCTCCCCTCGCCCTCTTCTACCATCTGGCCTTACTAGTGCTTCCCCTTCCTCTCTTCGCCTGGCGTTGCTTTTGCCTGCACTGCACACAACTGGTGACACAGAGCGCAGACTAGTTTCTGGACTGCAGGCAAAGTGAAGAAAATTAATTTTAGAACAAATAATCAGATTTCAAAATAGCGTCTAATGGCGGTCTGTAAAGCTCCGTTGGAATGCCGCGACGTCAGGAGTTCTTAAAATACAGTGCCAGCTTGCGGCAGTATGGCTCACTCGTGGAGTTACTTAGACCTGAATGTGACTTGGCGGAGGACACTGATTCCTACTCCAAAACTCTGTCCTTTACTCCTACATACAGCCTGGCCTCTTGACCCCCTCCGGCACTCTATGCTAGGAGAGGGCAGACCTAGCTCATATTATTTGGAACTGCCGGAAAGACCCTTGGTCCGACGGGCCTGGCGTCACAAGTTTAGGGCAGGGGGAGGCCACGCTTCTCAGCTCGGACCCTGTCCTTCAGGATAGGGTCATTCAACGGGCTGAACGAGTCGCGGGGTCCAAGAACTCCTGGCCATAGGCGAGGTTGATCTCCAACTCCTGTCCCGATCCCCAACCTCTCCTAGACCAATAAACGTTTTAGAGCACAGCTCTTAGGCGCCCGTTTCCGGCTTCAGCGGCGTCACCACGCGGTGCATTATGGGACATTTCCCATGATGCACCACGCGTGGAGGAGCAGAGAGGGAAGGAGGACAAGAGAAGGGGAGGAGCAGGAGGGGAAGATGACGACGAAGAGGAGGGAGAACGGGTAAATACCCTCCCCTTAATACCATTCCCTCCTCCTCCTCAAGAGCTGCGCTCTAATTCGGCGTTACAGGGTGTTGTAAACGTCTTTCATTTTTTTCCCCTTCCTCCTAACGCGTTTCTACTCCGTTCACCCATAAACTGAAATTGCAGCAAAAGCTACAACCGCGAGCTAGCAAGCGCCCCTGGCTTTCATACACGCATTTCTAGTGCGAGCGCTCGTTCTGCCGAAGAACGCTTCAAAGCAGCGACCACGAGCTCTCGCCCTCGGATATTACTACTAGGCGAGATTGTCACGCGTTGACGCCACCAAGCAGGAAGGCTAACACTACATAACCCTTTGCTGTTCAGGAACTACTGACGTAACGATGCGCACTGTGCTTCTCGCTGGCCGACTTTGAAGCGAACAGTCTAGTACACTGCAATTAAAGGCCCTCGATGTGTTTGCTTCATCTAAAGCCCCTTGATGCGCAAGAGAGGCCCGTGCAGCCCTTGTAAGCAATTGGCCGAGCAGTACCGAAATAGATGGCGCTTGGAAGCGAATGACGCCGGAGCACTCAGCTGTGACAGACAGTGACGCTGCTATTATCTTATCCTAATCTACTTGCCCTCCTTTTTGTTCTGTTCTTTCCTTCGCTCACTGACACACTAGCTGATAAAAAGAAGCAGAGCCCTTGAATAAACGTTCAGTCTGCCCGAGACGTTGTACGAGTCACTTCAGTGGCGACGAAGATGGTTACACTTGCAAAGTTTTGTGGCCGCTGATGCCGACAACTTGGATTGCCAGACATGGCGGCACTGCTAAGTCCCCCGCAGTTCGAGAAGACAGTGGACAAGTGGGACGCGTACAAGTTGCGACTGGAAACTTTTTTTAAGGGAAACGGTGGGAGCGACTCCACGAAGAAACGGGCATTCCTGGTGGCCGCGCTAAACACACGGACGGTCACGGTGCTGAGCAGTCGGTGCGCCCCAGGCAAGGTAAATGAGCTCCAGTACGAAAAAGTCACGCAGCTTCAGGAGCACTACTCGCCGAGGACGAACGAGATTACGCAGTCGTACTTGTTTTTTTACAAGAAACCAAGAGCCAGACGAAGCAGTGAAGGATTTCATTGAGGCTATCCGGCAGTTGGCAGACACTTGCTAAGCGAATGTTGCGCGACTGCATCGTCTGACGAATGCGGGATCCTGACAGGAGAAGACACATGCTCACGAAGACGTCGTTGACACTTGTCACAGTGGAGGAAATCTCCCTGGCTGCGGAAATGGCCAAGATCAACGTACATCAGATGACCCGACAACTGAAGCCGGGGGAGGAGGAGAACGCGGTGCATGCACTCCACGGCCGACCAGCAGAAAGCCAAGACAGAACGCCTCGACCAAACGCTTGGAAGAGCAACAGAGAACCTTGCCCAAGGTGCGGGGGAAGCAAGCACGAAGCAAAAGAGTGCAAGTTTCGCAACGCGCGGTGCTTCCGGTGTGGCAAAACTGGCCACCTGGCGAAATGCTGCTTCGCTATCAGCATCGAGCCAAAAAGCACAATGGCCTTCGATTTCCAGGCAGACGAAGGCCAGGACGGTCTCTTTACAATGGAAGCAGAGGATTTCATCGGGAACCTCAGCGCAGTCCAACTGTTCTAAGGACCTTACGTTGGGGTGATGTAGCAGTGGATATGCAGCTAGACATGGGGGCACTGGAGTCCGTCATCACATGGGCCACGCACTAGCGACACAAGGACGTGTGGCCGAAACTTCGCAAGACGGCGACAGAGCTGACGTGCTTCCTGGGAAAATCGCCTGTGTGCGGACAGCTCGATATGCAAGTTTCGCTGGGGAACAAGACTGTGACCGGAACTTAGACAGTTCTGGAGTGCCCTGGACCAAACCTATGCGGCTGTGACCTGCTGCCAGCGCCAGCCTTCGTCAATCATTGGGCTCACGATAGCCAATAGCTCGCCAAGCATTCGGGAAGTGGCTAGAGTCCAATCGCCGCACTGACGACGATAGACGAACTACAACAATGTCCTGTACTTTGTGACCGACAGAGGGTGGTTATGAGAACTATTGGTGGCAAATAACAGGTCCACTTGTTCTTGCTGCAATTAAAAATGCAGCTCATTAATTTTTCTTCTTTATTCTAGCACCATTGAGTAGAAGAAAAAAACAAACTAACGCGCGTTTCATGGGTTATAAACGTCCGTAATTCATTGTGCGTGGTATGCACGTTTGCAAGTCCGGCCTCAGGGCGCTGCCATCTTGCCCAGTGGTGGGCGCGGCCATAATCCCATTATGACGCATTAGCAAGGCTTCGTAATCGGATTAGGACGCGTTCAAGCGCGCACCCCAGCGAGCAAGATAACAGCGCCCTGATCCTGGACTTGCAAACGTGTATTTACGCAGAGTCACAAACATCGTTGCACCGCCCCTTCAAATCCCCTCGATAGAATTCCCGATTGGCGTTTCTCCGAAGCACCCCCCAAGCAACGTTGTGGGAAGGTGGTGCCAGACACGTGTCACGAGCGAGTGCTTCGCAGCCATATGCTTCCAAAGGCCGCTCACTAGCTTCTAGGGGCCTTCGTCGGTTCCCGACCATGTCGAGCCATCTACAACGCAAAGCTTCGTTAGCTGCCGTTCTAAGAGGTCATCGAATGTCCAGTCCCTTCGGTGTTCGCGGGGTCCTGACATTCGTTCTGCGGCCTAACCGGCCACAGGTAACCGCGAAAGTCCAGCCAATGACCAGTTATGCATTGAGAGCTTCCTTTTCTTTTCTTCCTTTTTTTTTTTTTACTTCCACGTGTATAATAGCAATAAAAGATGATGAAGATGAAGTCACGTGTAATACACCACAGAGATCAGAGTCAGCGCGTTGTGAGTGTTCTTTCTTTGAGTGTTTGAAATTAATTTTTGTGTGCATCCGTTTCCTTGCACTGTAAAGTGTTAGTATGAATCACCAACTCGCCCAAGCTCGAGTATTGCTATTCAAGCTTGGCGGGCTAGGCAATCCGGAAGCAAGACTCGACTGCAGCGCTGCTAGTTCTCGTGACCGCCACTGAGCCCACGTCGTAGGCGGAGCTGTGAAACTGAGCTTGCTCCAGTAACATTGGCCATGACTATACTCCGTTTCAAACATAGCGTGCAATGTAGTCAAAGCTAGCGCGCCAATTTGCACAGCCGACCGCGACTACTTTCGCTCCACAAAATAGTACGGCCCCTGAAAAAAACAAAAAAGTCGAAAAGTGTACATCTTTGGAGCTAGTAAATAATAGTGGCGTTATGATTTCGAGGGAACACCGATTCTTTTTCAATAAAAAGGAAAAGATAATGTAAACTACTCCAAATTATTTTCCGTTTTCGTTCGTGCGGCACTCGCACTCGCTTCGGGTTTTCGGGTTGTGCGGCTGCCCCTGCCTCGCCGGTTTCGTGAAGATGGCGTCTTACGCGGGAAGCTTTCTTTTCCTGCTCGGATATTTTCGAAGATTCGTTGTGTAAAGATCTCGCAAAAGTGCAAGCAGGTGATCGCCAACGTGTACGCGAGTTCAAGAACGTGTTTCCCGGAGACGTCGGTCCGTGAGGTCCTGGAGACGGTCAGTAACGACACCGGAGTGTCTGGCAAGGTGGCGTCCCCGAAGCGAAGACCTCGCAACGTGAAAGTTCCGAGCACGCGGACAGTGTTGTGAACTGCCACCTGTTATTTCTGGTGTTGAAATCGGCCTTATGGCTTCAAAGTGAAACAAGCCTCAAGAAGGAACTGTGTCGGTGATGAATCGTGCCTAAGGCACCGTCTGCTTGCGGGACCTTACAGCAGGCGGTGCCCGTGATTGCATTCCGAAGTGTCTGGGTTCTTCTGCCTGCGGGACCGTAACCATGGTCGGCTCCGTCTGCCTGAGGCACCTTAACCTTGGTCGGCTAAGTAAACGACGCACATGCCCGTGCCTCTATTCCGAGGCCCCTGCTTTCCTCGAAAAGGAAACAACACTCGATCCTGATCTCGAGTGCCGTGTGTTGTGTACGCGTCTATTGTGAATCACTCCCGGTTCATGGGGGCGCCGGCACCAGAGCACCGAGATACTGCCGTCTGGATGACTTCTTCCATACACCGGCGAGTATTCCGACTCTGAAGGAAACTTCCATGAAGTCACATCACGTGAGGGAATGCCAAGCCGTCTGAACAATGGCAGTGCGGTCCCCTAATCACAATATTCGTTATATAAAGGACCGTCCACCACACTCTCAAGGTACTCTCTGATTTTCACGCTACCATGTAAATAAACGGCTTTAAATAGAGACGCCCTGGATCTCGACCGTTCTTCCGTTTTGACGAGGCCGGCGCAAGTTCGAGCGGAACACCAGCCCTTAGTCTACCTTCTTATAAATAAAAATCAACAAGAAAAGAGGAATTGAAATATGCACTTCCGCATTACGCACAATCTTGCACAAAAAATCGGTCGAGAAAAAAAAAAAAAAAAAAAAAAAAAAAAAAAAAAAAAAAAAAAACTTTGCGCCCTAAGTGGATTCGAACCACCGCCACCGAGATGTCGGCATCGCCGGCATCGCCAGAGCAGCGCCTTGTACCACTCGTCCACAAAATCTCGCGGAGTAACACAATTTTGTGTGTTTTTTCATGCGCACTACTTCAGTAGCTTTCCCAGCGTTGCACGCGATGTTTGAAACGGAGTATAGTTCACAAGAGGTAGGCGCCCGTGCACGACACGGCTCGTGCTGACTCGTGCTCCGCTCGCGCAGACCTCTGGCGGGGGTTGTCGCGCTTGCAGAAAGACTACAGATTTCACGATGCATGGCGACAGTGGATTGGTCTATTTAACGATCTCCCCAGCCAGTTTGGTTACGCTCTCATTCTTTCCGTTGTCATGTTTCTGGCGACCACATCGCACTTGATTATAAACTTGCGGCACATATTTCGTCAAGGTACTTAGAAAATGCGCCAGGCGACACGGCACCCAAAGTCCAGACGAATTCAGTTTCGTAAACAAGCATGCCCGTGCGTAGTTTTGGGCTGCCAACGCATACTAATTATCACCATTTTCATTACAGTATGCACAATAATTCCGCCTGCAGGCGTAAAATGTAGGTGTTGTGACATTGGGGCCCCAGTGTACGCTGAATGCTAGCTAGTTTGCAGTTTAGCGTTTACAAAAGACTGCGAATCGTATATGTAAACGTGTTAGTGATAATTTACTTAAAGGGTGTGGGGATTGTGATCCCTCAACATTCTGTCGCGTCAGCGTTTTGGCGCGCCGTGGCGGCCGCGCTGGCGTAGCGAGAGGCGGCGCTGCTTACCACTGTGAGTGGCTTCCTCCTCTCCCCCCTTGGGGCGATTTCCGTAACGAACCCCCGTACAAAGGAGATCGACGTGTCGCTCCTTGATTGGCCACTTCGCCCCCGCCGTTATCTTAAAACCAGCGGACAGCGGTCTCGCTTCTGTCTTCTTCCTGGGATTCGGCGGCGGCGACAACGGGGAACCTTCCGGCGCACCGGTGAGCGTTTTGCCCGTCCTTTGTACATTTGTGAACGACCGTTCGGCCGTGGGCGATCTCCACACCGACGGCGTTCACCAGCTTATAGCCGCTGTGTTGTTGTTATTTTGTTTCATTGTAAATAAACAGTTTATCACCGTTACCAACGTGACTGGTGTCTGTTTGCGCTCAACGAGCAGCATGCCACGCGAGTACGAACCCGCTTCGCGGTAGAGCGTCTCGCCGCGAACGTGGCACTCCCAAAGGCAGTGGCCCTAAGGAGAACCACAAGGGAGAGAAAAAAAAAGCCCAAATACCAAAAATCCAGTACTTAAAAAAAAAAAATCTAGTTGCTTAGTTTATTTTTTAGAAGAATCGGCGAAATCATGAACACTTAAACAATCTTTTCCCCCAGCCCAGAGAAAATATTTCATATAATAAATTAGCTAGGGTACCATGATTTGATTATCTATAGGCACCGGAAGTGAAAAGCAAACTGGTTTGTGCAAGGGCTTTTTTTACGTGGACATTGTTTTTTCCGTGTTTGTGTTCGCACGCCAACTACATCAGGCGGTGGAAGCCGAAGTGTTCTCGAGTTTTTATTGCACACATTTTTGCATCCATACGACGACGGACTTAAAGAAATGGATGACATACGGCCTCGGGCAAATGCAAACAACATGAGCACAGCTGGCCAGTGGCTAGTTAGCGGACGTGGCAAAAGCTTTCCCGTACAGCACTGGATTTTATTTTTGTCGCGTGTTCGAATTTGGCGAATAGCGGCGCGGTGGCGCGTGGAAAACAGACGCAGAACTCTGGCGACCTAAAATATTTTTATATAAAAATAAAAAAGCTTGTGTCAGTATTTTTAAGATTTCACTTTCTGTTTAATATTAAAAAAAAAAAAAAGTGGTAGTACTTATGTTTAACTAACAAGATTTGCACACACTGTGCACCCTCAGAAACAGCTGTTTAAAATTTCATTGTGATTTGACAAATACAAGAAGAAAAAATTGCATGCACAAACTCTGGAAACAGGCAAAAACACCTATTGAAGAAAAACACATTTCAAAGTTCATTTTTATGCTAGATACCAAACTCCTCACCCAAACTGCATGGAACTTCAAGATGATATAGTCCCAAATGTCTATCCTTTGACCCCGGACTAGGATTCTCCCGCAGCATAGGTAGCGCCCTCATGGTCTCTGCGCTTAGAGTCCTTCGTACGGGCACGCTTTTCCTGACTGCATCGATGGGACCTGGCTTCAGCGGTCAGCTTCGCAGACATGCTGGTTATCCTCTTCTGGTCAGCAAGGAAGGACTTTCAGCCCTTCCAAAACTTGCTCAAAGCTGGAGTGGCCCCGACTGAACCATAGTACAGCAATAGCAGTAGCAGTCTCCACCGCAGTCCGTGCAGCAAAGCAGGTCTTGGGCACAACATCCAAATCTTGCTGCTCAAGGACTCGGCAGCATTCTGTGTCTTCCCCTGCAGACAGCAAGCAAGGAGCTTGATGTCTGTCAACCATTGGCAGACGGGAAGCACTGCCTTCCCTTGTGCCTTGGTGAGGAGGGGTGCGTGGCCAGAGCCAGTGCTTGCAGAGCTATTGCCCTCTTATGCTTGCACCACGACTCCACTCCGTCAGGGCAGAACTTGTGGCTACAGGCTCCATCAGTTGAGCACGAGTGAAAATGGGATGCCCATATTGCACAGTACATCCCTCGCAGCCTCCCTCGGCTGCTGATGATGGCAATTCGGTAGTACCGCTGCAGCTGTTGAATGGTCTTGTCACCAAGCGTCTCCCCACGTGGTAGAGGCAACTTTAGCTTCCTCAGTGCTGTTCCAAGACGCTTAGCAACCTGGTTCATACAGTCCTCCTTCGCCACCGCGGTGGACCCATACACCTCTGCATTTGGCACTGCCGCCTACGCCTTGCTGTCTCCGTCGCTGAGGAATGTCGTAAACTGCAACTCCGTGCTGTATGTCTGTGTCCTACGCCAGATGCGTAGAGCTGCTTTGGTTTGCATAGCATGTGACGAGCAGTCTACGCTCTCACACACAGGAGAATGAAATGCCTGCCACACTTCTTCCTCTGGCTCATCGAGGATCTGGTGCTGGTTGCAGCCGTGGCACTAGTTCGACAGCACCTCGAAATCCAGGCAGAGGCCTGTGTCCACAGAAATGCCGGTGCCAACGCCATTGTCGCTCTTATGTCGCCGTTTCTGCCACGTCCCGCCGAACACCACAGCGATGTCACTCTGACCCGCTTCAGACGCAGTTGCTCACCTTGCTTCTGCAAGGTTGTCAAAAACTGCTTTGGTGGCAGCGGTGTGGACTTGTTTGAGATGTTGTGGAACATTTTTTGATGAAGCGATTTCGAAAGACCAAGGATGCCGCAAAATCTAACTAGCTAATCGTGACAAACACCAGTCACGTGCTGCGAGCACTGCTTTCATGTGAAGCGCAAAGCTGTCGTGGGCACTTCCACTGGTTTGTTTAGGGTCGCGCATTTCATGGCCGGCGGCGGCCGCACGACATGATGTATATGCAGCTGAAAGAACTTCAGAAGGGCACACAACGTTTGTGCACCTGAGTTCCAGTAAAGATGCAAGGCCCTTGCGTCTTTACTTGTCCCGCACATCGTGCCGTTCACAAGTTGCGTCAGGGTATCACTTTCCCGCATAACAACGTTTCCGCCGCTTCCTTTCTCAACCGTTTCATCGCAAAATGTCATCAGCTTCTTTTCCGAAGCACTCACAACGTCCGACACGTCGCTGATGAACTCCGAAGTGCTCCGTTGCTCGGCGCTTGCGGTGCTCTAAGAGCTCGAAGGTGCGTCGCCATTCCACGAGTGGGTCCATCGCACTCGTCGCACTTTTGCGCGTTTCCTTGCGCCTTCCCTTGAACGGGTGCAGTGACCGGCTCTTCTGGAGTCAAAAGTTGCATTTCTCGTCGCCATTCATCGTGAAAAACATTCGATAGTTGAAGAAACCGTGGTTCCTGCTTCAGACAGCTGCGACGCGATATGATCGGAAAAGACGTGCTAGCTTCACTGCATGGTTCATCAGAGCGTTAGCCAATAGCAGTGACGCATTAATGTCACATGGTTTCTGAGGCCTCATAGAGACGCAACAAAATGTTTTTTTTTTTTTTTATTATTATTTCTACCGCAAGTACAAGATGTGGAAGGAGTCAACGGAAAGAAGGCCTATTCCTCCTGGTCGAAGCGACGGCAACAATGGCTCGCAGACATTAGGAGGGACGCAAGCTCGAAAAACCTTGAAAATAACAAACTTCTCCATTTTTTTTTTTTTTTTTTTTTGTTGCTGCAACTTCTAGGCCTAATTTTCGTAACAATTTTTGTTTTATATAAAACTAGAAGACATACAGATTGCAAAAACATTAAAAATAAAAATATGAGCCGAAACGTCGATTTCTCGACCCGCGTCTCCCCTTATCTGGGAACTCTATGCTTAGCCCCTCTATTTTGGGAAAAGTGCTGCCATTCATTGTTGTTGAAGGACTCAAAACACGTGCCTCGTGTCACTTCTGGGAAGAACATGACATCTGAAATCTAGCTCAGTGCTGCGCTGTGTCGCCATGATCTTAAGGGCTGCACATTGCACGTGCCTCGACGCACCTTAGCTACTTTTGAAACATGAAGGGGCTTAAATCTATGCCTGCCGGAAGCGCTTCCCGGGGCCATTGTGTTTACTAATTCCTCCTCTTCTTCTAACGCTCGTCTGCGCTGTGAGACAGCGCTACAATTGTTAGGAGGCCATTGGGAAAAAGACCCAACAGTCGCGTCCCTCATGGCTAAATTGATAATTACACCGATGGGGACACAGCCAGACTGGATTCGAGCTTCTTTTCCCTGCCCAGAGCCACAGTCGGTTGATCATCAGCACCACCGTGGCCCAATGATGCAACACTGGGACGGCTAAAATCGGCAGCACCGCCAGCGTACCTAAGCAAGATTTTATTATTACCAACTCCGAGCGTAGTGTTGTCGTGCGTTACACTACCGACTGTTTAAAGAATCTATCAAATGTTAAATATATAAATGTGCATGCAAGTGTGGTTGTGTCGTTCTAGCATTAGGGAGTTTTAGTAAATGCCTTCCTCGGTAGGTGTAGACAACCCAAAACGGGAGCTCGCAGAACAAAATTGAACATCTCGATATTACGGCCAAATATAAGTGAAAGCAAGTAGACAAAAACAGTTTTTTCCTTTTTTTCTTTTACATTGTTTGCACACGCTTTGAGATAACAAAAGCAAAGACTTCGTCGAGCTTCCCTCCTCTACAAAAGCGGAACCAAGAGCACCCCCCACCCCTCTTACCCTTACCCATTCTTTTTTCCATGTGAACTCTTCCCGTATGAATAGCTGACCTCATTTTGGTGATCAGCTTGTTTCCAGTTCCCTCGTCGCCGTGTTTAAGATGACTATGGTGTCCGAGAAATGTGCTTTTCGTGTAAGCAGGCTGTTGTTTGAATGGTGGTGTACGCAGTTGCCCGTCATAAGCTGATGCTCGTTCTCGTCGAATGAATATGCTGTTCACTTTTACATAGAACAGAAATAATTGCCACATGGATAACCTTTTTTCATGGGGCAAGTACATTTTTTTAATTATTTCATGAGTTGACTGTTTTCTCGCAGCAGGGACAAAGCTAGAACCTTATCAACACGGGTTGAAATGGAGAAACCGTCTTGGGCAGATAAGTCTAAAGACGCAAACGACAGTCCGTTCTGCCATCAACGAAACGGAGGAAACGCTCACTGCGGTTTTCGGTAACTATGATTAAACGTCAGAACATTGTGCGATCGAGATGAGTCCACGGAGCAGAGAGCAGTGAGAGTGTCAAAGGACTGATCTGACTCTAGTCACCGCATCGAATCCAAAGACAACGCCGGGCTTTGAGCGCATTAATTCGAAATGTCGAGTCAAATAGTGCAATAAGAAATCCATTTTCATGTCAGGCAATGTGAACAGAATGCTTATTTTAAATGTTTTACTGCATTTGTTCATCTCTGACGGCGTTGTATCTTCCACAGCCTCGACGGAAACCTGCTTCATGCTCCACGTCTGTCAAGCTTCCGGTGTTGCGACAGTCCGGTATGCAACAGTGCCTACAGCTGCGACGTTTGCTCTTCCGCGACATCCGATAGCAATGTTAAGAATAAAAGGACAAAAAAACGCACAAATTAAGACCCTTAAACTGATGCATGAATAGCCCCACGAGCAAGCAGGCTGGCAAAAGGGCTGTACCAGTGTTGCAAATATTTTGAGCTAGATGGCGCAACGTGTCACACAAAACTTGACTGCCAACGGTATTGACGTTTTGTTTCCTGTCATTCTCAGACACGTAGGTTCCGTATCTGATATGCAAGACGAAAAAATGCTAAAAAATTTCAACCTGGAATATGTGAGAAAATATAGGTGAGGCAAAAGAAGAATGTGTGACAATCGCACATTTCTCATTAACACCTCCCAGCGATGTGAGGAGATCAAAACAATGTTTTACCGGATACCAGAAGTGACGACAATCATGATGGTCGCGTCCTTGTCCTTGTGGAAAAGATGTATACAGCCTTTTCCATCATAAGAGAAAGCATGTGCATCTCTGTGTAAGGGTGCTGGCGCCCTACTATTCTCACTGCTCCACCCTGTTAAGTCTGCAGCACAAAGCGGTCTGTTTCTCGTGGTCCAATGGTACATTGTCGTGTCCCGAATTGCATGTCAACATCAGGGATGACTTCTGGCGTGTCTTTCCAACAGCTGCCTAGCAATGAACCCCTAAGCACCACGTGAAAAAAGATAATGAGAAAGAACCTCACTGTCAACAACTACCCATCAACGGTGTGTATTAGGGTCTTCTATGTCCTTTGTAAAGCATTCAGCAGATTATTGCTTTGATGACAATCAAATGAATAAACAAGAGAATGCTCATAACCTGCAATGTTTGTGCCGTGACATTACTTCAGGAAGAGTCAGCATTCAGGTCTTTGATTAGCACTATAATTATGCTTTCTCTAGCTGTTCTCAGAATTCATTCTTGGAATTAATGTTTCCCGCCAGTCACCGATAATCTAGCAGCATCCTACGCTTCGTGTCGCATTCCTAGCACAACGTAAGGAATAGGGCACAGCAGGCTCCGCGATAGTTTTCGAATGATTCACATGCTCACTTCTTAGTAGACTGCTCCAGCTTGCTTTGACCAGAGTCTATACTAGTGAACAACTTTCAGTGGAATTTTCAAAGAGGGGAAGAGAGCATGCGTGCACAGCTTTAATCAGTGCCGAGTGTGAACTCCTGTATCTTTGATTGCATGCATAGCTGCAGAAAGTTGTCCTCGAGTACAGCAGTGACACATTTTACGGTCGCACTGTAGCGTTCCGGCCGCCCAGTGGCGCTTCGAGTGCCAGTCCTGCTTTGGAAACATGGGCGTTACATACCTCACTGAAGAGACCGTAAGACAGCGAGTGCGTATCCAGTCCAGCTCGATGCGGACAACAACATAGATTATTTGTTTGTGCGTTGACATAGCGCTCGATCCACATAGCCGAACATTGCATCAGCGTTTCACTGGAGCTTGTGTTCGATCAGTGAAGCCGAACGTGGACATAGTGAAAAATTGGGCACAAGTCATGCCCAATCTTTGCCCCGAGCTCAACTGACGCTAGCGTTTCCCCTGGCTCTGACAGCCGGCGTCCCCTCCACCTAGCGCACGTCCATCTGCCGAGAGCCCTGACCCAGAACTCCAGCGACAGCGGGTAGTGGCGCGAGCTTGGCCCACCGGTGTTGACTCCGCTCGCAGTTACCCCTTTGGTTCTCAAGTCAGCGGGTGCATGTGGGCACTCGTGTCCACGGCTCGCTTGACCGCAGTGTCTTGTTAAGGACCCCTGGTACTCGTAAACGCTGTTGGACTGGGATCATCGTTGTTGGCATGGCGTTGGTGAACCTGGCGCGGCGACTGCCCTCGCTGGTAGCCGTCGGCCGCGCAGTGGGACGAGCATTAGTTTCCCCTTTGAGCACCAGTCCCCGAACGTAAAGGTATGTAACCTGCCTCTTCCCACATAATGGCGCCCAACAAAGGGGCCACAGCACCTATCGCTGTCATGGCACTGCTCCGCTGCACCATGCCAAGATGGCGGAGCCTCCTTCAGGGGCGGAACTCATGAAATGTACTTGGGAGCAGAAACGGGAGCAGCTGAAACAGCTGTTTTGGAGCAGGTTGGGAGCAGCTAAAACTATGTTCTGGAGCAGGCTAGGAGCAGCTCAGATCAGTTTTCATTGCACTTCAGCTTGAGTCTTAGACAAGCACGGGAGCAATTTCAATCGTGCTTAGCAGCACAGATGAACATGAGTGGTTAGGGACCTAGGTAGATGAGAGAACAGTGTAACAGATGCGAAAACTTGAAACTTTGTGAGCCTTAACGAGAATCAAACAGCAAGTACCCTATATTTCTGAAGATAGCGTCCTCGATATTTTCTGAATGGCTTTCAGCTGCTCAAAATGCAAACCAGCACTGCTTATGGCACAACCTACACGTGCTCGACATAGTAATTATATGTGCGAACCACGTGACGCGCGTAAGCAACAGACGTGCAGTTGCACGAAGGAGCAGGGCAACAAATTTCGAGTTTATCCCATTGTGCAACTCGATATCGGAGCAGCAGACTACGATTAATGAAGTTACCGTATTTGAAGCGATAAGCAGGAGCAAGGTTAATGCACACAGAGTAGATCTACCACTTGCAGCTGCTGGCCGGCAAGGTTTCGGATCGGACCGCACTTCAGTTCTATCAGATTATGATTCATCTTGCGAGAATGCAGTTCCAGCTTCTAACGATGAAGTACTAAAGGGAATTGTTTGCTGATGTGCTTTCAACTGGCTGACACCCGTAGCCTAGGTTGCAGAGCATCTGGCAATCTGTTGCTCAACGACTCGACCTCACCTCAGCAGACTTGTTAACCGCTTATGGTTGAAGAATAACAATTCAGTCGCAGATGGTGTCGCGCTTAGAACCCGAGTTTTTTTGCTCGCTTCTGACTCAGAATACGCAGGCAGAATAAACCGAACAAAGGATTGCAAGGCCGACCAAGCTAAACACTCATTGTTGCCAATTGTGTCAATAAAACCGAAACCAAGACAAAATAAAAGGTTTTTTGGCGCACGTTTTGCAATTTGGCGCATAATGGCACGAGGTATTGGCTGTGGCGCAGTTTCTGCAACATGGCGCAGGATGGCGCAGACACATGCACCTGGCGCAGACACATGCACCAGACACCTGCACCATGCAGCCATTCCACTCCTGCTCCTTGGGGAGGCCGGCTCCCTTTACGTGCCGCCATGATGCGAATCCCATCGGTGCCCGAATTCGGGCACCAATCCAAGAGCCAGCCCGGAAGTACGAGTGAATCACAATTTGTTCATTCTCTTTTCATGTCTTGCCGCTGGAGACGCTTTGACAACGAATTCTGGGGAATAGTCTTGCCTTCCCTCAAACCCCGCGATCGTACCGGTCACCTCTGGGGATGGGCATCGTTAGCAACAGTCACCCCACTGTCTGACAGTTGCTGACTCCGCTGCCAACCACCCCCCCTAGTTAGAGGGTTGTCGCCTCTGGCGTTGCCCTGAGCCTTCGTGCCACGAAAATTGCATTGCGTTGACCCCCATGGGCCTCGCGACGAATATTGCTAGCAGCAAAGAGCTTCTAGCGGGTCAGCCGGACAATCTAGGTTTGCAAATATGCGTGTTTCTTTGACACTGAGTTGTCGGACACTCTGGGAGAGTTGGGCAATGAGTCTGCGAATAACGTCACCAAGTAGCTCATAATGCTACCGATGGGCTCTGGGAGCCGCAGGCCGTGCATTCGCCGCCAACCAGAAGCAGTTTTCGCACTGTGGGTGCGTGCGCTGCACGCCACTTGTATTGTGGTTGGCGCGAGGGTTTTCTTCGGGATAGATTTGTTGTGCTGACACCTTTGAGCATCTGTTTGAATTTCCGAGTGACGCCTTTGCGTTAAAAGAGTGGCACAACGCATTAGACGGGGCGGCGTTTTAGCTACCTCGCCAAGTGCGCTTTGCTAGGGATGCGCACAGCTCAAAGACTCCACAGAGTTAGTTGTTTTCGCAGTCCCATGGCCCGGCCATGGTGCAGCCACCGATGGCAGCGCTGAGTCACCAACTCCGTTACCAGCGACTTCAGTTCGCGTGCGCATTGTGCCATCTACTTCTGTTAGCAGCACCACATGGCCTGCCTTCCAACTTGACCCTCCCCGCCCAACCAACCTCTGGTGCGCTGTCCTCGCGCAACGCAGCAGAGGCTGGTTGTACTATTTCTCCACGGGGCGCGGTGCTGTCGGGGTTGAGATGCGCTACGATCGCAAGCCAAAACTTAAAACCCGTCGAATTTGTGTGGTTTTTCAGAAAGCCGTAAAATGCTGCGTGTGCCTTCTATCGTTCTGCAATTTGTCGACTTACACCCGTATTCACCAGACGCAGGTAGCGCCTGTCTAACCAGTGACTAGCAACGTCATCGACTAAAATGATCACGTGGCCAGCGATAGTCGCCGCTAAGTGAGTGCTTGGTATTCACCAGTCCTGCTTAGGGCCTAGTCGCTCCGTGCGACTAAGTCAACTAACAAATATTAGTCATAGGGTAGGGCTAGTTTAGCCGGTATTCAGCGGGTGACTAGCGGCTCAGCGCCATGGCGTATCACTGCTGACCGCCAGCGCTACTGAAGCACTTACTGTCCTGGAATGCTGGGGGACACAACTAGAAAGAATTGGAGGAGCAAATCTTGTGTAAATAGCCATCTTCAACGATCAGCAATACCGCTAAAGAGATCTGAGCAGGGCGCTGGACGACGAGAAAAAATGTGTTTATGGGCGCTTCCATATTTGTTTATGTCGCTGGCAATGAGGCTGCCATGATTCTTGTTGTGTTTTTTACTTTTTCTGTGTAAAACTCTCTCGGACAATTAGCCTCTCATTGTAACTTTTTTGTTCCTGATAAACATTTAAATATTAGTTTTTATGCGATAAAATACTCATTTACGCAGAGGCGTTTAAGTATGTGTAAGTGTGACCTATCTTTTTATGCCATTTCCGCTTGCTTGTTAGTTCTGACTAGATAGTCACCCACTCGCTTCGAGCTCGTGAATACCTCAGAACTAGTCGATTCTTAGTCGCTGATTTTTTCTCTTAGTTCGGGACTACTAGACGCAATACTAACCTTAAAACAGCGCTAGTTAGTCACGACTGGTGAATACGGCTGTTAGTGTTTTTCAATGATGTTGAGCAATTTTCTCATTGAAACCAAGCCCTTGAACACAATATTAAAAAAGTTAATTACGGAAAAGTAATAAACAACTTAATTATCCCAAACTGTGGAAAATGTGCGTGCCCGTGTCCCAGGACCAAAACGACACGAGCCTTTCTTCTGTCGCGACGCGCAATTTTCACAATACTGAATTTGTCCACCTTTGGTGAAACACCCTATATATGCACCACATTCCTTCCCAAGTCCTTTTGCCTGCACACCAGGAGAGGGTCCAAGGGGGGAGGTGACGGGGGCGGCCGCCCCCCCCCCCCCCTCCCCCCTTTTCGAAGGGCAATTGACATGGGTGGACCCCCGGTGCACACGAAAGAATGGGAGAATAGCATCCTTACAAATGCCCCCCCCCCCCCCCCCCCCAGCACGAAGTTCTGCACACACACCACTTTTATATATGTGCACCACACATTTTTTTTTTCTCTCCATCCCTTTGTCAATTCATCCCCTCATCTTAAGACGCACCTCTTCATCTGCCTCCCTCCCCTCCTCTCTCCTTACCTTCCTACAGTGCCTTCCCCACTTAATTAAACGGGGAAGCTGGATTGGTGCAGAAGTCATGTGACGCCAAATTCAATGCTAAACTTAACAAGGTTCCCTTTTTCCCCGTCTCTATGTGTCTCCCTCTGCCTCCAATATAAAAATCTATGACCACCAACATTTTGCCCGAGCTCCCTTTAATTTTTCCAAGCAGTCTTGTTGACCATGAAAGTTGGGTATGCTTTGATGACCTACATCGTTAGGTCCTTGGGAAACTGAGTGCTAATTCGATCTTAATCATCGATATGCAAAATGCATGTAAGGTCAATGGTTTGTCTCAACTCAACTAACATTTATGTGCAGCAATAAAAAATTTGAGTGCAAAAAAAAGTAATCTTTTTAACTGAAGCTGCTAACAGAGGGCTTATTACCATTACTTCCAAAATTATGTTTTAGTAAACTTGACTATGTTCATTTTTATTGCAAGAACCATTAATGAAGAGAAGGTTGGCCCCTAGTGGAGTGTTATTAATTTCCTACTTCGTGTACAGAATTAGGATGACATGTGCATTTAAGGGGGGACATGGCCTCGGAATTAAAAATTTTCAGAGAAAAACATTTTTTTTAAAAATGATATGTTTATGCTTATTAACTTCCAAAGAATGGTTTCAGAAACTTTAATTTATAAACAGGCAGGATTTATCTCAGAATAAATTATTTTTGACATGTCGGCAGCCCTCCGAGTCAGGAGGGAGCAAGCTTTTTGCATTTTTTATTTAGCACTGCTTCATACTCGTTTAACCTAGCCACAACATCTCACCCTCATTGGAAGTGCCATTTACTCTAGATTTAGCCTGTAGAAGCTTTCCAAGTTTACAAGTATCAATGGCTAGGAGGACCCAATACATCCAAACAGAAAAAATTCTGAAAATTTGGTATGAGCAATCTTATTGGTTGAGACCCGAAACAGGGTTTACAAGTGGCCCTGCCCGGTGGCATGATATTATGTCATCTTCAGTAACACCCTTTCACAGTATCTTCCACTTCAGGCCCTATTCCTGCCTTACTGCTCTTCCTTAGTATGATTTGCCTCTTAGTTCTTGCCAGTTTATTTGTCAACGAATGCCTGCTGCAAACGTTAGCTAGCCTACAAATGACACAAACTGGTAACTATTGCCAGGGGAACAGGGAAGTCTCAAAGAGGAAGGTGCTAACAATGCGCCAGGTGAATTTTGCCTACCTCGGACTCACAGAAAAGAAAGAACCTAAAGTTGAAACTTCAAATGCATTTTCCTCAGTTTCACTTTTTGGCAGGAAATGTGGTACGAGGAAATGTATCATTGGACATTTTGAAAGTGCAAAGATTTCATTCAGTGCTGTCCTTGACTGAAATTTCCTGAGGAACAAGTTAAGGTACTCATAATCTGAAAAAGCTAAATTCTTCATGACAAAAACTGAATATTTTAAAACTCAGAAATTTGTTAAAATCATTTGCTTTTTTTGGATGTTATTGTTTTTCTCTAGAATTGCATTTTCTACAATTAATTTTTACCTTAACTTGCACTGTGGGTATTTTACTTCACATTATACAAAACATTTTGTGGATTGCAATTTTTATTTTTATTAAGTACATTTCCTAATAAAGTAACTTTTTTCTGAAGCTTGTTAAGCATAGTATGTTGTAGAATTGGCCTATAAGACTAAAACTTTAGATGTCACCAATTCTAGTGAGGTTCAATTCACCCTGAAAGTTTGAATCACTTTGAGACAATGGTTCAAAAGTTGACCCTCCCAGGCCATGTCCCCCCTAAGAGCAGTTAAAGTCTGCTGGTTTCGGATGCAAAAACCTGTTTTCTTTTGGATCCGACAACTAACCACTTTGCATTATCTGTGTGCAAAACTTGCATTCTGACAACGAGGGCTGTTCCTACTTGGTCAAAACTATCTCAAATGCAACAACTACCCGCAGTTGTACCACCCGGAAATTCAGGTCGCTTTCCAAATACCAGAGCCACTGCATAAGCTGTGTTTGGAGTAAGGTCAGTCCAACCATATCGTTGCACAGCATGAGTACTGTCAGTTGTCCCGAGCCTCATGTGCCTACGCCTTGTATCAGTTCAGGATAAACAGCAGTCCAATCAAGAAGCATTTAGAAAGCTTCTGGTGTGCGCCCACTCTGGGCAAGTGCGTGCGCCTTCCCACACCGATGGGAACACTGGAGCAATACGACACGTGGCTTCTAAAGGGTCATGACAGGACCACAAAGGATGCAAAAAGCGCTTGCTGTTCTCCTGAGTGGCCGGGAGAACGGCAAGCGCCAGAGTCTCGCGACGTCCCACTTTCAAAATAAACGTCGCCCAAGGTGCCCGTCAACCATCGGCAAGTTGGTGAATGTCGCACGATGCTCGTGGTACTGTTAGACGGAGGAAGAAGAATGCGAACGGCCCAAGCGGCTTAGCTTTCAAACGACTCGACCAAGACCATCCACGGGTCGCCTTTTAACGCGGCAGAAGGGAACTCACCATCGGCAGCTTCCCGCGACGCCTCCAGTGCCGCAGCCGTCGCCGTCCTTTCGGGCTCCCAGTCTCCGGCCCTCCGGGCACTCTCCTCCACTACCACGGGCGTCCTGCCTTCACCGTTCCTCACTTCCCCCACTTCCACTGCCACCGGTGCCACTTCCACCTCTTCTTCCTTCTCCTCCGCGGCTGGGACTGCCGCCGTCTCCTCCGGCGCCGTCGGCGCCGCCACCCTCTCCTCCTCAGCGGGTGGCGATCCCTGCCGCTCTGCGGGCGAGGGGGCAGTCGTCGTCGCGGCGGCCGCGGCAGCCACCCATTCGGCCACCCTTTCGTTGGACTTAGTCTGGGGCGGTTCTAGCACCGCGGCGGCCGGCGGAGGCGGCGCCGGTGCCGCCGGGGATTTGGAAGGCGCCGGAGCATCGACGAGTGTCGCTGCCACTTGGGCGGCAAACGTGCCCGGGATGTCACTCGTGCTGCTCGAGGACGGCTGCTGCTCCTGCCAACGCATAAAAGGAAACAAGGGTGGAGTCCCTCGTGCGCTGTGCAAGCTGTGCTCCGTTCACCCACTAAGCTCGCGGTGCAGTGGAGGCTACGGACTGGTTGGACCAGTCATACGAGCGGGGAGCGAGGTCAGATGACAAGTGGGAAGCAGTTAGTTGGTCTGGCAAATCCATAGCTTCCAACGTACAGTCAGCCAAGGGGTGAACGGAAAACGGGCGCGACATGGAACGTACCGATGACGCGACGTTGCGAGCGCTTTAGAAATTGAGACTGCAGGCTGTTGAGCCTGCTGCATTACATCTCGCAAATCGTGTGCCGCGCCATTACAGGTACCGATGAAAGAAAACAGCTGCACTCGAGGCTGGAAAGAAAAAAGGAGGAATTCCCCCTTTTTCCGATAGCCCAAGGAAAGCTACCCAATTTAAGACTCTTTGCCGTAAAGCCCAAACATTGTTGTAGTGCCCTTTCAGCACCGTCTAGTCCTCTGCAATTCGCACAAAAGTGTCATCCTCCCACTCCGCTCCACAGCAGTGTACGCAGTCTTGGGTAGTAACACGTTACTGTAACTTTACTTTTTTGGTAACTTGCAACTGTAACGAGTTACTTTTTAAAAATTAACTTAGAACTGTAGTTCTATTACTTTTTTTCTGAGGTAACGATGAAAGTAACAACGTTACTTTTGCAGTTACTTTCCAGTGTTTTATGAATAATATACTGTAAAACCCTTAATGTTCGCGAGCCCTCAATTTTCGCGAATTGAAGAATTTGCGAAATTTAAGGGCGCGCGAAAATTTTGTTTCTTAAGATTTTCAATGCAGGCGTCTGGAATTCGCGAAATTTAGTGGTCGCGATTATGTCATCTGTGACCGATTCGCGAAAAATAGGGGCCGCGAAAATAAAGCGTTTTACAGTATCACTGAACAAGTGCAATTTAGCCACTCCTTGCACTTTCCAAATTGTCTATTCCCACATTTCGAGTGTCAAGTTGGCCTTGCACAAAGTTGTGAATACGTTCTTTCTCGTGAGTCACGACCCGAATATAGCCACATATAGATTTCATGAAAAAATATCTAGTTAACTTTAAGCACGCACTTGTACTTTGTGACCGAACACTTACATCTTAGCGTCTTGAAGCACTATCTATGTTGTGGTTTTTCTTTTTTCTTTTTTGTGCGAACGCTTTTTAATTGGGTGAATCAACCGTGAAACAACAATACACGTGGAGGGCACTGCGCATGTCTCGTATTTTGATTAACGCCACTACTCTGCACTGCGCATGTTTCGTATTTTGATTTGCGGCTCTACTCTGGCGTGGAAACTTTCAAACACTTAGGCCCGCTTCAGACGGGGCAACTTTTCCAGCAATTTTGAGGTTGCTGGCGGGTTGTTCCCTAGCTTTCCCTAGATCGACGCGAATTGCTGAGATCGGGTCCGGCTCGAACAAGCAACTCGGAGCAACTCGGTGCAATTCGAAGACGGTTGAAGCAGCTGCAGCCAATCAGAGACGCGATATTTTCACGTGATACCCCTGTGGTGGTGATGATGACAGCTAAAGACTTAGTTATGGTTTAGAATGGATCGTTTTCGGAAATACAGTTAAACCTCGATGTAACAAAGTCGGTAAAATTCGCAATTTACTTCGTTACATTGAAATTTCGCTAAATCGAAATTTGGCTTTAGCATGCAAAAAAACAAATTCCGAAACATTTTACGGGTATGAAAACTCACCGAAAATGACATTTATTTAGGGGCAAAGTAGTCCGCGAGTTTTGCTTGCGCCTTGTCTGACAGTAGCAGCGGCGTCATACTGGTCATACGGCGTTCGAGCGCCCAGAGCGCTTGCACGGCATCTTGCTGCCCATGCGACGCTGTGTACCCCCTCAGTACGTCCATTGCGTCGAGCACTTCCCGAGTGCTCGTGATCTCGGCACTTTCTTCAGGATGGCGTCCAAAACGTTTGCTTTCTCATCCAAAGAAAGAACTTTACGTTTCCCTATGGCAGCAAGCACGTGAGTGAACCGCCCAGTTCAAAAATAAAGCTGTTTAGTTTAGGCGGTGCCAATGTTTCCAACCTACACAGCACTCTTGCCCGCACAGTTTACTTGCCCCCTTGCGCCCACAGGCCCACAGTGTGCTTGCGCCTTTGCTTTGCATCACGCTCGCAAGACGATAATCCAGCGATAATCGGTCTTCTCGGTCTTCTCCTAGATGGCACTGCCCGTGCGGTCGCGCCATCACGTCGCTCCCCCGCTGAAGTTGGCTCCCGCGCTACCCGCGGTACAGTGGACTATGATGATCAGTGAATGTCAGTGGTGATGCTGTTATGCCGTGTTAACTTTTTGCTCGGCATTTTCTGTCCAGCCTCGCGGAATCCGCTTTGCCGCATGCCTCGCCGGCGCTACCGGCGCCGCACCCTCGGGCAGCCTAGGTGGCCTAGGGACGTTGGAAGGCCTGTCCCCGTAAAGTAACCTATCAAGCGCTCGTGTTTGCGCATAATTTTTTTTTTAACCAGAATTTTTTTGCGAAGTTGTTTTTTAGAGTCTATTTATTTATTGCCTTCTATTGCAATGGCGCTTCGTTATATCGAAATAGCAGCAAAATAGACTTCGTTATATAGAGACTAAAAATACATGGGGTCTATGGGCAAAAAATTATGAAAAATAAAATACTTCGTTAAATCGAGGATTTCGTTACATTGAAGTTCGTTATATCGAGGTTCGACTGTAAAAAGTTTCAGAAAAATGAGTTAGTATTCTCAACGCCGTTCAAAGATATAAGAACGCATTTTTAGCGCGTAGCTGGGCGTCTAAATAGTTAAAGAAGAATCAAATTTAATGATGATGATAGCAAGTCGGAGCAATTCGGTTGCTGCGTGTGTACGCGGGCGGCCGGTGTTGCTGGTGTTGCGACGTCGAATTGCTGGGTGAAATTGCTCCGTCTGAAGCGGGCCTAACTTCGAGAAGCAACTGATGCTAAGTTACAATATGAAGTAAAAAGCTTTTTCTCATTTTTTTTTTGTGTAATAGAAAAGTAACTGAAAAGTAAAGTCGTTACTTTTTAAAAGTAACTGTAACGAGTTACTCTTTTGTTGTGGTAACTGTAACGGTAACTTCGCTACTTTTTTCTGAAAGTAACTGTAACGAATTACTTTTTAAAAGTAATTTACCCAAGACTGAGTTGTATGGAACTTACGAAATAAAGTGTAGCGAAAGTATTGCAGAACCCCATTAATCTGTTCCCCGTTGATACGTAACCCAACCGAAAAAACATCCAAATACCAAAGCCCCCCGGGTTCCCGGGAGCAAAGTTCAAGAACCCGTGATCTGAAGAGTGGCTTAGTCAGCTGCCTTAGGCGTACCGGTGTCGCAGCAGGGCTGGACTCTGCGGGGGGCGTCTCAGCGTCGTCGAAGATGCTGCGCCCCGTGTTGGGGTCGCAGATGGCCAGGACGCGCTTCTGCCTAGGCTGCAGGGGTTGGGACCCCTGGGGGGACGTGAGCTGGCCCCTGGGGGCCTGGGCCTGGGGAGGAGCCACCATTGGCATGGGACCGATGGCCGGCGACGCGTAGTACACAGCTGCAAGAGAGAAGGGAGAAGGTGTCCGGCGGGAGCTTCCAAAAGCCTAGGCCGCACCCCGTTTCACTTCAAAGGCTGGTCTACACATTTGAGTTTGACCGTGGTTGCCGCACTTTCTGTCGACTGGCCGGCTGCACAGCGAGCGACCGCAGAACTAGAGCCGCTTATGTGGTCGAGTCTAGCAATCTCTCGAACGTGCAGACAGTCTGGCAACCGAAATTTTCAATGTCGTCCCCACCGCCACAATTCTGCACCCTGAATGGCGGATTCTATGAAGGCATTGCAAACCCGAGCACTTGATTGTCCAGCTCTACTTCACTTCAGAAAGCATCTTTTTGTTAAAAGTAAACATGGGAAAAAAAAAAAAAAAAAAGAAGTTTATTTGCGAGTTCTGTAGCTGAAGGTCAATGAAGAATGAGCGGCACTTGGATACAGTGGTCAATTACAGGCATGAAAATGTCAGTGAACAAGAACTTTGTTTTTTCTATGGAACTAGTTGTAACCATGAATTTAGATTGGATTACTCGAAGTGGTCAAACGAGCCAGCTGTTGCTGTGGCCATAGTTTTGGAATCTTGGCCTAGGCACACAAGACTCCGAAACAAGCAGAGTTCTTGGATTACACAAGATAGGGGGGTTGTTTGGCCACTCCGTTCCGAGTGAACTACCACATTTTCCAGATTACAATTCGCACCTTTGTAAAAGCCGCACATCCATACATTTAGCAGTTTTCCTGGAAAAATTGGTATATAGGCAAGTCGCACCTCTGTATAAGTCACACCTCTTCGCACAGTTCAAGCGACGAGTTCTTTAGTTTACGCGCATTGATATCGCGAAATCGGAGTTCCGCACAATCGCTAGATCGCACGTTCCGTTTGACGCACGTTTCGACTCACGAGAAACGCCCATAGCATGGTGTTGCCTGGAGGGGGCAATTTCGCAGCAAAAGGACAAAAAATGTGCAAAATGAGAGGGTAGTCAACTTTATTCGAGCAAACGCATGCCGACAGAACGAAAGTTTAAGGAGCTAGACACTCGCAAACCAAGCTTTGGAGAACTAGTCCAAGCCTAGACCAAGTTCTGGAGACGACGCGAGCAACGATGCGCAGGCAGAAAGATAAACCTTGACATACTTTTTTTTGGTACCGCTTAAAGATCGGCTAGTCGCAATCCTTCCTCTTACATGTGGCAACACGGCTGGAGCATGGAACAAAAGAACTGCTTATCAAACTGACACTGAGAAAGACGTGAGAAAATATTCTGCAATGCGTGCATACCAGCCCTCTTACTTTTAAGCATTGCTGGACTGAAGCAAAATAATACGGAACCATGGCTTAACTAGCCAACATCAATAACATGCTGTAAAAGCTTTATTCTCACTGTCTTGCCTATCCACATTCAGCAGCTTCGGGGAAACCATAAAAATTAAAATATCTCGTATTCTAAGTCAAAATAGTGCGGCTACAGCTGTGCCTCCTGGGCCCGTTTTTTCGAACGCGGATTGTGGTTTAAAGTTAACTATTGTCCCTAGAAGAGGGAATTTTAGGTCACGTGACTGGGAGAGCAGGGGCGCCGAGGGAGGAGCAGTACATACAAGCAAAATGGCCGCGACGTCGCTTAATGAGGGTTAATAGTTCTGCTTGGTTCTGCTGAACATTCATTTCGATCCAGCTGTTATATTAATGACGCACCATCAGCTCATTAGCACGTCAAGCAAAGCGGTAGTTCAGAGGGACTATTAAACTACCGACGTCAGCATTCCGCGAACGCATCACTCTTCAGCAATCCGGGATTCAAGACATATGACGGTGCTTAAGCCTTGGAAGTGTTTTTATGGTGAGTAAAAAAATGTTTTGCGAACGAGTGTTGTTATATATTTATACTAACATGTTTAATTTGTTACACTATGCACGCCAACTCGTGAGTAGAGATTACTTTGCGGAGAAAGGGGGTTATCCTAGCTAAAGTCTTCGTTCCAGGTGAACAGCTGGGACATTGTATTGTTTTTTGTTGTTTTTTTTGTTCACAGTGCGCCGACAGTATGCCGACAGCATCGAGGTTTCTACATACCTTTTGTGGCCAGCAATTCAACGGTGATAAGAAGCTTAGCTTCTCGTCACCGGTGGATCGGTTGGGCAAACGGAAGAGGGGGCAAACAGTTGAAATCAGCAGGAATCGCAGAAACGTGCTTCGCAAGGAACAAAAACAAGACTACAGCACCGGCGTTGCCAGACTGGAAGGCACACGGGAAAGTTATGCGTTGTTTATGGCGAAACATATTGAAGGAAATGTTTCTTACATTTTCGAATATTCGTCGACGAACTCTAGCATAGAAGCAAAAATTTCTCCGTACCATCTGAAGCAAATAAAGTGGTCTTCAAGTACAACATGACTATATTTTGACTTAAAATACCACACTAGACCGATAACAACCAGCGGAAAAAGAGGATAAACAAAATGACTGGCTTGTTTCACCGATAGATGGCGCATCTTACTGCCCAATCATAAATAATTATGGTTGTTCTATATCCAGCCGTTTATTACAGTACCTAGGTACTTTTTCCTTCCTAGGCACCGTGGTTTACCAAAATGGGTTTACCATCGCTTCGAGAAAACCGGCCCTGGAGGGGGAAACACCTCCTATGGCTACGTAGTTATGGTGCTTTACATAAGAGGGTGCGCGGAGTATGAAAAACAAATGGCGTTACACCTCGCAAAAGAAAATCTTATACAAGTCGCACCAAAAAACAAAAGAAAAACGAAACTTACACACCGGGAAATATGCAATCTTAATTTGTGTTTACAAGTAGAGCTACAAGCTCCGCCCATTCACCAAACTCTCTCGATATACACAGCCCTGTGCAGAATTAACGACCGTCGTAGCCACCTCCGCTGCTCCGCCGCCTAGATTACGGCGCAACACAGTGTTACGGGCTTGCGATGACTCGCGGCAGAAATCGAGGAGACCAAATTAAGATTCTGAAAACATATTTCAGGCACCATAGTAAGGACCAGGGACATGCCTAATGATGCATAAGAGTGTAAGGGAGTATCTCATGAACATGTTTCGATCTCAATCGAAATACCAAGACAATAGAGGACAGGCAGTCACAAGACGAAGTGAAGAGACATTCCTAAGCAAGAGAGAGACAAGTAAAGAGATACCCACCTTGGTGCGGTTGTGGCATGTGCTGTTGAGGGATGTACTGGTGGTGGGGGTAGACGTACTGGGCCGTCGTAGTATTAAACTGGGACGTCCGCTGGGTCGGGAATGCCTGCAAGCGCGACGGGCAACGGCGGTGAGTCGGAAAACCCAAAGAGTCCGCCAAGCCGCTCCTCCGCTATTAGCAGACCTCGAAGCTAGCGGTCTCTACAAAGAGCGAGAAAACCTCGCTAAAAATCTGTCTATACACACCGGACAAATGCCAAGCCTGCTGTATATGGTTATGTGAAAAAAAGTCCCGGTTTCTTGGTTTCGAGAATCCGAGAGGAAAAAAGCGAGAAAGTGGATCATTGCCCTTGGCTCTCGGCAGATGTAGGGTGCCTACATGTTTCTGCCGCTCCGCTGTTTAGGGTGGCGACAATGTTTATGATACCCGTTGCCGACAAACCAGTGTTGCCTACCTTGTTACCTTGGCAACCTCCGCTGTTTTCGTCAACCATTTTGTCACACTCCCCGGTCATGCGCTGGCACAACGCCACTAATCCTCGTTAGGGCTAGGGTGCGCTCATCGCTCTCGTTCAGACGGTGAGGTTTTGGCGTGCGAGGCCGGTCTGTTGCGTTCCATTTAGTCGCGGGAACACGCGTTTCGTAATAGCAACGCACACTTCCTGCTCACAACTTCAAAATATGAAACACCCAAATAAAGAGAGCGACAGCCACCACGCTGAGCCTCGACCCCTCTTATGAACAGAAACGGAAGTGGCCTCACAGTGTTGCCGGTGTGTCGAGACTACAGAAACTCAACGTTGTTCATGTTTGACGAATTAAGAAGTGGGAAGAAATGGCGGTGGGAGAGGATCTGGGAAAGGATAACAAGAAGTTGGCGCCACCCTAAAGCGGAGCACAAATAGTAAGCACCCTAGGCAGATGCATTGATTGCAGTTTCAGTTGTAGGTGCTCCAGTTTAGGCACGGCCACTCCGCTGGGGTAAAACCAAAGGGCTCAGGGCGGCCGCAGGGAGTATTGCATCTTTCCCGGTGGCGCCGACCGGCGAAGCCCGAGCAATGCAAGAGTATTACTCGCGTTCACCGGGTTGTGCTTCTAGCGACCAGCTCGGGCAACTCGAGTGGACCGCAGTTACAGCGCGTCTCCCAGCAAAGGTTTAGAAATATTTGCCTCAAAATTCCAAGAAAAATGGGCAACATACATATATTACATCAGCTACGAAGGGATGAAAGAATTGTCTTTGGCACCCTTAACCCTTCAATTGGTTCGAGTGGTTGAGCTCGCCATTTGCACAATCGGCTTGTACTCTAACCGGACATTCGTGATGAACGCAGGAGGTCTACCAATACTCCCTCTCACTTAAGTTAAGACGCATCAGACGCAGCCAACGCCATGAGGTAGTGGGACCGATCTGACGGCGTCAAGAGCACACCATTGCGGTGTTCATCGTCAAAGCCCTGCGACTTGCGCTTTTAAGGCTGCTTGATTGGTCTCATTAGCTAGTAGCATCCGCTGCACGTAGACTTAACTTTAAATGAAGTATAGGCAATCATCTTCACCCGTGTATTCATCTATGCGCCTCTGTGGCCCCCTCTTTTTGGGACATTCCCGGCCAATCCTCGAAGACATTCGAAGCCTCCCATACCAGATACAGTGTCTCCAACGTGTCCTTAACTGGTGCGCTTAGTGTCCTATACCGCCCATGCGTCAGAAGCAGTCCCAAATTGGAAACCAATCACGTCGCAGGAAACTACACGTCGTGCTCTCGGATGCCGCAATTCTGGGGCCTTGTTGTAGGGACGCCAGAGAAAGAGCCGGCAGATGCAAGGGCTACCATCGTCGCAGCGTCCCACCTAGCGTCTGCTCGACTCTCTGGCCGGAGAGTGACCTACAGCGGAACAGGCGTCTGCAATGTCCACCTCTGCTGCCAAGATCGTGGCGTGCGTGTCACAAGCGACATCGGGAAGGAATTCGGGGACCAGAAGTGAAGACGCAGTAAACGCACCAGCCGGAGACGCGTTCCAAGCACTGCATCCCCTGTCAACCGAGAAAGGAGCTCTCCCTCACCTGGATGTTCATACAGTTGAGGATGCCCATGGGCGTGATGTGCTGCGTCGGGTAGGCGGCCTGGCTCGGGGCAAAGTTGATGATAGAGGGCTGGTAGTTGGCGGGGGCCTGCCCCACCGAGCCCGGAGGGGGGGGACCCCCTCCCCCGGGGGCTGCACTCAGCCCCATGGGAGGGGGACGGCCCAGGCCGCCTCCCCCCCGGCCCTGGTTGCCCCCCACCTGCTGGGGGGGACACTGACCCTGCACCTGCACGGACGGGGGCAGCCATTGGAGTCGGCATCCAGTCAGTCAAGCTAATACGGTAGGATCTCCATGGTAGAAATTCCTCGGGGTGGCAGAAAACATTTGTATCGTCCAAAACGGGCTCAAAAGTGCAGCTAAATATGCGTACATACTCGGTAAGAGGTTTGGGTGAGAAACTTGCCTTGATCCCAGAGGTGGTGCAACATCGCCGGTATTGCACTACCTCCGGGACTGGTAGACTATTTTATTTATTTCTTTAGCTCAAGACTCAGCTAAAGAGCCTCGGCTAGGGCTGCAAAAGAACTCCCTGGCCTTAGCCATAGTGACTGTGGCAATCGCAATTTCTCATGCTGCAGCGGTTGGCCTTGACTACAGCGGCTGCGTAAAGGGGTCGGTCGTTCACGGCTTAATGGAATGTGATCCGAGCTGATAGAATGGCATATCAAGGTGTCCTTTCTTGATATAGCTTTAAAGCTGCCCAAGTGACGGGAAGTGCCACGATGCTGTTTACCTTAACGTCCCTTGAGAATTTTAAAATCGACTTCACAGCCTTGAGGTCGGAGCATTTGTTTGTATCATCCACTGCAGCGAGACACGGCATTCGCATTATCCCAAAACGCAACATTTTACAGATACAACTTCTCGGCTGGGGTTTTTAAAGGGAAGCTGAAGAGCTTTTAGGAAATAGTTTGTTAATGGTTGATTCGAACGCGTTTCTGCCTGCCGAGTCCAAATATCACAACCGTTTGACCCAAAATAATCCCTAAACGCAATAAAAACAGAAGCGATCGCCGCAGCGGCACGCCATTGGCAAGTCACGCGTGACGCTCCACTACGACATAAAAGGACCATCTCGATTCTCGCTTGTTCCGTCGCTTGCGGAAGTAGTCGGGTGCTGAGGCTTCTGCTGTTGGAAATCGGGTTCGGCTTCCGATTTTTCTAAATCTTTCGATGGATCCGAAGGAGCAACATGTCCAGAGGACCCTCGACATGACCAAGTATGCGTTACAGCCATTGGCCCCCCCCCCCCAGTAACATGGGCAGACACGAGGAACCGCTTGTACCGATGCGACATGACCAACTGCATACGTTTAAGAATGTACTGACTGCTACTTATTGTTTTTTCGAGCATACTGACTGTTACTTATTGTACATAGATAAAAGGTTGACAATAAATGGAGTGTTATTGACGGGACGCATCAGGCTGGATTTGCATGATCCTCCCCAAAACGGCCGACAGAAGACAAGAATACAACCCACATCGGCCTTTATGCTTGGCAGCTGCTGGGACTGCATTGTTCACCAAGGCTCAAGTGGTTAGAAGGGATAGTACAATCGGCTGCAAGTGACGAAACAGCTTCCCCTCAGATGGGACGGGTGATGAGACAGGGTCACTGTTCTGCCACCTTGATGTCCTTGCATACTATGCAAGTAACTGCCCAGAAGGTCCATCCTTGTGGTAGCAGAACCCTCTGCTGCATCTTATTTGTCTGCCCCCCTCTTATTATGCAACGACAGCTTTAGAAAAAGCGGAGATATGTGCTCGGCAGCCCTCAATTTGATGTCGAATTCGTGAAAGCTTCCTGGGCCTCTACGTTCACATACTTCTCCCAAGATTTGTTGACTGCATTAGACTAACATTGTCCAATCAAATTTCTACGGCACAAAGAACCATTGCATGACACACAAACGTTGTACAAAAAACACTGCGTGACTTGTAAAAATAAAAAAAGAACTCAATTCACAACCGAATGTCGTATGCTTTATATCTTCAAAAAGCACTCCAGAAGAGAATATGAACCTATGGAAGGAGAATTTAAAGGGAAGCTACGGAGCTTCTTGGAAAAAATGAGTTAGAAGTGAATTCTAGTGTATTTTTACCCCGTGAACCCGAATACCCAGACCATTTGCTGCGTAAGTATTGTTAAACGCGAGAAAAACGCGAAAGACAGTCGCTGTCCGTGACGTCATCGACGGATCTTGTGGCTCTCCGGCGCGTCGCATTGAAATATAATTTTGATATCTGTTATTCTAAAGGCCAAATGAACGCAAATCAAACGTTTTTTCTCAAATGTAGAAGTGCCCCATCTTCCCTTTAAAGGGGCCATGAAACAAATTTTGGGCCAAATGATCTTAAATTGGGACTTTACTAATCGCATTATCGCTTAGTGGGCCAAAAAAATGAGGGTAGAAAGTCAAAAGCCAGCTTTTCGGTACAAACATTTGAAAATATAGTTGACTATTTCAGACCTTTTTTCCTTCAAAAGCCCTCCGCCCTTTCACTACGATACATCCGCCGTGCCCAAAGCAAGCCAGCGGTGCCAAAGTGACGTCAGCCGACCCCAGCTCACGCACTGGACACGAGAACTGCGCCACTCGGACGTATGCGCTCGTCAACAATCAATCAGTCGACGAATATTTGGATCCGCATTCGTGGCCAATGAGTGCCCTGACGGAACTTGTCGTCATTTGCGAATGACAAGTTCTATGGTGTGCTTAAAAAGCATAGTGGAAGCTTGGAGTCATCACACTGGTGCCCAAGCATGCCACAACGTTGTGATTTCTCAATTCGCCTTTGAGCTGAGGATTAAAGCTAAGGAGGATGTAGAAAAATTGTTTCATGACCCCTTGAACAAAATTTATGTTTATATTGAAAAAAATATGACCTCAGAGAGTATCAGCAACTGTAAAACAAAAGTCCATGCTGAAACAAGTTTCACCATGAAAGCCGCATGATTTTCACGCGAAACAAAGGAAAACAAACTTGGGTAACGGAGCCGGTCTGGGAAATATGAAGGTTTCGACGACATAAAAAGAAACCAAATCTAAAGCACTAATATAAGGCGGTCAATACAAAAGAGCCAGTGAAAGCCCACAATTTGGATACATGATCGCGGCTTTTCCAGTACACCGCGTACCACTAACAACGTAATAGCTTTTTTCTAGAACAGTCGACCGATAATTCTTTTCTAGTTTCATCTCCTCTTTGCATGTGCCTCTTAATGCGTTGAACTGCCTTCTCACTTTCAAAGGTGGTCGGCAGAGCGTCCGGTTCAGGTGAGCTTTCTTCAGACCCAAACGCATGTGTACAATCGGCAGTAAAAGTTTGCGGGGCACGGAAGCACCAGCTGTAAAGATGGGCTGCGCCTTCTCACGGCGCGATCCTGCTCTCAAGACTCACGCTTTGCACATGCGCTTTCTTTTTTGTTCGTAGTCATGTCTCTTTCGCTCACTTCCGTTCTACGCCCACGAGATAAAAGGGACTGGCGCAAGGTGCCGCAAAATGTTATCTGTAGCATGTGCGAGCTCCATCAGCCATCACAGTGGCTGAGGCAGACGTGTGGCACGATGGCATACAAGGCGGCATCTTGCGCTGGTCCCGGTTATCTCGTACATGTCAGGTGGAAGCGAGTAAAAAAGACATGACTGTGAACACAAAAGGAATCACGTACTCGAAGCGTGAACCTTGAGGACATCCACTTGCCGTAAAAAGGCACAAGCAGTCATTTCGGCTGACGCTCCCGCACACCAACAAAACATCTTGTTGCCAATAGTGTGCTAACTTCACTATGGGAACCGAGGATGGCACAATGCAGTGCAGCGTAACACAACGCATCGTGGTGAATACAAATATCTGAACCTGTCTCATCCTATAAAAAAGAAAAGAAGCCGACACTGAGCTGAGGGCAAATGCGTCGAGCCCTGAAGGCCGAAAAGCTGCAACCCCTTTCAGCAATTTCGTGCGACTGTCGCAACAGCTTGGGTCAGGTACCCCCCCCCCCCCCCCCCCCCCCCCAATTTCCCTTCTCTCAATGGACTTGACTTCCCTGTGCAAGGTGCAGGCTTTTCTCTCACCTGTTGGGGTGCTGCCTGTGGATTTGGCTGCTGTGGGGGCCCCTGCTGAACTTGCTGGGCCTGCCTCGAGTAGAATGCCTGCACGAGAAACAAAAAAAAAATAAAAAAAGCCGGTCAGTCATCATTCAAAGTGTCAAGCAAAACCATGGAGGTAGGAAGCTTCTGGAGGCGACATGACATAACCTAACCTAACCCAAGAATGACCAAAACCAAGAGAAGCTATTGGACGAAAAGGAGAATTGACTTGGCACCAAGAGCTGTTCTGGTCACCCTCGGGCATGCCAGAGGGAGACCAAAACAGCTGTTGGTGCCAAGTCGGCTCTCCTTTTCGTCCAACATACATGACTGAGTGTCCCAGTGACATGTGAAATTAGTTCCCACCTAAGCTGTACCCAATTGTGAAATTAATAAAAAAAATGCATAGAAACCAGGTTTCCCGACTTCACGCATTGTACGGCTACCGGTAGGTATCTCATTGCTCGCCCGCATCCAGTTCGCTTTCCCCCAGGAATAGTTCCTCCGACAATTTCTCGTTCCAGAATTTGTTCCAAAGGAGATTCTTTTGCACATTTGTTCGAGCACTTCACTTAATCTCATGACCGACCACAGCATACACCAGAATCCGTCGAAGTCAATCCAATGCCGTGCAAGTGTCATGCGACGCGTTCTAGGGCTGAAACGACCAGGATGGCTCGTGTCGCCCACTGTGGTCCCAAGTGAGAAAAAATGGAGTACGGTCTGCGCTCCCGTTGCCCGGCGAAGCCCCAACGTGACACAAATGAGCGGATAATCCGAGCTGCCCAAGGTCAAAGTCGCCTCAGAGATGGCCTCACCATGCCCTGCTGCAGGGTGCCGGCCAGGTGCTGTGGGGGGCCCTGTGGGGGCCCCTGCTGTCCCTGGGGAGGTGCACACTGCTGGGGAGGGGGCCCCTGCTGTCCCGGGGGAGGCGCTCCCCCTTGGGGCTGCTGCACGTACAGGGTCGTGCCGGGAGGGGGGGGCTGGGACCCCAGCGGCTTGCTCATGTCATGGGCCCCGCCGCCGCTCAGGCCGCTGCCAGGACTGCGCTGAAGCTGTAAGCGGCACAAACGTGCCCCCCGGTCAACAAGGGGCCGCAGGCGTCACCACACTTCGGAAATAAGAGGTACTGTTGAGACAAGTTATAACGAAGTCAATGGGAATCAGAAATCCCTTCGCTATATCCGCTGTTTCGTTATAAACAACTTCATTATAACCGGTCTCTGCAGTACACCACGCCTACACTTCGTTCACCCTGAAGCCGAGACTAGAAGCTCCACCGTCACCGCGAGCTCGCTGGCTTCCGCAGTGTTTTGGTTGCGCGTGCCTGCACGTTCACACTTGTGTTAGCAAGGGTAGAAAGCATGTGCTGAAGGCGGAGCTTCTAATCTCGGCTTAAGGGTGAAAGGAGTATACAGGCACACGTTTGTCGAGCGGAAATGTAGCAAATGCCCCTTGTGGAGGGCCGTCAGCTAAACTCCGCCGGAGGTTTCCGAGCATGTTTTTCCAGGCTGATCGATCCACGGCCGATGAAACGTCAGCACTGCACATGCCGTACTGACTTCTCAACGGCCACCGAGGGAGCAGATGTCCGACCATCAGTCGGGACTACTGTAGCAGCCCGTGGATGGAATGCAGCATCTTTACTACCTGTTGAGCCAATTTAAGAACTAAGTTCTAGGAAAAATGCGAAGGTACCCTTTTCTTACCACTGCAATGGACAGTCAAGGGCTGTCTACTAAATTGCTTTTCTAAAATTCAGACTTTTCCAGGTTTTGTCCGAACATTTTGATTAAATTCTCCCACCATTACAAAAAAATAAAAGTGTTTGCTTCTCTTATTCCGTGAAATATAGCGGTGGGGTGGCCTACGCTGACTGGCGATGCCTTGTGTGACTCTAGTAAGTTACAGCTCAAGAAGGTAGTGGCAAATGCCCCTCAGAGGGAATCATATATCCCTCCGCCACCTCCGCATCCAATAGCGTCCCATCGTTTCCGTGACATTCCATCCAACGCGCGAGGAGGGTCTTGCCTCCCTGTACACATTTGCTTTATCTTTCTACTTTAACTTAGCATTGTGGAAGCCACAAAAGGGAGATTAGTTTTCCCCCTCCGATGGAGCAAATACGACTTTCGGAGAGTAGGTTCCCCCTCCGATGGATACAAAGGCTGCTTTCAGGGGCTCGGACACAAGTTGGCATCACTCTGTAGCCAATATCTATCCAATGAAGCGCAACAAGGAGCGTTTCCAGTGAACTCTTGTTTCGACTGCGGAGGGATTTGAAACGGGCGCATCACGCTTGTGGGAGGAGCTTCTCCTACCTTCTTGACTTGTAGCTGCCTATACTACTCGACGCAAAGGCTATTTGAGAAAATTTTACAATATCCCCGACAATTCTTTAACTTTTATGGATACTTTGAAATTCCCCGAAAGCTCCGGGTTGGTAGGCACCCGGTCTCCTAGTTCCTCTGTGTTTGATGAAATGCGACTGTACGAATTGAACACGATTTCTTGGTTCAGACACTCCATTTCTGAACCAAGAAACGGAGTGTCTGAAAATGGAAATGGAGTGTCTGCCTCCCCATTTCTTGTCAGTGTGAGACTTTCAGCTGCACTGGGCTTTATGCAACAAAAAAAAAAAAAAAGTTATTGCACATTATTACAAATCTAGACACAGAGATAATTTTAAACAGGAACGCTTCAATGCTAGGCTGCAAACTCTTGCTCACAAATTCATACTCTGCATGAAAAATGCCAACATTCCCTTGCCTTATGGGGTTACAGCACATCAAAGGAGGCATAAAAGAGACATCACTTACAAAGGCCTGTAGTCTGTAGTCTTCAGTTCCTTTTGAAGAGAACATGGGAAAGAAAGAAAAAGAGAGAGAAAAAAAGGGGAGAACTGCAGTGAGCCTTTGGATCCAGAAGAGGAACACGGACCTCCAGCACCGACCGCGGTCGAGCAAAGCACGAACCGGGACAGCCCAAAACGCACATGTGATACTGACGTGGCTACTCACGGCAGAGAGCAGGATGTTATTGTAAGTGACACCAACCCAATGCTGTTTCCACCCCGGTCGTCACTCCCGAATTCCGCTGCACGATCTGCATGCAGGATCGTGTGGCAAAAAAATTCCGCCCCTCTTTTTTCTTTTTAGTTACTCCGTGAAAATGAAGTGTCCGCAGAAAAAGAGATCAACTAGAATCCGCTTCACGGCTTCCCGAAAGATCGAAAGGTTTTATTGAAATTTTGGCCCCGTTGAAAAACACAGAAAAGGCCACTGTAATCATTAACAAGTTTACAGGAAGTGGCCTGTACCGCAGCTTCATCAGCTGAGAACTGTTGGGCGGTCTGGAGTTGCCGGCTACCTTGCTTCTTTGCGGGAGCAGAATGAGGACCCGTTATTTTTCAACTTTTTACCAAGTTGCTCCAAGTCATGCTCTAAGTCAAATACCCTTCCTGCAATGCAAGCTCTCAGCTCACATTGCAGGAACAAGCAACATGTAAACTTTAAATCTTCACAAATGCAGAATACTCCCCCGAAGGCAGCAGAGACATGGACGAGGGGTGCCCAAAAAAAACGCCCCATTGTTTCGAAACTGTTTACAAATGTACTAGACCGTATGCATAACGGTGGCAATATAAAAGCAGATCCAGATATTTGTCTTTGCAATTACACGAGTGAAAGGATGTTGTACATTTTTACCAATATTTCATAGTCCTGCGTGCAATGAGAATGGAATCAAGAACAGCTCCTAGCAATTATTAGCATTCAGGTCACTATGCACGGGCGTACACTAGCATTACCCCGTGAAAGGCAAACTACCTCTCTTATTTTACCACCGACAAGGAAAGCGAAATGACTAAATGCATCGTGTCTGCAGACAAAGATCACCAACGCTTCTGAACACCGCAGACACACGCTTTTGGTGCACCGCACACACCACGTCTGAGCACTCCAGCAAAACAATTAGGTGCAGTTCGAACTTCGCGTGCCCGGCGATGCAACTACTCGTTAGAGATAACACTTTTGTCGTTACGATTATATTGTTAACAAAGCAACACTTCTCGTTTCAAAGTCGCATAAAACAGAACGAACGTCGAACAAGGTACCATGCAATCATAATGTGCCCCAGGGCCAAGCAAAGCAAAAGCCTCTCAAGTACGAGTAACTTGACTGTAACAAGATTCTCAGCATATGTTTGCCGCTCCTCCACCCAGAGCAAACTAGAAGCCGTTGCAGTCCGTCGCAATGCCGGCGGTACCACCGGCAGGGACATCACGATGGCATGCTCAATTTCACCATATGGCGGACTTTGAAGGAAGCTAGCATCCGAGCCAATCCAACATTGTGCAGGTGTCACATGACCTTAAGGAACGCGAGACATTCGAAGGTTCGGGTAGGCTGCAACAGCTCGTAACCAGGGTTCCGTATATTCGGTAAATACCGATGAACCCCGAGAATTGATCCCGGAGGCTGTCTTATCAAAGTCTGGAAAACCCCAAGACCCCCGAATTCAAGCTGCCCTTGAATTAGTCAAACCCAAGCTTCGCGGGAAAAAAACTATCTACGGCTTTATTTTCTGTTGACCTGGAAAACGGACCCTACCCACCCGACAAACTGTCTGCAAGGCTGCTACTTCGGAGCCACTCGCCTTGTCTCATTCGCTTCCATAATCAGTAAGGGTACAATTTCCAAGTATTTGGGTTGTCCGTACGTTCCCTGGAGGTTTGGAAATTCCACGTCCATGCCCCGTTTTATTCCGCGAAAGTCCCTATTTTTCATCGGAAACCAGAAATATATGTCGAAAAACACCCAGTCTGTGGGAAAACATAAGCCCTGAAACCACTGAACCCTACTTGTAACGCCCACCGTGGCCCATCGTAAGGGGAAACCAAGTACAGTGACTATGCCTACACCGCTGGTCTGCCCTTTCAACGCTTCCGTGACCGACCGCCAAAATTGTGACAATCTGTGGCATTACCCCCGTCCCTCCTGCAACACACTTTGTCCCTATCTTGTGGACATTCCGATGCGCAGCAAGTTTGAAAATCTAAACGCACCATTTTAAGATGCGTCCCACGCACTGTAGTTTAGAGTCTGAACTTGGAACGAGCAATCAAAAAATTGTTTGCCAGAAACAAATGCAACTACAAAGCTCCAGAGGTTAAGACGTAATGCTGCGTCAGTTATGCGAGTGCTGCGTCACTTTAGCCTTGGACTGGCTAGGTAAGGTCCCACTATGGTTGGCAACGGGATAAAAATACCTAGGAAGCTCCGCCTCCTACTGTGCATGCCCGCCAGACATTGAGGTGTCACCAAAGGTAGAAAAGCACATGCTGACCAAACCAACTGCTGTTGTCGCTTGCAGAAGAAAAAAAAAAAAAAAAAAGACGCTATTTTTAACTAGCAAAATTACTTCATACTTTGTTCGCCCCCAAGCGAACAGTGTAATGAAAGCTACGAGCTCGCCGGACCAATCGGACGCCTCTTCTTCGTCACCTGACCCTGCTTTGTGTGTGGGTACAGACAGATGCAAGCCCGATCAAGTGGTAAAAGATGCTTGTGACTGGTCCAATGAGCATGCAGCTTCCACCATACTGTCAGCTCAACACAGAACAGAGCATGGCCCTGACCTCCACCCGTCATAGCACGCCCCGCGCCTGGATACCCACTCGTGCAAAGGCGTTATACTTACGAGGCACCTGTACCGGGTTCGAACCACGGTGTTGGATACTGGAGCAAGGCAGTCAAGGGAGTCAAAAGGTCTCGGGCACACAAAAGGCGTTATACTAGAAACAAACAGAAGCATCTAGCCTCGTCCACACCCTCCGGCTTCAGATCGACCCTCCGGCGGCCAAGAGGAATCCGCAGAAGCGGAACAAAAGAGTAACATAAAAAATAAAAGAGCCAAAGATTTCCCACCACGGCCAGGTCAGTATATCCGCTACGAAAGCAAGAATGAAGCAAGCTGGGGGAATGGTTGATGCAGAATTACTAAACCACAGTGCAATATTGACTACAGCTCCCTTTAGTTGCACTCTTGTTGAAACCAGGTAAAATCCCAGGATTAGTTTTGTACGTAACATTGTCCTCATACATTCAGAACTGCTGTTAACTGCTCTCAAACAAGAGATTTCTTTCAAATATTGGGTTGTTTATTCGCGACTCCAGCAAAACGGACGCTGCCAAGCGGGAAAACCGGGAACCAGTCGGTCCAGGTTGCTCCGCGCCCCGCCGCGTCTCCGGTGGCTTTCTCGGACACGTGCTGTCGGCGCGGGGACGAGCAATGTAATTTGACGAAGGTCCAAACATTTCTTAAATTTGCCTGAGTGTTCATTAGTGTGGTGAAGCCTCGGTAGATTGTTTCTTTCCATCACATGCTTGAAAGCCCGTCTAATCACATTCAAACTGACGACTACTTGGTAACTGATAAGTGGTTTCTTTATAAGGATGTAGAACAGTGGACTGAGGTCGACAGACGAAGTGTTTCACTGGAAGGAACACCAATGTTGCAGTCAGGTGAATGGGAAGGTTCGATAGCTGCTTTTCTCGAGTTTGGTTGTGCTCGATTAGCTTCAAGTTTTAGCCACTAACGCCGGTTATTCATCTTGGCTGCTTTTCGCCGAAAAAGACTACACTGAAGGAGTTGGGCGGATTTCGCAATTACTTGATTCAGAAAACCTGCTCGCTGCATATGATTAATGAGGGAAATTATCTGCTTTCAAAGGGTGGGGAACGCGTCTCGCAAAGTTAGAAGCTGTCACGGCATTAGGATCTATCGCGCCTCCAATATTTATATTATAACCCCTGTCGAAGCCAACAGCAATATATGTCTACATTGCTCAGGTTGACCGGCCACAAAAAATACTCATTTTATCCGTTCAGGATTCGAAGTCAAGTTCAATGCAGACTGAATCTCCGATGACGACTCTCCTCAGTTTGTCCGCATTCGTCTCCGTTCTACCGGCTAGAACCATTTGGCTAAGTTTAAGTAGTATCTATCTGTCTGTCAAACATATTTTTATTCAGCAGTTCACCTAATAGTTAGTCAACTAAGCTCATATTTCAACCCGAAGAATATGCTAATATCGCTTTAGTGGGACACAGTACGTAATATAATACATAATCCGCATATTCGTCAAAATGACTTCTCGATTGCTACTAAAACCTGAATTGAAATACGAGTATCAGCTGCTTAGTGAAGCGCCAGCGGGTTAACATGCTCCTTGGCTCAAGAAGCGCTTGCTTAATTTTCGTAATTTCGCGGACAGATAAGTCGCATGGTCGAGGCATGCGAGTTAGCTAAAAATTACTCTCGGTGGAACAATTTTGTAGCCATCGCCGCTTTCCTTAGATGATCAAAACTAATTAGAGTCTATTACCGTTTCTCCGGAGCCCATAGTTTCGGTTTTGAACGAAGTCTCCGAAACGAAAGTTTGACATGAAAAGAACAAAAAACACCGGCAAAACAAAACTATGCTCGGCAAGTTTATGCGCACCGGCTACACTTAACCATCTCAGTTCAAATATCCATAAAATTGGGCATTAAACAAAAGAAAATCTGTTAAATTGAATGCGCCACCCATTCAGGCGGCCCGGCCGAGCCGACGCGACCTGGACCCAGCTGCCATGTTTGTTCGGTGGTGGCGCCCCCCCTATAGGTCGCTGGAGTCGCGAATAAAGTGTCACCTACGTTGCGGGACCTGACAAACTTTTTCGTACTGGGGGCATACTGGGACCCAATTTCCAAACCCTTCAGCAGCATATCTGAACAAAAAGGTCAGATGTCGAGCAAATTGCAACGAGCATACATGAGGTACTTGTGTAGTGTTGGACACGTCTCCAAGTTGGGCACCTCAGGAAATATGGTATTGGCTACACAGGGCGACACCTCAGGTTGTGAGCAATTTATTAGTGTTGCATTAATGTCGGCTTCGGTCCTGAAATGGGGACATTACCTGCTCACCCCGGCATACAGGGTCAAAACAGTATCAAATACTTTGCCCATTTGTGTCGACTGGTTTGTAATTGGGAGCAACTTGGAGACGAGCAAAATATCCATGCGTTAATTTATGCAGACGAGCAGTTCTCAACGGATCATAAAGCAGCAGCAGCAATGTTCTAAACTGAAAAAAAAAAAAAAAAAAGAGGGCCGACATTGGGACCACAGTTCAAACAGACGTCTTCCACTGTCCAAGAATTCATCCTTGTTGACAGCATTTATTTCCTCGAAGTAAGAACACAAAATGCAACCTCGCAGACGTCTGAAATACACTGGTTCCCCAAGGTCCCCCTTTTCTATCGCCGCTAAGGGCAAAACCGAGAATACAGAACTTGGGTTTGAAGTTCGTGCAGACACATCGAAGGCAATCTCCCAAGCGCACTTGGGGACCGAGAAACGGCTCTGGCAAATCGTCGCAGCCACTACTGCCCATAGAAAAAAGACAAACACAAAACGCATGTCGCCATATGGCACGCTTTCACAACCTTCACAGATGTGAACGGCGTAGGGTACCGGCGCTTGCCCGAACGGCAGAACAAAGCCGCACTGATAACGACAGCAGTCGCCAAAGGACAGCACATCCACCCAATTTGCCAAACCCGTCTCGCTCATGGAAGCCATTGCTACGGCAGGAGTAAGACGGTCACATTCTGCCAAGTCATGCACTCGGCCCAGGCCAAATGCTGAATTTTGACTAAACAAAAAAACACGTGACAATATTTTATCGAGCCCCGAACTTTCCCCCAAAACCCAAGGACGTTAGAACACGTACGATTTTTGTTGTTCGTTTGTTTGCTTTTCTACCGCACGTTCAGATCCCGTCGCGTTAGACAAAACAAGTGTCTCCGGACCCTCCCGACCCCCCCGCTACACCCGAACCCGAATAAAAAGCCCGTCAATCAATCGGTCAATCAACCAACCTCGAGGCCGCTGACGCGACCACCACCACGCGACGTAGTCCGGATCGTAGGTCGTGCCGTCATCGAAGTATCCAACGTTCCCGCTCATCGACAGCCAGGTTAAAATCCTCCAATCCTTCGCACCGAAAACTGATTTACTGGCACGACGTGCCGTGCCGTTCGAACATTGCCGTCGCTGACAAGTATTGTATCACTGAAGGAACCAACGCACCCACAGAGACCAAAGAGCAACAGCACCGACGCACGCACGCGAAGCGGTGACGAGCCGGCAACAGCCGATGACGTCAGCGACGCCCTCCAACCAACCAGCGACCGACCGATTTTTTATTTATTTTTTCCCAATTATTGCGGTTTCCCTTCTCCTCGGTCTTTCGTTGGTATTTTTTTGTTGCGTTTTACTTTTCGCTAGAAAGCATCATTCTGCAAACAAAAAAGAAAACTGGGGCTGGATGGGAAAATGCATCGAGGTAGCGGTATAACGGCAATAACGGGTCACCGACATTCAATGCGGGGCGAGAAACGACGGAGCAGACGGCAGAAACGCGAGCCATCCGTCGCAGCAGACGACGCAAACCCGTCGTCCGGTCAACGCCGCCGCGTAGAAAGGCGGCGCAGCGCGAGCCACTCCGCAAACACACCTCAAGACAAGCAACTTGCTCCAATACTGGGTGGGTGGGTGGGGGGTTAGAAGCATTAACACCTGCCAGCACGCCCGCTCCCGCTCGCTCAGGAGACTGGCAACAACTTTCCCGACCACGCAACCGAGCAGCAAAAACAAAGGAACACGTGGGCAGCGAGCGTCGGCGACGACATTCCCATCGTATCACGCGCTCCGCACAAAGAGCGGCGCGTTCTCGTACCCTCAGCGAACGAAAACATGACGGAAGGGAGGAAGACTCGACGTTGTCATAATCGGCGAGGCGCCACCTGCGGTCACGGGACTGTGATCCCAGGTCGCCAAAAACGAACAAGTGACAGCAGGGAGAAGAAACATTGGGATACAGTGCAGACGTACCACACGGCACCCACGTGCTTCACACTTGCTTCGCTTCCCAAGCCGGTGACGCATCAGCACGCGCCGATCTGAGAAACTCGCACGCCTTCACCAAATCCGAGGCACTGGCAAGATTTGGGGACAAACTCAACCAAAATTATAAGCGACAAAAAAAAAAAAAAAAAGCAGTTTTGCCGTCGCCAGAAAGCGCATAGTCCCAAAGGTCAATGGAACCCCAGCACTTCTTCCCTTGCGCTCCCATCTCCTCCGACGCTCGCTGCGCCGTCGCTGCTGTGGTGGTGGTCGGACGGTCGGCCATTGAGAGGGAGGGCCGGCTTCCCCCGTTCGTGAACTAGACTCACCGCCTGTCGGCTGCGCAGGCAAGCAAGGAACCAAAGAAATGGAGAGAGAGCGCCTGCCTAGGCGCGCAAGCGAATGCCGGTCCGGTATGGATGGAATTCTGCTACTAAACCCGTTTGTTCGTTCGCTCGCGCGTTGGCCGAGAAAGAGACGACGGACGTGACAGGGAGAGGAAGGAGACGCCGAGAAATAGCTGGGATATCGTTGGAATAACCGTCGAAGAAAATGAAATTCTCAGAAACAGTTGCCGCCGCGGCGGTGAACTGTGGCAGCGACTGCACTGTGCTGGCGACGCCCGCAGCAGACGACAAACAAAACGAATGCGGTGTCAGCCTACTACTGCGCTTCGAAAACGGAGCGATTAGGCAATGAACTGCGGCAGGGTTTAGGGGAACGTAACGAGACGATGCAGCGGCACTGCAAGTTACACTCGTGTACCAAATACTTTTGCCTGTCAATACAAGGGACCCTGCGACTTGACAAGCTGCTGCGCGCATGGTAAAAGCATGCCAGATGGTAGACTGCTCAGCCACGCAGAGGGACATTTGATTGTCAACTTCGTAGCTACACAACGAAAATTTACGTAAACTGAAACAATTGTTTGTTTTTTTCCCTATGAAATTGATATCGTCTTGAGTGTCCCCGCCATGCAACGGTTTAAGTCATTTCTCGGCGGTGTCACGTGCCCTTCGAAACAGCCCAACATTCAAGTGACGTCACCGTGTATGCCGAATAAAGGTGCAGATAAAAAAAAAGTAGGGAGGGTGCTCCTATAAGTCAAGAAACACCTGTTGCATCCAAAAAGAGGCAAAATGCAGCTGCAGGGAAACGGGAAAATATACAAGTGTTAATGCTATGTCCAAAACAGCTGCGCAACTCTCCATGGGCACGAAAGACCTTATGAATCATTTTCAGAGGCGAAAGAACGCCACAGTCCGTGCAGGAGGCACAAGTTAACTTATTCCAGATGATGGTCAACAATGAACGTCAGATGCTAACTTCTACGAGACTTCCCTTTTCCTAGTATAAGTAAATTACCACTCTTTCTTTTTTTTTTTTTTACATCTACTTCCACGAATTGATCAATTGACAGGATGCGCTCGCAAATAGGAGAGAGAACCAGCCATTACAGATTTGCATGACCATCACCACTTGCCACAAATTTTGCACAAGCTGCCCAATAAAATCGGTTCGCTTGCACACATTCCAAATATGCAATGTCACAGGTGCCCCTGACCAATACCATATATCATGTTAGCCATCCCCGCAGAGATGTGTCCCTAAGCAACAGTCAATAACTTCATCCCCCCCCTCCTCCTCCTCCTCCCCCCACATTATATTAAAAAGCACAATGTGCACGTTCTAAACCAGACGTATTTGCGTATCCAAATGATCACGATTCCATTAAAAAAAAAAAAAATTCCAAAATGCAGTAAAAAAGAGGAATTTATGTGGCATTATAATGCAATTAAACGCAAAGGTGCAAGCGAGCTGGACAAGAAGGACGAAAATAATCCCTGGACAAGGGGAACAAGAGGGACAAAGGACAAACACAAATCTCCAAACACAGCTAGGTGACTGGCGCGCGATCGAAAAAACCCGCCTGGTCCGGGTACCGAACCCGGGACCCCTCCATTACCGGTGGAGCGCTCTACCAACACCCCAACACGTCAGTAGAGCAAACGGGTTAATTTACGGTTATGATCATAACCGTAAATTGCAAGCTTCACCCTAGTTGGTGTTAGACTGGAGGCAGCTGATAAAACCCGTTTGCCCTACTAACGTCTAACCCCTCGTTAGCTCAGTTGGTAGAGCGCTCCACCTGTAATGGAGAGGTCCCGGGTTCGATACCCGGACCAGGCGGATTTTTTCGGTCGCGCACCAGTCATCAAGTTGTGTTTGGAGATTTGTGCTTGTCCTTTGTCCCTCTTGTTCCCCTTCTCCAGGGATTATTTTCGTCAAGAATGTGGTCGTTGTATTGGCAGGTCTCATTTACATTCTTTTGTGAATGAACCTCACCCTAAATCATTTAAGAAAAATTAACTGTTTTGTCTCGGGGACAGACTACATACAAATGTAGTCCTAATCTTGTAAATCTAATTATAGTTAGTAGCCCTTATGAAGTTGTAATTGCCGCAATGCAGTCATAGTAACATTTTCACAATTGTCTCATCACTGGCATCCTACTGCACTTTCAGTGATTGATCGGAGCCATTTTTGAAGTACCTTTTGGAGCAGCAAAAATAATTTTTGGAGAATAAGCGCACACTTCCTTTTCATTCCTTCCACTGCAAATTTTATGTTACAATTTCTGTGCTGCCCTGTCAAACTGAAAGACAATGTCTACTTTGCCTTCCCACTTCTGTGGAACCTTTTGTTACCGTCAGTTGCACGGCAGGGTCGATGCCTTCGAACACAGAACAAGCTGCTTAGTTGTGTGTGTGTAAGCGTTGTAAGAGTAGAAGGAGGGGGAGGACAGGGCCAATAGTGGCTGCTTAGTTGTGCGTAGAACCACTAAACACGACAAACAAGATGCTGATTGGTCCAGGACAGTATGAACTGCAGTGCATAATTATTTTTCGGTACGGAATCAAGGGTAAAGCAATTGTAAATTCCGCAGAAATAATGCTAAAATAAAATAATTTACAGCACCAAAACTGAAGTTTTGTTCAAATTCCATAAGTGCTAATAAAACAGCAATTCTTAAATCACTTAGAAAAAAAAAATTTGCATTTGATTATGATCAATAAAATTTTACATGTGGAACTTTCGAGAAGAAACACCATGTAAATGGTACATATGTCTTCCTAAAAAAAATACTGCCGAACCTGTTAAGGTTGTTCCCAAGCTTCCAATGGTCCTGCAAATTCCGTTTTAATTTATTATACTAACTGGACATCGAGCAGATATGAAGTGATTTAAAGGTATGAACTAAACGAGAGTTGGCATTAAAAAATTAACCATAAGCAGTCCATACCAATATTTCGGCAATACTCAATTATCCTTGCTAAATCTAGAATTTGAAAAAGACATGGTCAGAATATTGCAGTCCATTAAATATATATATATATAGCTACAGCTTTATGCAGAAATTGTGCCACGTCCCGCTCTGGGAGGGTGTCTTCCCCTTAGCACACAGGTGCACTGCAGCAAAACAAGATACGCAGAATTAGGAAGTTCATTTTGCAGTTGGCTCACCAAAGTACACCAGTGCGCAATTAGAAGTGCCTTCCACAAAGCTGTACGCCGTTTCACCGTACGTCCAAGCGCATCGGATGTTACGAGCCACTGGAGCCAATCCAAGGCCGTGCGAGTGCCACGTGACCTTAGAGAGGGGCACAGCAACGCGCAGAAGGCGCATCACGGGCTACGTCCAGAAACGGGATTGGCTGGAATAGCTCGTAGCATCCACGACGTCCGGATGCAAGGTGAAACAGAGTACAGCAATCCTGCCAAAAACAGATCACGCACACGAGAAATATTGCAAAACTCCAGAGTAACGTCAGTCTTCCACTAAGATGAAATTGTTATTTATATAATCGAAACTTCGGAAAATTTGCACTAGCCTACCGTAACAACCTGGCCGTGAGAGGCGCCTGAGCTATTCTAAGTATTCTAAGTGACATTGTCTTTCGGCATAAGTTGGCACAAATTCCTTAAATTTTGGCACAATGTAGCAGGACGTAGCAAGGTAAGCACTTAGGCACAAATAGCGCAGCAATCAGATCACAGTACTTCTTAAGTGCAATAAATCAGTTGGGCCTGTCCGTGCCGTACATGTCTTTTTTCGTCCTGTTTGTTCGCGCCTTTTAACCTTTTAATCTTCTCAAGTGCTTGGAAAGTGTCCGTTAAAATACAAAAACTTAGTACACAAAAACTCTGGTACATTTGGCAGCTATTTTTGACAGAAGAATCAGACTCTTCCCTATAATTTCTGGGTACAACCATAAGCAACTGTTAAGTATTAAGTTCTTATAATTTTTTTTTTTTTTTTTTAATGCCACTAAATGCCAAAACGTAACACCTCCAAAGAAATGTTTCAAAAATCGGGGGAGGGGGGGGCGCAAAAAAAAGAAACGATCACAATAATTTGTCTGCTCATGCCTGGACCATGAAAGCTCCTGTAACCCTTGGTCTCCCAATCTGACCAACAAACTGCGTAATAAGTTTATCACACACTGTTTTTCTTGTTGTGCAACAACATATTATTCTGCTGATCTTGGCAACCAGACGAGCTGACCTTCCTTATAGCACTAGTTATAGCCCCTTGCCGAGCGGACATGATACAATGCTCTCTCTCTCTCCCTCTGTCTGTGTGTGTGTGTGTGCGTGTGTGTGTGCGCACGCATGCGTGCTCGCGTGCGTGTGGGGGGACTAATTTTTGTTGAGTCCTGACATCCTTACTTAGCACAACGGTGTCCAGTTTTTTTGGTTCCGCTCCAGTAAGGGTGTATGGCCATGTCCCTAAATTAGCAAAAGAACAACATAGTATAACAAGTTATCAGTACCATTATGCATTAGTCTGTTACCCCCCAAACAGTGCCAGTGATCGAGGAGGAAGAGTATAGTGTGCAGGAAAGATACCTAAAGGGGTACTCTGGAGATTTTTCTTACCTACCCCAACTATATCTTCGGAATCACTGGCCAAGAGCCCCAACTGGCAACACTGAAGTGCGACGACAGAAATGGTATAAAATGGGCAGTAAACCATGTTCCCAACTGATTACAAGATGTGTGATGGTGGGAAAAGAATGGTTGGAAGCAGGCACGTAGCCAGGATTTTGTTTCGGGGGGGGGCCCGTCCATGACAAAATGCTGTATGAGGGGGAGGGGAGGGAGAGGAGGTCCCAGCAAAGTTAAGGATTTCGGGGGGGTGCAGGACTCATGGGCCTCCCCCCTGGCTATGTGCCTGGTTGGAAGTTCATTCAATGCGAAGCACAAAGAAACGTTCGACATAGATCAGTTTAAGTCTGCCTGTGCGACCTGAAAGTCTTTACCATTTGTGATGTCACACCGCTGGCGAGAGCGCGGAAATTAGCATGTTGGTTTTGGCATCATCATTTACGGTATTCTCAATAGCTATTTTGACTTTCGAGACAATAAATTGCATATCGTAAAGACTAAAGTCCAGGTAATCAGAAAATGCAATTTGTTTGGGTAGCTCAAAAAATGGCAGAGCACCCATTTAATTTCAAGAGGAAGAGAAATATAAATAATTCTTAAATGCACCCCTAACTAAAAAAATAAGCTATACGAACCATGGACTTCTGGTTGAAGTATTAGCAGGGTCAGTGCCAAGAAGACAGTATGTGCATTATACATGAAGCAGTTCAGCAAGGACCTTTTGTCCATTCACACGCTGGGCATCAAGATGCTTATAGCATGTGGCAGCAAACATATGAAGCTGTCAAGCAAAGGCTTGAAAACATGTGCTTTGAGGTGCAAATGACCTACAGCTGGAGGAGAAATCGCAGACACCCGAATGAAACTTTTTTTCTTATATGCATCTAATATTAAAAATTAAGATACAATTCAAACACTGAGATTCACCAGTTGATGCATTCATTGAATCTTTCCGCAAGCCACTGAGGTCACGTGTCAACTTCCGATGAAAGCGGCTTTCAAATTCAGTGTTCTTTGCCCACTTTTCTGTACCGAGCCCATTCCGACACAGAATAGACCCATTTCAAAAGTCAGTGCAAACGCCTGTCCGCCGTTGCTTGCTAACATAATCTGATATTAGACACGAGGGCTGCGTCAGCGTTCGATGAGGACTCCGACCCAATCACACTCTCGTGAGCCAGCAATGGTGACTGCCAATGTTGCTCAATGAACTTTTGAAAGAGGTCTATTCCTCAACAATCCCAGGAATTAGTTGTATAGTTGCAACAAAGGTGTAGTTGTTGAGAAGCTCCTGATACCTGGTGATGTCTGAACAAAACCAGGAACGCCTCTGCCGAAAGTTTACATTCCTGTCCCACTGAAAACCAGCTCGTCTGACTTCTGTGGGGCGAAAAGCTGCGATTCAAAGTATGGAGTTGCAACAGGTAGAAATATGTCCCAACACAGTAGGAGCCATGGGGAGGTTTCTACACACCAGATGTTTGGAACAAACAAAACAAACAAAGTAGCACACACAAAAAATGTGGATGTGAGCCAAGGTGAAGTAAGCTGTTTTGAACACTCTTCCTGGTGGCAATGACCCGCCATGAAGCCTCAACAACAAACCCGTGCTGGGTAGGAAGATTCCTAGACACGTTTCCGAGAGCAACAGAGCGTCTACACCTACACAGACGAGTCAGCTTATATATATATATATGTTTTTCTTTTGGTAACCTTGGAAACCACCACTATGAGATGGTAAACTAGCACATAGTGCATGATCGATGTCACAAGTAAGAAACGACCCTAGCTCAGCGCCGGAAGACAGGAACATGCCTGTAAGCTAACGAGCTGCTCTGCCCATTTTAAAGGGTTGTTGCTTTCCTAATTTTTATATTTCCACCAGCATCATCTGTAGAGAGATCACGACAATACCAACTTGTGTCCTGGCCTGCTGCTTAATAGTACAGTATGATTAGCCCTTTACATAGATGAAGCAGACAATAGAAAATACTTCTTTAATAATGATGCCAAATTAGAATCATGAACAGTGTAGACCTCATTCTTAATTTTTCATTTCACATTTCCTCCATATCTTTCAGAGACTGAAAGAAACCAGGCTTCAAGCAAAAAAGAAACTAGTCTTCTTCTGTAGGTCACCCTAAGAGGCCACAATGTGCACAGTGCTAAACAGCTCACTAGTAACCCGCTCAGCTTTAAAATACTCTGAGAGTAAACTGCATACAATATGCACACCAACACAAAGAGAAGCTAGTCCGTAGAGGGTACCAGCACACAATTCTAGTTACAGTATATCAGCGACTGTGAAAAAGCTGGCACAAGAGATGAAATGGAACCCCAAAGACAAACAATTCCTCAGCCCACCCTCACTATCAGACCAGCTCCACAAGTCAAAGCTGGTCCAATCCAAGGATGAAAGGCACATTCTTAAGTGCACCCCAGAAACATCCAGATTTCCCAATGCGTGTAAGTTGTGCAGTCAATCAATATAAAATTAAATGAACGAAGTCAGCCATGTCAGTTGAACAATGCATGAATGCAAACTAAACTGAATGTTCCTTAAGACCAATTCTCACGTTCCTCTCCGGTATTTTATCCTCAAAGTAAAGCTACCTTCGCTTTGGAGGAGAAAACGAGACATCTTCAGGAAAATGCCCAGTGTCCAGTGGAAGACGACTGGAATTCCAACCATTGTCGGCATGCAGAGACCAAGCCAGCTTGCTCCACTTATCACCAAAGGATAAGATACCAGCGGTCCAGACTCCCAGGCAGTGACAAATGCCAGCAGCAGTGCATATTGTCACAAAGGCGCCGAAAATGTGGAGAAAGGACAACCACCAAGAAAATGGGGGCGCTGCCAAGCACAATGAGCTTGAACAGAAAATCGCAAAAGACATACGATTGTGCGACGCTAGAAAAGGATGTGATTGGGACGGATAACACAACATTTCGGGCCGATGCCCTTCTTCAAGTGATAGAAAAGAAAAAATGCTAGGAACAAGTAAAGGTCGTACACATCATAAAAATGGGGGTAGTCAAGAGGGAGGGGAAGGCGAAACCGTTAGAAGACGGAATACTCTAGGATCAGCAGTAATATTTTGTGCTTCAAATGACATGCATTGATGCTGGGTTATGTCTCAATTTGCGCTACATGGAACTATGTTGGCCGAAACAAATGCCCGCCGCTTGCTCTTTTTTCCCACTAGACGTGATGTCACTGTGCCTCACCACCCGGTAACAGTAACGTGACCCTCGCATCACGAGCTATGTCATTAGCCTTAGGCACAATGTTACGCTTTCTAACGATACATCGTCAAGTTGAATGTGCTAAGGGTGACTCCAATTGTGGGAATAAAAACTGGTGATACAATAGTGCTATTAAATCTTAATTGCAGTGAATGATGTAGTTATCAGAAAAGTGATAACTCCTTACCCATGATGTGCTCCCACAAACTGCTCTGGACTCTTAACCACCAAAGAAAAATACATGATAGGAGCGTTCCTACACCACAAAGGTCATGATAAGCAATGGTAATGATTTGAATGCAGATATGGCGATGAATTGCAGACTGCACAGAGAAGATGTGGACAGCTCAGGAAAGAGCAAACCTTGTATCAATAATGCTCAAGGAAAAACATTGCAAACAAAGCCCGAATTTGTAAATAAAGCTTGAGCTGAATGTCAACCTTGTAGTGAGTATTTTTAAGCTACCGCACATTACTATCTGGTGTGCAACATGGCACTGGGATAAAGTCGACCCCCAGAATCGGGGCAATCATGTAATAAGGCATGTCAATGAGCCAATGACATTTTCCTAAAAACTGCTCTACCAGCAGGTCAGCACCATTCTTCGAAAAATATTGTAGGCAAATGGGTCCACCAAACTCGATTAACTTAACAATTTGTTACCCTAATTGGCACCGAAGTGCTCGGTAGGTCGAGACATAGCTGAATGTCTGTCGGAAGAAAATGCGAACAGAAATAAAGGTGACATCACGGCCCAACATTCAGAGCTATCTGCCAGACAGACTAAAGGTATCGTGAAATGTGCAGAGCCATCAACCACCGCCCTGTCTGGAGCAGTTTGACAAAGGGCTGCTTCAGAGGTTGCTTCACCAGCACCAAGAACGGCAGAACACTAATGGCGGAAGGCATCAACTTGACACAGAAACTGTTGTAGTGTGGTGTACAGCAAATATTTTAAGAAGTATTTGGAAAGAAACATGCAAGTGATCTGCACTAAACACTTTGAAGTCACACTGGAATAGGCACATCACGGAAGGGAATAGGCACATCACAGGAGCTACCGGACATACAAATTTTTTGACATCAAACTAATATATTAACTTTAAGCAAAGCAATCAAGATTAGATGTATACTCTCCTGGTATTGTATTCGAAATTCACTGAAAACCAGTTGCATGCTTGCACAAATCTTTCAGGTTGCTTAAGACCTCAGGCACCAGCATCCTCTGGAGATTGGGAACACGACACCTCCAGCAGCTATGCTACGCATGTCACGAAGCAATGCATTAGAACGAGTTGCATTCTTTTGCGGCTGTTAAGAACTTTTCCCGCAAACAATCAATCACGCAGGACATCTCGGAAGTGCTGCTGATTAACTGCAAACCAAGGGTATGCACTTGAGTCAGTGCCAAAATGAGTCATCAGTGTTACCACCAATCACCAGTGGAGCTCCTCCAAAACCGGGACAGTAAAACGGGAAAACAAGATGGTAAATGGGATGGTGAAGACAAGGACGAGACGGGAGTAAGAGGGCACTTTGACCCGATAAAGTCACTCTCTCGACCAAGATAACAACGTTGGACCAAGAACGAGAAAGGGTAGATGATCGCTCTGAATCATAAAACATGACGAAGAGACTGATGTGATCTCGAAACATCAGCGATCGCGATGAATCACATAAAGGACGGTGCGAGTGCTTGAAATTGAGGCGTTCGTTTTTCGGTATTTCCCCCGACAGTAGCCATTCAAACGAAGCACAGAGTTTCTCTTTTCCCCGTATGTTGGGAGATTCCAAGCGACGTTCGCTTTAGAGAGAAGTATATAAAAAAAAAAAAAAAATAAACGCACAAAAACAAATCAAGACGTCTTCGCGGCCGACCACTGTGACCCAAATTCTGGGGCCGGAGAAATTCTATCCACGGTCACCGTGGTCGTATCGAGCGGAGAGCGCCGGCGCCCGGGCGCGTCGTTATCGTCCCTGGGGTTCAGACCGCGGCGACACGGTGCTCTCGGCTCCCGAAAAAACAAAAGCGGTTTCAACACCGGCTTAAATGCCCGCCAGCCACAAAACAGGATCACGCGAGCCAGCGGCTAGGGTACGCTGAACGGACAGCTGTTAGGTCCGTCGGCGGATGTTGGCGCACGGTGAACGCGTTCATGCCATCATCAAACACACACCCGATTCAATGAACGCAACTCCCCGCACTCGCATGCTGACGGCTGCGAAGCCGGAGCGCGGAAGGGAGGGGGCCACTACTCCCGAAACTTGGCGTCAGCACGCATCGCTGAATCCGCGATCAGCGTCACAACGTTAGCGCAGTGGGGGAAATCTTTGGCGCGATTACTCGAGAGTGGAAAAAAAAAGGATCCGGCGTCGTCTAGGCCTAAAAGCCGAGGCGGCGAAGCGGCGGCGGACAAGGAGGGAGGGAGGGCGCAAAAAAATCGCCGAATTTAGGGTTACAAAATACGGGGGAAAAAACAGAAGCCAACCTTTGGGTCGATCCTCGGAGACAGGGTAGCTCATCCAGGGGCAAATCCTAAAAGGATACGTGTGCGGTCCTCTTGACTGCTGCGCTAAGTTTGGCGAGACCCCAGAGTATTTATTTTTCTGAGGCAGGCTCATTGCAAGGCGAGATTGCAACTTTCAATTGGGGTCCTCATCGAGCGATGGCCTCACACGGGTCGTGATCCGGTACACACTTCGAAAATAACCACTCGGACCGTTAGAGGAAACATCGGAGATTCATCGTCACGTTCACAAACGTCCCGATTAATTATTCCTGGGGTAGGATTGGAAAAGATTTCACATCCAGCGAACAATATGGCTGCTGCCTTCAGCGGAATCACCGCAAGACGACGTATGTTCAACTTCCTGTCCCCGGCATGACTTCCGGTTGCGATCTTCGCGGGCAGTCCGCCAGGAGTAGCGAAAAGTAGCAAATAATAACAATACTAACGAGAATTCGTATTGCAAGAATTTATTCTATCGAATGTTGAAACCCAGAAGTGATGGCGTGCGAAAACGATCGCTTGTCACGGTTTAAAATGGCTCCTTTAATTTATTTTTGCTTCATTTGTTCTATTAGCCACGCGCTGCTCCACAGCTAGCCGCCGGCGTATGTTTGAGAAGACCGTATAAAATAAAGACACCTTACCGAATATAAACGCGAACTGGTTACGATTTATTGGTCGTCAGTGCCCGAATTGCCACCAAATCTGCCATCGTAGAAGCGCAACCTACACGATCACTTGCACAAGCCGGTGAGCCGGTGCCACGAGACATCTCCACGCGCAAGCCACATGTCCGAATTAAATTCCAGCAAGCTGTTCCACAATCAATGGGAACTCGTTATCAGTTCAAGAACCTCGCGTGCACCAATATAAGTCTGAAAAAACTCCAGGTGATCAGACAGCTGGCAGCAAGAATTCACTCACTTAAAATAAGAAAATAAATATAAAAACGGGACAACTCGGTTGTTTGAATCCAACTGCGCTTCAAACCGAGACATTTCGGCACGTCTAAGCCGAAACAAAAGAAAAAAACTTCAACTTTTTTTTTCGTTTAATATTCGAATAAGAATAAATGTTGTAAATGTCAAAAATTACCTGCAAAAGAAGATCGTCCGCTTCTCTTGCACCCGGCCAACCAAAGCGCGGACAAACCGAAACAAGCAAAAACGAAGAGCAGCGGCAGACGACGGCACTAAACACGGTACCTGCAAGAGTAGTTGCTACCACGAGGCCTAGATGGCGCCACGTACCCAGATCGTAAAGTCGTTTACCGACCGTGCGGCTTATAAAACGATTCCATGCTCATCGGCGCTCCGAAGCGCACCGAGGTATCCGTAGCGAGCAAGAGTTTGCGACTCACACGCGAGGGACGAGGCAGGCATGAGTTGTGGCGCCGGCTCCACGCTTCTTTTCAAACTGGCAATCGCCGCCGTTTTTTTGCGACCATGGATTAACGGGGCGTCCACGTCTGATCATCAAGAGCTTCGACCACTAAACGAGGTAAAGTTTTACTCGTTTTCGGGGAATGTTATTGTCGGGCACCGACTCATTCAATTGATTTATATCGATTTATGGTTATTATGAAGTTTAATGCTATTCATGCCACTATTACTTTTTCTGCCGCTACTGCCTCTGCCACTGCCGTGATTTAATTAATATGACACCGGAAAACTTGCAAATAAGGTCGAAAGCTTTATCTTGTTGCACTTGTTAGTTACGTATATATGGTTATTATGAAGTTTATATATATATATATATATATATATATATATATATATATATATATATCGCTGCATCAATAAGTAGTTCCGCATTTAATAATTGTTTTAGCTTCAGCTCGTATCGGCATAGATTCATTAATCGGGATACTATGTGTGAAGAATATATGGGTGTTCAATTTGTCAAAAATTGTTATCATAAAATGCGCACACGGCAGTTCTTTTTCCTACTATTGTTACTCTGTTTTTCGTCTTGTTTAATATTATTGAAAGAAAAAAGCATTGCGATTACCTGATAAGACAACAGCAATAATAATAATAATAATAATAATATTATTATTATTAAAATACACAACCGCCAAAAGGAGGAACAGTATCATCTAGTGAAAATGTGGAGTCATGTTTATCGTACTGTAACCGTACTAAATACCAGGATTTTCCACAACGTGGAGAAGAAATAGATAAAGAGGAATGTGTCTCCAAGACAACACTTGTAACTTGTCGGACACTTCAAGTGAACAAGATCACCTCCATGTTCGGAAAGAGTGGTCCTCATCGAGAGTGTTTTTTTCTTCCGAGAACTGGGCGTTTATCTCCTACCCCTTTTGCGCTTTCTATCGACTCCCTTTTCTCTAGCGTTATTTAGATTCACTGCTATGACGATACTCGCGGACATTTGCCACACACCTGCTCACACGCGAAAGTGTACGGAACGTCAAGAATGCAGACGTTCCAAGACCGCCGAAAATGAAAAACAGAAGATAAAACACCTTCATTCAGTGGATGCCGCTTTTATCAAAAATAGCCGCTAAACTTTTCTTTTCTCTGTCTGTCGAGAGTTGCGTATGTTTTGGTGGCTTAGTAGCCACCAAAATAACAAGCATAAAAAAAAAAATTACAGATATCGGGTGCATTGGCAGCGTTCTGGTGACTTCTGAAAAATCGTTTCGGCTTGCGATGAGCCGCAGGCTCGCAGGGCACGCTTTCCAGCCATATCTAAGCCAATGCAGCAATGAGAATGCCTCACGTGACTAGGCGTCTCTCGCGTCGCTGGTCCCGAGGTCACCTGACACTCACATGGCATTGTATTTGCTTCGGTGGCTCATAGCCTTCTCTGCGGGGCATCGTAAGGAGAAGCGGAGTAGATATAGTAATAAATAATTATAACCATTACCCAGGACCCTTCGTTTAATAACAGCCAAGGCCGGTTTCTTTCTGGATGCGCATCGACCTGCCTGCGGTCGGTCGTGTTATGCGGTACTGCGTTATGCGGTTTGAAAAAAAGTACCAGTCGCACTGCACTTACTGAAGCGGAGTCACCAGATGCCCCCGATTCCGCATGCTAAGTTCCCTCTTTCTAAATACCCACACAGAAACGTTCAGTTTGACCGCCAAATTGCATTTCTTAGATGCATATCGTGCGCTGTCTTCCGCCTATCCACCGCGCGTTACTGGGCGGTGGCATGAGCATCGCGCGACGATCTGCTAATAGGGAGTTTTAGGGAACCGTTTTTGCACATCCGATATGAGCCCTCCGGTACGAAATGCGCATGCGCAGTTCGTATCAGAGGACCCACCGTATCGGATATGCAAACTGCTTTTTGCACGGGTGTTGCAGTCACGTCAGAAGGACGCCGAGATCTGATTGGATTTGATTGAAAGGATAGTGGGCACTGGGCAGGCCTCGATGCCAAATGCCTTAAAATCTACCTACTATTTTTTTTTTTTTTTTCAATCAGCCAATAAGAGTTTGGCGTTCTGATATTATCGCAACCCCTGTGCAAGAAGCAGACGAACTTGCGCTTCGCATAGCTGCATATTTGTCTCTATTCTCCCTTCGGAAAGGTTCGAACGGAAACGCGAAAAGCTGGACGCCGGCACTTGGTAATCGAACGCGTTCGAAAAACGAGTGGAGATTGGGGAGGAGGACAGACCGTTACGCCCCAAGCGGTTAACTTATCAACTACACGGGTGGGGACAACAAATACAATGACGCAGCGCTCGGCCGACATAACCGAACGCGGCGTCAGCGTTCGACTGGAGTTCGTGTTCTCCGGCGAGGGGGAGGAGGGCTCTTTTGTTTCCACGACGGCCTGCATGAACAATGCAGCATGCACGATCCCTGCTTAGCACAAAAGCCGAAGTGGGTCAAGCTCGCATTCTCTGAGGATAGATCCGGCACTTAACGTCGCTTCGTCGATTGTTAGTATTTTTTACATTAAACTGTGCCCCGCGCTCTATTGTAGAAGATGACATGCCCACGCCCATAAGGCCTGTCGGCATGTGCACAGGCCTTGCGTTGAGTAAACACCGAGCGTGGGGAAAACAAACGGGTCAGAGCGCCCCCTATAGTTCGATCTCCTGCCCAATAGAGGAGCCTGCTACTGCTAGCTTTGCGTCTACCCGCTAATCCCTCCAATCAGAGTTCGGCGTTCTGACGTCTCCGCGCGCTCTCGTCTCCTCCTCTCCCTCAGTTTCTCCGGGCATAGAATCCAAAGGAGCTTCGTGCATTTACCGTTAAGTGCCTTCTCTATACAAAAAAAAAAAAAAATGTTTACAAAGCTTCAAATCCTTTTTCATTATTATTTTTTCCTTTTTTTTTTTTTGGGGGGGGGGGGGGGGGGGAGTGGTATTGGGACTGTTCCAAACATTAACAGTCCCGCCCAGCAGATGGCTGTTCTGTGTTCGCCATTAATATTAGGTGAAATAGCAATGGGCAATAGTGAGTATTCAGTATTCACTGCCGGCCATAGGTGAGTTCACAGCTGCAGCCGGGGGAAGGGGGGGGGGGGGGGGGGGGCTTATGGGGCTTCAGTCGCCCCCCCCCCCCCCCCCTTTCCCGAAACCCAGCCGACCCTGTTTTCCTCCCCTTCCCCGCAGCTCAACAACACCCCCCCCCCCCCCCCCCCCCAAAAAAAAAAAAAAAATAAAAAAGAGAAAGAAAATATTGGCTACGCCACTGATCGAAGCCTCATTTTCATTAGAGTTAAAGAAAGAAAGAACAGTGCAAGTCCGGCCTCAGGGCGCCGCCATCTTGCTCGATTGGGGTGCGCTTGGACCGTCATAATCCGATTACCAAGCCTCGCTAAGGCGTCGTAATCGGATTAGGGCCGCGCCCAAGCGCACCCCGTCTGAACAAGATGGCGGCGCCCTGAGGGCCGGGTGTCTTTTTTTTTTTTTAGCCTTAACAGATTTGTTTAAAAAAAGCCGTGAACGTTACACTTATGCCGCTTGTGGAGGTGAGTTATACGGCCAGGGGGACATTATGTCGGTTCCTAATCCTTGCGATAAGTCATCTAATTAATTAAACTTCGTTAATTAACTTTTCATCAGTGAAAATGGACATATGGTTCCAATCAGAAACTTGCTCAGCGTCATCCAAACCACTAAATCAGTCATTTTCAGAAGGACTTTGAGCGCATGTGCTGTTTAGAGCGCATACTCAGAACGAGCCCACATATATAGGCTGCTAAGACCGGTAATCTTGAGGGTGCGGAATGCACGTTGCAAAAGAACTGTGGAAGCTCGCCATCAGCACGCGCTCAGCAGTCGCGCACACAGCTATGGCCGCCAGTGAATACTTCCTATAGACTAGTGTACTAAACTTGCCACTCGTGGAGTAGTGCACTAAAGTTACTAGCGCGAGCTTTCGCTCTACGTGCTCCAAGCTGGTGTGCGCTAGCCCACTCGGCCACCGATCCCCTGTTTTTTGCCGAAGAAAAGAGAAAATGGGAGGTGGCGGAGGCCATGGTAACGGGCAAGCCGCTTGTCCGCGCATTTTTCACGTTGTAAAGGAGCGTAGCGTACTTTAGTTTCGTCTGCAATCCCTATTTCCCCAGTGCTTTTCCCAACGGAGCGGTTCCTCGGAACTGTGCGACTTTTCCCCTTTCTGTATGACAATTAAGTCGCAGCCAGACTACCTAGATAAGGACGCTAAGATCAACCGCTGGGAAATTACCGGAGAGGAATGCGGAATAAATGGTGAGTTTCTCCGTGGCACTCGTCGCATGTCACCTGCGTTGTGACGGATTTGTGACACTCTCGAAGGTAGCCTTCATCTCTGGCGCGCAGCCGGGGCAGCTATCAGCACTGACCCGTCCCTCGGGGTTTCGGTAGCGCTCAACTCGGCCGGACCCCGAACCTGCACCTCGTTCCCTTCAGAGCGCGGCGACGTCGCAAGATCAACGAGAAGGAGGACCAGATTTACGCTGACCACCAGGTCATCATCGCAGCTCTGACATCATACAGCTGCGGTGGTGCTGCTGTCGACGCGGCGCATGCACAAACGAATCACTTGAGACGGATCTGGCTCAAGGTGTCCACACCTGGCGCGGGAAAACGCCGACTTGTTTGTAAACAGCGCGTTGGTCTATAGACAGACAATATCTTGGCTCATATATACAGTTGTGCAAACAACATTAATCATGCCGCTATCGCGACTAAAGTTTGAGGCACGGAAATACCAGATGAAATATTAATCTGAATAAATACCGAAAAAAAAAGTAATAACTTTGCGTTACTGGAACAGATCAATGTAACCTGCAGTTTTTGTCTTTTCTGCTTGGCACTCACTTTCTTCAGCGGAGAGTCTTTTTGCACTTAATAATTTTAATTTCTGGGGAGCCGATTTCTTGCGAGACGAAGTTGTTCGCCTTGGGAGTTGGGATAGAAAAGATTTGTAGCTAAGAAAAAATAAAAATAAATAACTGAACCGTGTTTTTACATAGGCGGCACGAAGGAAGCAGACGAAACAAACTTGGAGAAGGAGCGTTGCTTTCTCTTTCTGTATATTTTCCCGTCCGGTTTGTCTAGAGGCCAGAGCAAAATAGTTAGCCCCCATAACTATTTATAAATCACGGTTGAGCTCGTCCATAGTCCTATTCCTAGCTGCCCAGCCGACCAATGTGTTACAGGGTCATGCTAAAAAGAAAGATATATATATGGGTGGTTTCATTTGTAATCGAACACGCTTGTCGGGGTGGGTCTTTTGATTGTGTTTGAAAAAATATATGTAATTCCCCATTTCTGGAAATAACAAAACCGCTTTCCAAAATTTTTTTTTTTTAATATTTCGCTTTACAAAAAATTATTGAGTGGAGCAGGGTGAAAATCTGTTTTTTACTGCGCGATTTTTCTACCCAGTTCTACCCAGTTGAATACGGCAAACATACAAAACTCACAGTAATTTTTTTTGTACTCTTGTATGTTATTTGGACTATTTTTTTGTTTAAAGGAAAATACTTTTTGTATCTTTTGTTTATTGAGGTAAAAAATGCCAAACATCGTCTCTTTGACAATCCGGTGACACCTTCAGAGCCTTGTAACTCATGAGTTATTATATTTTTCACTTATTAAATACTATGCGGGTGTAGCCCTATACATGGGTTATCGACGGGCATATGTTTAGTTTATTTGATTTTCACTGAATTTTTCAAATAAAATTTGAAATATCGTCGAAAATGAAATTAACCGATATTTTGAACTCACTTTATCGAAAAAAGACATTTATTATTTCGTTCAATTTTTTTTTTTTTATTATTGCTGCCGATCATATGAACTTTCAATCTGCTTGATGCGTTTTCCCCCTTTTTTTTTGTTGTATCTTCTCTAGAAGTGATCGAAATCGCTCCCACGAGATAATGCGGTGACAACTTTAGAGCCTTGTAACTCATGAGTTAGTATATTTGTCGCTTACCAAATACCATGCGGGTGTAGCCCTACACATGAAATATCGACGGGCATAAGTTTATTTTATTTTATTTTCACTGAATTTTTTATATAAAATTTGAAATATCGTCGAAAATGAAATTAAACGATATTTTGAGCCCACTTTATCGAAAAAGGCCATTTATTATTTCGTTCAATTTTTTTATTATTGCTGCCGATCATATGAAATTTCAATTTGCTTGATGCGATTTCTCCCTTTTTTTTTTTTTTTTTGTTGTATCTTCTGTAGAAGTGATCGAAATCGCTCCCACGTTCCCAGAACACCCAAATGCAGTTTCCGCAGGTCGCCTTTGCTGCAAATACTATACTGCTTATTTGTGTGTTCAAATGCAGCGGTTAAATTCATTTTGATTGAGAACACTCGTGCTTGGCTACATTGTATTTTATTCATTTTTAATGGTGGCAACTGGCATTCCTTAGTCTGATATTTAGCAATGCAGCGGATGTTCCATTATCCGATGTTTAAAGCCAGGGCACAAAGGGCGGAGAAAACGGAACGAGCTCTTCATGTAGCCAGACCAGGGTCATATATCTGTTTGTGCTATACACAGCTTGTAAGGCACGTACAACACGCCCGGCCCTTCGCGCTATTGTCCCATCTCCGTTATACCCAGGAAGCATCCGGCACGGGCACCAATCCATGATGTGTCTTGTCGCGTGCGATCAAATAACCATGTAATCGCCTGTTCCTTATTGTCAGCGTGTATATCAAAAATATGTAATATAACATGCCCCTCTCTAAAAAAAAAAAAAAGCAGTTCGCAAAAAAAAAAAAAAAAAGTGAGGAAAACGGTCTGAGTTTACATGAAGCGAAGACAATTTTTTACAGAACACAAACACCAATTGGCGATAAATAGTCACTTTTATAAATTAACGCTAATATATTTAGGATGCTCTTGTAAAACAATATGTTGTTGTGCTTTAAATAGTCCAGTTCACGAGCAACGCAATATTGGAACTTTTTGACAACGGCATCGGCTTGCCTGTGGAGGCGATCGAGCGCGGGGGCGAGCTGAACTTTGTACCGCAGCGGTCGGATGCAGCCGAGAAGTTTAACAGCGTGGTAAGTCGAGACGGACAGAACGAAAACTGAAGCCAAAGCGAGCGGGCGGTGAAACTGAGACGGTGGCCCTTCTGTTTGAACGAGTGTGTGCAGTTAAAGATAGAAGTGTTGGGTTTTGTTCAAGACTGATCGATATCTCTGATGCCAAGAAGCAAGGATTCCCACATGCACGCGTAAGGCAGTGAAAGCAGTCACTTAATGTCTCTGTAGACTTTTAGGTTCTACACTTTGTCGCACCGAGCCTAATGCAAAGATTGTACAGCTATCGGGAAAAGCGATTTGACGGTCTTATCTTAGGTGGCTACGGTAGATTTGCTTTGGCTAGGCACACATTGCTTTGGTTTGGGAATTATTAAAGTTTATTCTAGTTCCTCCTTTAAACTAAAGTGCGTCCGGCCAAGGCGGGCTTGGCACCGCTGCATAAACAGCATCGGCGAATGTGTCTTTCATAATGCCGGAGACTGTACAGCTCGTGCTAATGTCCCCTTAGTTTCCTGGCACGGCTCGCGATCTGTACACCACACATGTGAAGAGCGTAATCCTGTGCGAGCACCTACTGAGGCCCATTCTTCTTTTTTGTGCTTCCTGACTATATCGATTTCTTTCTCCGCTAAGTCAAAAAGCTGAACGCTTCTTGTCATTGTTTTAATTTTTTTTTTTTTTTTTTAACGAAGTCCTTTGACGTCCGCCTTAACGAGCCGTCCTGCGAACGAAAATTGTGTACTGTGGCGAGGTGCTTCAAGCCTTACAACCTGTGTATAACACGAACGGGTATATGACCCTGGACTGGCTACATGAAGAGCTCGTTTCGTTTTCTCCGCCCTTTGTGCCCTGGCTTTAAACATCGGATAATGGAACATCCGCTGCACCGCTAAATATCAGACTAAGGAATGTCAGTTGCCATCATTAAAAATTAATAAAATACAATGTAGCCAAGCACGAGCGTTCTCAATCGAAATGAATTTACCCGCTGCATTTGAACACACAAATGAGCAGTATAGTCTTTGCAGCGAAGCCGACCTGCGGAAACTGCGTTTGGCCGTTCAGAGAACGTGGGAGCGATTTTGATCACTTCTTGAGAAGATACAACAAGAAAAGGCGGAAATCACATCAAGCCAATTGAAAGTTCATATGATCGGCAGCAATAATAAAAAAAAATTAACGAAATAATAATGGCCTTTTTGCATAAAGTGGGTTCAAAATATTAATTAATTTCATTTTCGACGATAATTCAAATTTTATATAAAAAATTCAATGAAAACAAAATAGACTAAACTTATGCCCGTCGATATTACATGTATAGGGCTACACCCGCATAGTATTTGGTAAGCGACAAATATAATAACTCATGAGTTACAAGGCTCTGAAGTTGTCACCGTATTGTATCGTAGGAGCGATTTCGATCACTTCTAGAGAAGATACAACAAAAAAAGGGAAAAATCGCATCAAGCCATTTGAAAGTTCGTATGATCGGCAGCAATAATAAAAAAAATTGACCGAAATAAAAAATGCCCTTCTTCGATAAAGTGGGTTCAAAATATTGTTTAAGTTCATTTTCGACGATGTTTCAAATTTTATATAAAAAATTCAGTGAAAATAAAATAAACTAAACTTATGCCCGTCGATAGCTCATGTACAGGGCTGCACCCGCATAGTATTTAATAAGTGACAAATATAATAACTCATGAGTTACAAGTCTCTGAAAATGTCACTGGATTGTCAAAGAGTCGATGTTTGGCATTTTTTACCTCAATAAAAAAAATACAAAAGTATTTTCCTTTAGACTAAAAAATAGTCCAAATAACATACAAAAGCACAAAAAATTACTGTGAGTTTTGTATGCTTCCCGTATTCGTACCTGCGCACAGAAGTGGGTAGAAAAATCACGGAGTAAAAAACAGATTTTCACCCTGCTTCACTCAATAATTTTTTGTGAAGCGAAATATTTTTTTTTTAATTTTGAAAAGCGGTTTAGCTCTTTCCAGAAATGTGGCAATTACATATATTAAAAAAAAAATCTAAAGACCCACCCCGACAAGCGTATTGGATTTCAAATTAAACCACGCATATATATATATATATTGATATTAATTTTCGACATATCTCGGGAGTGACGCCGTTTTATAAAAGGTGATGGCTAAACTCTCCCCAGGTTGTAACGACATTTTCTGACTTCAAATTGAACCTCTAAATCTATCAAAACGCCAAAAAAAAAAAAAATCTAGCGAAGGAAAAAAAAATTGGAAAAATAAACGTCAAGAGAAAAGCTTTTGATCCTCAAAACCATATGTCACTCGTTCGGCGTTCACTTTCTGCCCCGAGAAAGCACGCCGTCGTGCCCGACATTGCATGCTATCGGTTTGGACGACAGCCCGGGGGGCGCCATTAACTGGGTCCTGACTTCAAAAGACGAGAATTCTGAAATTCTCCGTAGTCGCCGACAGTTTAATAAACGCCGGTCGTGGCGCGTCTTTCGGGGATCTTAAGTCATCGCTCCACAGCCAATGATCCCGCGACATTTGCCAGAACGCCGAACATCGAATCGCGATGCAAGGAGCGCCCGTGCAGACCATTAAAATCAGTTGGATCACCCCTCTTCTGTTCGGATGCCCTATCAACACCTAGATATAACAAAGCTGTCGTGCTGCCATAAAGATGCCGCCATCAGCGACGGCCAACGCTGCTCACGGACGGGACACGACGATTGCGTCAATGTTCGGCTCAAACTTTACTCGAAACAAAAACTAAGCAAATAAGCGAAATCTCGAGTGTACCATGAGCGCCCAAAAAAAGAAATCGACTGCTCCGACACACTAAAAAATATAATAAAAAATTAAAAGTATGCGAGTTTGTTTTATGCGGAACAGGAGACAACGTATCACGACGAACGGCAAAAAGATCCCGGCGTCCTTATACCGTCTGATGCGCGGCAGTCTGATTGACTGCAGGGCGACGATTAACTTCTTTACGGTTTGTCATGGGGCGGATGGCTCTGCTGATATCACCTCCGAACCCGCGAACGCTCATTTCCCACGGTCGGAATCCTCGTCGTGCGAGAACCTCGTTCCGTACGTCTGTTGTTGACACGCCACGTCACACAACGACGGGCTTCAGCGAGCGCCGACGGAATGCCAAGTTCGGGTTGCGCGCACGTCGGCCATCCACGTATGCAAATGACACTCGCAGTGCATGCCGCGCGCTCGACGTCCCCTTGCACGAGAACAGTGATCGGATTTCCGGTTGCCTCTAAAGTCCCTTGCGCTGTTTATCTCCCGCTTTTTTTTTTTTCTTCTTTTTTTTACTGTGTGTTATCGTGCACAAGGCCAGGCGGAAAGAGTGTGTCAGGGTTAGAGTGCAGAGGGACCTCCCAGTGTAGTCAAAACAAAACAACAAAAGCAACTTCCACCAGCTCGCCTGCGCACTCACTGTTTTTTCAAGCACAAGGAAAGCGAAGCGGTCTTTTTTGTGTGTGTGTTTTTGTTTTCTCTCGCTTATTTATTTTGCGTTTGCCAAACCACCGCAAGGACGCGAATTTCCTTGATGCACTCGATTAGTCCTTTTGTCTGTCCGTTTGTGTTTTTTTTTCTTTCCTCACCTAGTTATTTTTATTATTTAGATCGTTCTGTTGCGTTTGTTTTCCTTCGTGCATTTGCGGAGGTAGCTATTGTTTTTTTTTTTGTTTTTTTTCGCCTGCTGACGCCCGCGAGAGAATGACACGCTGCCTTATTTTTATTTTATGGCGATGGCAGATGACCTTTCTTTTAATGCCTGGCTCTACCGGCTGTCTTCCGGGTATATGCTTCTACGGCGATACTCACTTCAAGACGGTGGCTGGCAAGGACTGTTTGTGGGCGAAGCTTTCCTCTTGTTTGTTTCGATCACTTGACGACGGTACATGACTAATCGAGCACTCCGTTTTTTTCGTTCCTGTCAAGAGAAACCAATTGTGTCGGGAGAGGGTTCACCGTGATAGTTGAGCCGTCCAGTGGACGCTGTATCATTATATATACACCAGCCAACGAGCCCGCTCGCCCACCCTGTACATGCGCAGGGACCCGTTTCCGAAAAATACGAGGCACATTCCCCCTGTTTCAGAAACACTACCCGTTTAATACAATTCCCAACAGTGGGCCTAAAAGACTCTCGCTGTCGCCAAGTGGCGTCATCATTCAGCGTTGAAATTTTTTTTTTTTTTTCTCGTTATCAACGTACATGACACCTCAAGAGCCCTGGCCTGTGTGGGCGGCGGAGAAAAGCTCATTGGAGAAAAGCTCACCGGAGATAAGCTCACCGGAGAAAAGCTCACCGCAAAACCGGCAGATGCGGAGAAAAGCTCACCGGCCTTTGAGCGGATGCGGAGAAAAGCTCACCGAATTTTTTTTACTTAGCGGATTCTGCGTCAAACGTGGAAATTTAACACAATTCGCATTCGTCACTTCAATAAAAAGATGTCCTCTTTCTTTGTAATATTCTTAAAGTTCATTGGGCATATTTACTAATTCCTCAGAAATTAGTAATCACCCATTCTGTATATTAATTAAGCCGTAGTAAAAATAAGGACATCGTACATTGGTTAAAAAAGGTAACAATTTATTGACAGCTGACAGTGCGCCTTCCGTAGCTGTCGATAAATCAGATAAAGAGGTTTGTTCTTTGCGAGCTAATATGAATACCGGTGTGTAAACCGTTTCAGCTCCAAATATTTTGTAGTGCCTAATAAATACGTGGGTGTTTGTTGATGTAATCAGTGTCGGGTACGCTGTTTTCTTTCTCTTAATTCCAGTAACAAAACTTTAGTTGTGAGAACAGCCTCGTCCTGTCGTGCTTGTTGTGTTCACTCCGTCGTCGTCGTTTCAGCGGTTTTCATCATGTATAACGTTTACCAACTCGCCCTATTCGCTACATTACACAGGACTACTTATTATGTAGGTCACGCGTAACAACGCTGAGAGTGTGCAGCTTTGAAGGTCATGAGTGGTTCGCAGTCGAAGGGCACTATCGCTCAAAGGCAACGAGTGGAAACACCAGCACGAACGGCTAGAAAACGTGCATGTCCGTGGAAGAAAGAAGCCTCGATATCCTACTAACTGCTTTATCCTGTTTCCGAAGGTTAACAAAAGCTTCAAAGAGAATTTCAGGCACCGCGTTGTTGCGCATGCACTTTCGGATTTTCGGCATTTACAGTTTTGATTTTTAGATTTTAGGCAGACATTATTACGTTTTCGAACTCTTTCCTGTTCTTCAAGTGCATAAAGTTTTCAGTTAGGCTTCGTAGCGTAGAGGTTAAGCCATAGAAAACACTCGCCCGCAATTATTAATTTGGGAGCAATACACCAATAAGCTTAACAAACATTACAAAAAAGAATATTTCCTTTTTTACAAAGCTGACGAATTTTAATGTTAATAAATTGATATAGGTTACCCATGATCCAACTGCGTCCATATAAAAAGAAGAAAAAAAATTGGTGAGCTTTTCTCCTCATCCGCCGGTTTTGCGGTGAGCTTTTCTCCGGTGAGCTTATCTCCGGTGAGCTTTTCTCCGGTGAGCTTTTCTCCGGTGAGCTTTTCTCCGGGATTCGGCTTGTGTCAAGCCGAATCAGTGAATCAGAACCCAACTTTCAGTTATACCGAGTATAAAAGAAAAAGAAAAGATAATTCGACGCAAACTGTTTAGACAGCAGAAGGTTGGTATGTCTCTGTAGACGACACTGGTTCACGCTATAGGCAATAAATTTATGCAGTAGAGTACTGTTATCCTGGTTTTTTTAACGTGCATCAGGCATCAGTGATATACGGCAGCGCGCCGGTACGGTGCTCATCTAAATCGAACCGGGCAGGAGCGGCGGGGATCAAACCCACCACTCTGGACTCTGCAGCGCGATCTTTAGCTCCGCTTGCTACGAGCTGCTCTTTATTTCAATTTTTCTTATTTATTACATGGCAATTTTATATTTGAAACAGTTTAAAATCGATCGGCGCAGCATGTTACAGTACACTATTAAGCAAATTGACTTTGGTAATACGAAACAGAACGGAAACGATAAAAAATTTGGGCAACATAAGGCACCGGCCCCGCAATGTTTTCGCACTTCTGCATTGAACGAGGATTTAGTAATTCGGGGATACTAACCGGTACAGTAGGGGCTCAGTTATCGGAGTTTAAAAATAGTAACTTATCATAATAAAATAAATATTGGATACGTGGATATCTTAAACTATTTTACCAATTTGTTTTGCTTGTTGTATATATGATATCACACTCAACAAATCGTGGTATAGAGCTGTGAACTGTACGCATATGATAATGAAGATATTTTAAAACTCAGCTCACGTAGAAAACGTTTAAAAAAAAAAAATCCAGCCGGACAGAAAAAAAAAAAGAAAGAAGATGTTGCTGTGTTATTGGTATACTGATCTTCTTGGGGATAAAGGACTGCCTCAAGTTGATTCATTAGCCCACTAGCTTACCTGATAATATCTGACTCTTTGAAGCTAAGAAACAAAGTTCTGAAACTGCCTCTTCTGAGTCTTTATTTCCTTTCCCAGTGCAACACATGTGTTTCACGTCTTGGTATCGAAAGCGGTCGTGGAATATCTTCGTAGATTTATACACCACACTACAGATGCTCACGGGTGTCTGAAGAGTCACTTGCGAGGGAGAGTCTGCTTTACAAACACAGCTAATGCTCCGGGTGAGACACCCGAAGAAGTCACCGGCTCCAAAACATTCCCACGTCTCTTATACCACAATCTGCGGCATCACAGGAAGCATCGTCCAGGTTGCAGCTGGGAGGCTCACTTCGGTCTTGCTATGGTAATGTAAACTTTGGCTCCTTCTCTATGAGGTTGAACCCACAATTCGCCTGCAGAGTCCGCGTATGGGTACTTGAAAGAAATCGAAACGATAAGAGATAGTAGGAAGAGACCAACAAAAATTTAATGGAAGCTAGGTTTGTGGGTGTGTTGTAGATCCGACGGAGTGCAGGTCCTCCGACAGGTCGGACTGGCAACCTACGCAGGGAGGGGGCGTAGTCCTCGTAGACGACGATACGGCGGTCATCTGTCGTCCGCCCAACGATGTACGGCGGGGTGAAGTCAAGAAAGCGAGCGTCGAAACCTCCGAAGGTCGACAAACTCTGCGAGGGTGGACACAGAGACCCGCGCAAACAGGTGGCTGATCCACGCGTTGTACGAAAAAAGAGAGAAGAGAAAAAATAAAAACGAAAGCAACAAACCCCGGAGGCCCACGTGTGCAAAAAGGTGCGCTTGGATGTATTTGTTTGTTGTTCGCTACGATGATGAGAGATGGCATGATATGCCATCCGCGAATGGTATCACACTAAAGAGAGAAAGGAAAAAGGAAAGGTGCTGCGATTGGCTCGTGCAGTCACGTGGAACAATCTAGGAAACCTGGACCGTTTCTTTCCCGGAAAGCATTACGGAGGCGAGCTCGGCGAATGGCGAGGCTGTAAACATGTTTAGACTTAAAAAATTTATGGTATTCACTGTGACGTTAAGCGTGGTGAAATGTCATGCTCAGTGCAGATTGCAGTGACGGGCCATCCCAAGTGCTCTGCGGGAGAGTAGGCGCTTTGAATTTCTTGATGTCACAAATTAATGTATTTACGCAGCAACATGAGATTCTAAAAGACTTTTAAGCGATGTTTATTATTAAAGGTCGTGTCCTTAAAGGTAAAGGTGTTCGCAAAGGCCATGCCATCGATAAGAAAAAAAGAATAAGAAATAAACAGCAAATTAACAAAAGGAGTAATTATTGTGCGTGCATGCAGCTCATATCAATCGTGCGAGCCTGGTTCCATGCATTTCTACGAAATTATCATCACTGGTACCGTGGTGGTGGCAGGCTTGTATAGGGACGCAAATTCAATAATTCGTATTGAAGATGTTTTATTTTACACCTGTCGTGCGATTGCCGCTGGAAGCACGAAAAAAAAAAAAAAAAGAGCCGGCATTTTACCTGAAGAGAAAGGCTTCAGCCTTTATTCATCGACTGGTTCATCGATGAGCTCATGATTCGTCTCCAAATTTTAAGGCTCGCTTGTCCCGTGCCTCAACTCAAGGACGATCAAAACTGTGCACCCGCACTCACCACTTCTAAAATGCTTTAAAAAAGTGTGGTTTTGTTTATTAAGTGTTTCCTTTGGGCCAGGAGATAATCCCATGCCGATACGCCATACTGAGATCAGGCAGTTCAAACTACGAGTTAGCCTCGAAGAGCGAGCTCGATCTATACAGCTCTCTGGGTGAATGCTGTCCTAAACTTTCATTTCGTGCACGTCGCTTTCGCTGAACTCTGAGCTAGGGTAAGGCGAAACCATTTGCTTATACGGCGATCAAGGGTCCTAATCTATACACTCTAAGAAACGCCTGCTCGTCTACTTACCCACAAAACACTCGAAGAGCCAATCTCTGCGATCTACGAGATCAGCTCAGCGAATGAGGAGACGGAACATCCGTTTAGACCTCAAAATTAAGTCTGCGCTGTGGCATTACGCAATTCAAGCATGACGCTTTGCTCGCACATTTGAGCTCATGCAATGATCTTCCGATGACTCCGATAACGCTACCCGATAAACCGCTGCCGTCTTTACGCATGCATCGTATCGTTATCGGGTATCGTTATCAATGGTATCGGAAGTATCGGGCGATCTACTAAAACTCTCTACAGACCGTTTTACTGAAAGAGGGCGAGAGACATAAGAGGGGAAAGGGCTACCGGCGCTTTCCCCCTTGCTGGTTCGTTAGAAAGAGTGAAAGTCCCGGATGAGAGGCTTCGCCGGTGTTGGGTGTATGCATTGCCCGAACTTCGTTAGCGCTTTTTTTTTTTTTCTGTTTTAAACTCCCAAACTTAATTAGAGCCACGGGCTTAGATGGAGACAGTTCCCCGGTCATCCGTACCCCATAGTTTGTTTGTACGAATAACGACAGAAAGCGTCGCATACTGTTCGAGGACTGTCTATAGCTTGCACGGAACCCGGGAAGTGCGGCTGCAATGTCTTTAAGCTCCATCGCTTTCCACATGACCCCGATCTCCGGCGAGAGTGGGTTACGTCCGTAAACCGCAAAGACTTTTCCCCAACGAAATCCTCTCGACTGTGATTGGAACATTTTGTGAATGGAGCGCGCACCGAACTTTGTACCGCCGATGAACATTGGGTACGCTCGCAAGATGCTTGCAAGTTTTCTCGCGATAATTGATGTTTCAGTTTGTAACTTTTTGTTACTGAATTTATCTTGGTATCTATATTTTGAAGAGGTGACACTGACTCGATTTTATCATCTGCAACACTTAGTTGAAGGCCCATTTCCGCCGCGGGGTGTGGCTGGAAATTGTCGAAAAGTTAGTTCTATCAGTTTTCCTGAATCGCGATATCCTGCGCGATAGCAGACAACCGTGAACCAATGTTGACCGTCACAAAGCGACTGTATTCTTATTTTCAAAATTAGTAGATAATGTAGCTGAAAAGAAACCTTCAATTTCTGTTGCTGAAAGTTGAAACATGCTCATGCATCGATTTCGTATCGTTGAATCATCGTGGTGTTCAGGGCTGTCAAATGCACATACGCGACAGTGTCCTGTTTGTACTCACACTCGTCCGAGGAATGCCTAGCTTTGATATAAGACCGGATAACGGTACGACGCATGAGCAAGGTCCCTACTCCACGGGTGTGGCTTCTCTTCTCCGCAGTGCATCGGTGAGCGTCGAGAAGCACACTCAACGGAGCTAACTCACTGGAAGGCGCGGGCAGAGCCAGGGCGTGCACCAGACGCAGAAAGAAGGCTTCACACGCTCTCTTGGCCAACCGGAAGCCGAAAAAAATCTCCTAGCGGCGGTAGGGAGAAACAGTTTTAATCATAGGTATATGTTTTAATAAGCGCGTAAGAGTGAAGTGGTAACCCTTCGTGGTTGAAAATAGGGTGCACGTGATGTTTAGATTATGATCATGCAGAAAGATGTAAGAAATGAATATGCCGCTCAACTCTTTTGCTCGGACAGAGTGTGACAGCTCGGACGGCGGATTCCCGGCCATCGGCGCCTGGCGTACGGATTATGTCGATCGTTCCGCTAGTCGCACTCTTCCACCATGATTCTGGATGACCGCGATTGAAACATCACGTGCACCCTATTTTCAATCACCGAGTCCGATGCACTTATTAAGTTTGTTTCTCGCGACCACCGCCAGGGTATTATTTCCGGCTTCTGGTTGGCCACATTCGAATTTGTGAAGACGCCCTAGAACGCAGCCCGCTTTCGGCCCATGGCGCCTCCTGATTTGTCTCCTATACATCCCAATGAATGGCCAAACTCTCTACAAATACGTCTCTGACTATATATATTCGTGTACAGCTTTCTGTGGCTATGCAATCAAAGTATGGTGCCTGGAACGCGTCTCTTTTTTGGACGCGCTTACCGCGTCCAAAAAAGTGGTCTCTCGATTTTCGCCCGGTGACGTCATAAAAGTGTCACGCTATCGCCGGTCGCGATCCTGGCGGTATCACAGCAGCGTTGGTGGACGTGGCAGACGCCTGTTGCGCTGCAGGTTGCTCTCCAGTGTGGCAGCTGATCATGGAAGCTTTGGCAGCCAGGAGCTGGAACGCCGTGACGACAGCGACATCTCACGTTCGCTCGTGCTTTTCGCCAGCGTTTCTACGACCAACCGCTAGGATCGCGACATCCGTTAGCGTGACCCTCCGACTTCTGTGGCGTCATTTGTTGCCACTTCGGGACTACTTTTGATGTTTGGGCGGGGTGGGACGCTAAACACAGCAGTTGGAGACGCGCTCTAGAGTCAACGGTACGGGGACGCGCGTGCATGAGTGCCCATTAAAACTGCACGCGCATTTCTCCTTTCGCCGAAAATGTCACGGTGCATCATGAACGATATGAGAAACATCGAACAAACTCCCGAGTCTCACACGAACAGCAAATCGAAAAGTACGTTATTCGAAACGATAATCGAAAATGCCGGGTTCGATCGGAAAAACAAAACCGGGCTTTCCTAACCGCATAAATATACAAGGCATAGCAGAAAGGTGAAACCCTGTGAGAATGTGACGCGGTGGTGTGATGAAATGCGAAAGTTGGACTGCATGCATTACGTAAATTATTGTGCGCATATATTTTTTTTTTACATTTGTATATAAAAAGGAAACCTTTTTGTGAGCCCGACGTTTAACTTGGCCTATATGTCAAACCGAAATTTGAGATCGTGGGGGCCCGTAGCCTTTATGTCAGGTAAATTAAAGTCACTGGATCCTTGGAAAGTAGCACCAAGCTCCCGGTATTGTCGCCATTTTGGTCTGTGAAATGAGCAATCTCTCCTTGACCCCTTCGTTCTTTTTGAGCCGATCTAAATTCGCTGGTGGCGGGTAGCTTTACGAAGGCGTTTCTTAATTGTATACCAAGATTTTGGTATTCACACACCGGCAAAACAAGTGTACATTTTCGTACCATCACCACATGCTGTATCGATGCTTAGAGGCACCGAAAAATAAGTTCACTGTTTTGAAATACGCAAGAAGAGCAATGTAATTGTAGGAGATCCGTGGAGATGAGCATGATTAAAGGGCCCATGAAACGATTTTTGGGTTGGGATAAATCATTTTAGATTGGGATTTTACTAATAGCACATTGTTCAGTGGACCAAAAGAAAAAAGGTAGAAAGTCAAAAGCCTGACTTTCAGTGCGAAAATTTGAAAACAGAGCGGACTATTTCGTACCTCCTCCCCTTCGCAACCTCTCTGCCTTTTCACTGTGATACATCCGCGGTCCCAAAAGCGCGTCAACGGGTCCAAACTGACGTCACACGCAACCGGACCTCACTTATTCCCTTCACCCCTAAGCTGATATTGTGGTGGAAGCTACGCGCTTGCCGGACCAATCAGCCGCCTCCCTTTCATCACCTGACTTCATTCTCTGCAGCCACATTTGCCACGCTCACGTGGCAAGTGTGGCTGGCCCAACGAGCACGTAGCTTCAACAGTACTGTCAGCTTCGGAATGAGCGGGGAGGGGAAAGCAACTTTTGTCTGAATTTTGAGCGACGGGCTAATCTTCTAGGGGGAGAATGGATGTGTCCGGATTACACAAACGAGAGTGCGAGCAAGAGGGGACTCCCCCTTTTCGTCTTCTTGAACTGTTTGGTGGAATGCGCGATTTATGAGTTGAGGAGGAAAGCTAAACAGGAAAAAGTTGGAAAAGCGTCTCATGACCCCTTTAATAAGTTAAATGCATACACAGTGCCAAAGACGCTTATATTGGGATGATGCTCCATGGTGATCTTGCAATCGAACGCAGCTATTAATTCGGGAAGCATCTGGGCTATATGGCTCTAAACTTCGAGACCGGTTACTGGAATTTCCAAGCGACGTTGACGAATCAGGTCTACTGGATTTGAACAGCTACCAAATATTCCATTATGGGATATCGTTATCCTAGGAATATCCCACAATGCCTGGTGATAGTTACGGAAAAGCTGTGGGGAAGAAAAATTGGTTTAGAAGGGTGAGGGAAGGACTCCTACCTTTGTTTCTTCTTGGTTTCTAGGCTAGGTGGCGCAAGCTGCCGCCCGTTAAAAGGGTACAGGCGTTAGCATCCGTCCATGCATGCACTCCCCCTAAAAATTGTCCATATTGCGAGTCGTCAATTTTAACGAGACAAATGTGCATTTATTCACCAAGCTCATCCCCGAAATCTTTTGGCGACTCCAGCGAAATCCACGACACCTAGCGGTAAAAACAAAAATCTGTGACGGCTAGGTTCACCCGCCAGCTTACTCAAGCGAATCAGGTATTCGCAGCGGCCTAAAGACGAAGCCCTGAAACTACGGGATCAAAAACGCGATAGAAATCGCCAATTCATACTATACTTCGTTTCAGCTTCGATCCGAGGGCGGCCCATGTTATGAGCCGAAGGGCCAATCAAACGCCGTAAAAAGCGCAGCGTCATGGTGTGCTCTGTGCTCTTGATAGGACTAGCCAGCGGAGGAGCGCGCACAGAGACACGGCGAATACCGGCTGGTCCTATCAACTGCAGAGAGCACGCCATGACGTTTCGCTTTTTGCGCTGTTTGATTGGCCCTTCTGCTGATAACATTGACCGCGCTCGGACCGAAGCTGAAACGAAGTATAACAGGGTCCTTGTTATGCAGACGTCACTTGATATGTTCTGGAAGCGCATTCGAGAGCGCAGTCTGCAGAGACCGGATTGAGATCCCATGATGCCCAGGAAACAAAAAAGTTGCACTAAAAAAAATAAATAAATAAAAGGGGTCGACAGTAACTACAGATGACAAAGGAAGAAGGCGGCCCCAAGACCTCCTGACCCAAAAGCCTGTGCTGGGGAGGCCACCGGAACAACATACAAACATCATCAAACGCGCAGGGAAAGCAGAATCGGAACGGGTCGATCGTGGAAAGAGGAAAAAACAGAGTGGAAAGAAGGAACGGGAGGGAGGTACGAAAGTTGTGTGGGCGAACGTGCCAAGGAGGTGTTGTACAACACCGAAGGGCGCGAGTATTGCGGAGCTTGTTCAGGGCGCTTGAGTTCCTAAGCACTCGGGGCCTTCACGCAGATCTCTATCGGCGACCTCTCGGAAGCCATCAGTTTTCGTTTGGCCACCGGCGTGTGCCGTGGGCAGGCGCGCTCCCAGACCCGCGCAGAGAACCGGAATGTCCGTGACGACGTGTCGATCGTGACAGTAATGACCCATTACTTTAGCTTGAACTCCGTTCACCGTTCCCCCCGAACGGGAGCCGTCCGCGCCAATCATGTGCATGTAAAGTGTCACGTGTCTTTGGCCCCGCAGAAATGAGATTCGCTTGAAGGGGAGCACCTGCGCGAGCGCCATGCCGAAAGCCGCGCCACCGCGGCCCGGTGACGTCGAAACCGCCCTTTTCTGTGTAGTCGTCGGCATCTTGGATCTCGAAACTTCCGGCATATATGGGGGAAAACATTGTACCGTCCTCGCCCCGCAACTGGAAGGTGTTCGTGTTTTATCGCTATTGTAATACCCCTTTTTGTTTTTTTCCTCTTCAGTGTTTTATTCGTTCCAAGTTGTAATGCCATGCTTTATTTTTCGTCGCCCATGCCGGACATGCCAACTACGTGGCTGTCAATCAGGGTCAACGAAAAAGTTCTGAAAACAGACAACACAGGAAATCCCCGTATTGTACGTCCTTCTAGAAGAGCTTCTTCAGTCTCAGTCCTTGATCACAAAGATGATGCGATATATAAAAAATTATGGTTTTCAGAGATATATACGAGGGGTGATCAATAGGTTTTGCCTCCTAGGCGGTAACTTTTTTTATTCAATGATGGAATTGAGCGATGTTACATTCTAGTGAAAGTTTGGAATCGGTGGGTGTTTTCACTGACGTAATTTTGTCCGCCATTTTGTTGTTATGAGCCGCCTGGCACGCGCTGAAAGCGAGTATTCAGAATATTTGCAGTCTAGACCACACTCAAATAAGGAGTGCATAGAAACTTAAAAATTTTATCGAGCCCCCCCCCCTTTTTTTTTTACAAAAAAAAAAGAAAAAAAAAAAGAACATTCTTTTGTTTACTCATTCGAATAACAAAATGTCGGATTGGTACGTCACATGAAAACACCCCACAGCCCCCACCGGGGGTGAGGCACTTCCGCTCCTGGGAAAGATGAAATTAAAAAAATTCATTCGAATGTGACATCTTTCAAATTCATCCCTGAATAAAAAGAAAAAAAAAAAAAGTTACAGCCTAGGAGGCAAAACCGGTAGATCACCTCTCGTACATAAACGCTTTGCACACGCGCCAGATTACAGCCGCCATTGCTGACCGTCTTTTGGCTTACCGAGATACCGATCCTCCGAAACGGGCGTTGACCGGCTTCCACAAAGGCCAATGCTGGGGAGAAGGACACAGTAGAATCTAAAATGGTAATAACCTGGCCTGCTGTGGTGATGATGAAGTAAAGTAAACGGAATAAGAGGAAACAAAAACGAAGGTCGGTAATGGCGGCGCCCACGCATGCATGCGTGACAGTATTATACACCCTATAGATATCTGACGCCATTATGATACAGGCTACATCTGACAGAACATGAAACTTTGAGTGAAAGCAGCCGCTTTCCGGGTTTCGCGGGAACGGTCTCGCGAGGGCAACTGGAGATTCCATTCTCGAGTGACACACTTGCGTAAGGTGGACGCGCGAAACGCTCGGTGTTCATCCTGTAATACAGTATTACGTAATGAACTACACTTTACAATGAAGGGCACTTCAGCCGCCTCGCTGCCTAAACATTGTCTATCTGAAAACTCTCTCAGAAATCGCACGAAACGCTTTTCCGTCTTCCAGAAATGCTGAAACAGTCCGCGAAAAGCCAAGTCCCGACTCCGTAGCTAATTTTCGAATCCAAAATGGCGGCTTCGGCAAGGTGGCGCCCCGGTGCGGCTCCTAGCGGAAGCATTTCGCACTGAACACGGCCGGACAGGTAGAGACATCCTGTGTAGCGGCCAACCTTTGTTTCTAATAAGTGTCAGCTTACATGAGCACGCAGCGCTATATATACGAAACGTTCGGGACCGCACTCGGCGCTAACTTTTTTTTTTCACACGAGACCTGCAAATTGAGAAGACAGATTCCCCCCATGCGCCGGTGAAAATCGCCGCGCTCTATTCAATTCAGCTAGTACGTCTACTTAGCGGGATACCTATAGGGTTTGGCATGGGAAAGGGGGGGGGGGGGGGGAGTTAGGATTGGACTAAGGGAACTTCTTAGTTAGGATTGGACTAAGGGCACCGAGAGGCGAGCAAACGGGATGTGATGACGTTGGAGGCCTATTCGCATCAGCGAAATCAAGAAAAGTTGTGTCGTAGTTCTTGAGCAGTGCCATGATGGATTAATTTCTGTTTTATATATGTTCCGTGAATAGTCAAAAGTGGCAAATTACATGTCTGAAACCCTTCGTTTCACTTTAAGTCCAGGCGCAGAGGTGATAGGACCAATCACAGAGCGGTAAAAGTGCACCATCAAGGTGTTCGTCATGTTTCTGTACGTGTTCTACCATCGCTGAACCAATCACAAGCAGGAAAGGTCCAGTGACCTCCGCTTTTGACGCTGCTTGATTGGTCCCCTTTGCTCGTAGCGTCGGCTGCGTCTGAACTTAGACTGAAACAAAGTATAAAGAGCCCTTTGTGCTATGTAAGTAACTTTATCTAAGCGTACTCGCGATTTATTGAACTGTTAACATAACTACTTTGTTTTTCTCTTTTGTGTGGTTCAAAGTTTTTCGTAATTAATTGTTTTTAAAAGTCAGCTTTTTTTTTTCTTCTTTCCACGAAATTTGCACGCCGGGCCAAGGATTACCAGGTGGTTGGACAGGAGCTAATCGTGTTTGCTACTTTTCTTACGTGTGTGTTTAGCGCAGTGCATGCAATGGAATGAATGTGCTCTGAGCACACCAGATCGGAGCACGTGGAGCGAAAGCTCGCGCTGCAGAACCCAGGGATCCTGGGTTCGAGCCCCACCCCTGCCCGTTTCGATCTGGATGAGCATCGTACCGGCGTGCGGTCGTGTATCACTACTGCGTGGTGCACGTTAAAGACCCCAGGCTAGCGGTTGTACTGCACTGGCTAATTTCTGGGAGACTCGTCGCCCGTTGAGGCCAGACCGAGCTGTATAAACATACACACAATTCAATTTTTTTTTAGTGTGCTCTGATACACTTACGTGGAAACTCGGGATTTTACATCAAATCATCACCAGCCCTACTGAAAATGAGTCTAAAGGGTCCTTCAAAACTTTTTAATGGGTTTGAGGGGGCCTTCAAGAATTTTTAACAGGTTTGACGTACCCTTTAAGGGAGTCTAAAGGGCCCATCAAAAAGTTTTGATGGGTTTGACGTACCCTTTAAGAAAGTCTAAAGGGCCCGTCAAAACCTTTTGAAAAGTCTAAGGGGGACTACAAAGATTTCTTAAAAGGATTAAAGGAACCTTTAAGATTCCTTGATGCGCTCTGGGCCGTCAGAATCTTTCTTATAGGGTTTGAAATGCCCTTTAGAAAGTTCTAAGAGGTTTCTTTAAATGCCTGTGGGGCCTTCGAACACACCAGTCAAACCATTACAAGCAACTCACAGAAGTTTGTTAAAGTCAGACAAACTGTAGCCTGCCAGTTGTATTTGTATGGAATTTCTAATTCAATATCTTTAGTGCTTAAAATACTAAGCAAAAATTATGACTTTGCCTGCCTATCTTAAAGTAACAAAAACTAATCCAGTCAAGTAGCAATGTAAGTAATCAATTATCGTTTACAACCAGGAATTGTAACAATTTACTTTTAATGCAAATTTATAATTCACTACATAGTTGAAGTAATAGGCACAAGTCTGATTCAATGTGTGTGCATATGTCAGCGAGTTTTATTTAACGAGTTTAACAAAATCAAGGTACATAAAATGCACCGATACATTTACTGCAAAACTTCAAGGCAACTCAATAACCGTAGCAATATAAGCGCACGCTGGTTGTCATGCTGTAAGCTGTTGAAGAGGCAGAGGTGGAAGAAGAGCGGAGAGGCTCGGGCTGGAAGAGCTCACTGAAAGGACTATTTGGCTGCGATCCGAACAAGCGACCGGCTGTGCTTCGCGATGCTCCGAGCAGGCACCGGCGGGCTGAACCACAGTTTCGACGGCGAGCTAACCAATTCCCGAAGCGACGGACTTCGACGGTGAGCTGACCAATTCCCGAAGCGACGGACATCGAGGGTGAGCACTGAGCTGACCAATTCCCGAGGCGACGGACTTCGACGATGAGCTGACCAATTCCCGAGGCGACGAACTTCGAGGGTGAGCTGGCCAATTCCCGAAGCGACGGACTTCGACGGTGAGCTAACCAATTATCGAGGCGACGAACTTCGACGATGAGCTAACCAATTCCCGAGGCGACGAACTTCTACGGTAAGCTGACCAATTCCCGAAGCGACGGACTTCAACGGTGAGCTGACCAATTCCTGAGCCGACGAACTTCGACGGTGAGCTGACCAATTCCCGAAGCGACGGACTTCGACGGTTAACTGACCAGGTGCGGAAGTGACCATCTTTGACTATCGACCAAGAACCCGAGGGCAGAGGTCAACTTCAAACCTACCGTCAACGGGACTGCGTATAACATTCAAATGAAATTTTGCTTTCATCCTACGTTGAAATCTTGTCTTGGTAAATTGTTTGCATCCCTCTGGACCTGCCATGCAGCTTTTTTAAAGCTGTATTCCTGGCTCGAGAGGTTTGTGAACACCTATACTGAATTTCATACTTGGTACGCAATGCTGTCAAGGCTACTGGCACGAGCATGTGACTATATGATGAGCTTTGTGCACGCCTTTGCACTTGATGAAGCCAACTGCGCGTGTTAGTAGCCTTGACAGTGTTTTACACTAATTATGAAAAGGTGTATAGAGAATTCAATTTCTGAGGGGCTAATGGGTCTAACAAGTTGATAGGTCTAAAGGGTTTATGGATCTAAGAGGTTTATGGGTCTAAAGGGTTTGTGGGTCTAAAGGGTTTATGGGTCTAAAGGGTTGACGGGTCTAAAGGGTTGACGGGTCTAAAGGGTTTGAAGGGCTAAGAGGGTCCCATAACACATCAAGGCTGATGGGTTATTTTCAATAGGGAGGGGCGCAAAAAAACTCTACAAAGTGCCCCCCCCCCCTTAAAAAAAAAATACAGGGTTTGTTTTACCGCAAAAATTAACTACGCATCGCCGAACGCGGCCGGGACGCTGCGGGGTAGGTGTCGCGCGCTCACAATGGTGCTTGCAACGCGTCTCCCGTAAGGATTAATAATTGCGGGTTGTGTGGATATTTATACAGCCTGTGGTTGGCCAGCCATTTCAAAGTTGCTACGAATCACTCGCTGTAGATGAGCAATTTAGCTAGTACACTACAACCGCTAGCCTGGGGTTTTTAACGTGCACCTGATGCACGACCGCACGCCGGTTCGATGCTCATCCAGATCGAAACGGGCAGATCAAAACGCGACTCCGACTGGTGTTTTTACTGCGTTTGTGCAATCTTGCATTATAGTTCGATGTTGGCATCAATGCGATGTTGCAAGTTAAAAAAAAGTGGATAATTTTATAAGCTTATAATCAAGGTGCTTCCTGATACTGTTGCGACCTTTCACGTGTTAGGACAAGATCATAAAGAAAACAAAACATAGACATAAAACGGGTCGTCGAACAGCTTTCCGCGTGTCGAGTGAGCCCGCCCACTTCTGGGGTGTATCATCATCGACATTTCAACATATACGCGTCCAAGAAAACAAATAAAAAAAACAACAAAAAAACACTCCCACCAAGTTCGTAAGAAAGCAGATGGAAAAGTTAGAAAGCGAACACAACGCCAGGAACAGCAACGATAAGAAAGAGAGGAAAGAACCACACGCTTCCCATACACGTCTAATGACCTCTCTTGATTCTTCAATGGGTCGCCAAAGTGCAAAATAAAGGATCACGTTCTTGAAAGAGGGAAAGGGAGCTAGAAATGAGGCGGTACTCCATCCGGAAAGCATTCGTTCACGCGTCGTCTGCGCCGTTGAAAAAACAGCAAAGAAACAGCTATCTTCTGCACCTGTTTTGATTGCTTCCTTCGCTATTTTGGCCCCGGCAGCGGCACTATCGGCTGGCTGCATGCAACAGGGAGTCTGACTTTCTTTGGCCACATTTGTTTGGATTGGAGTCGCCGGAATCCAGGCCGTTAGCCTGCTCCAAAAGGCGTCGGGACCGACGCCTGCTTCCATACCACCACCGTCACTCCACTCTCTTTCCTTCTCTCTGTCTCTCTCTGTAGATTTACTTGTTGCTAATGTTCTTCCCCGCTCCCTGACAGCCTGCAAATGGTCGGTTAGCCTTCGTGTCATTCCCGCCTCGGCGTTCGTTGCTCCTGTTGGCTTTTCGGCGGCTTTGAGATCCGTCTCCGTCTATGTTGGGCACCGGAGCTGGGACGTTGCCGACGTACACTCGCAGACGACGACGGTCTAGGGCTGGTGTCCCGAGGAACGTGACACTCTGCCCGGCGACCGGAATTCTCTCCTGCGACGCTTCATCGAACGGCGATTCACTTACCCGACGACGGCGCTCATTAAAAAAAAAAATAAAAAAATGTACATATATATATATATATATATATATATATATATATATATATTCTTTTTAATGAGCGCCGTATATATATATATATATATATATATATATATATATATATATATTTTTTTTTTTTTTTTTTGCACTCTGTTATTTTAGTGTGGAGATGATGGAAGACAATGGAAGACACTCATACTCATTTGCACTACCAAAGTTCGGCTCTTTGCGGAGCGTTACTAAGGAACATTACGATACTTATATGCGAATATAGCATATAAGATTAGTTAATTGTTATTTCATCAAAACGTGTACTTTTCAAGCGCCAAAAACAGTTTCTTTCTTCTTTTTTTGCTTGTAACAAAGTTTAATAAGAACTATTTCTCGTAGCGAATGAATTACGCGGTGCTGCGGTTTTAGTCCGCCGACCCGAGCAATCTTTTGGAGTGAGGAGGCACGTGATATGATTTGTATTCAGAGTTGCCGGCTGCTCTGATTTACTGAACCTGACGTCTACGTGCTCGGAATCCACCAGTGCAGCTCGCATTTCTCGCGGCGTCCAAATGCTAGCCGCGCCTTCTCCTTCACCTCTTTCCATGTCTGACTCGAAACGACTAGCGTATGCTCCTCGAGAAAGCAGACGTGCGGGCCTCCCTCGTAAACAGGTGAGGGCTCGAGTACATACGGCATAAGTGCTTTTCTTCCCTCCTTTGTTTACTTCTTGACTAGCGAATGCAGCGTGCAAGTTAAGAGAGAGAGAGAGAGACTGGACATTTTATTTGAAGGAGTTTAAAAAAAATTATACAGCGGGATCGTTGCGATAGGATTGTGATATATTTGAAGACTTCATTATCTTTTTGAATACCGCACCATGCGATTGCATACTTGTATCAAGCGCTGCCAGTCGGGCGGAAGTTCCGCAACATCCCTAATTTTGAGTACGCTTGGCTCGGGCGGGCTAGTTGTCCCCGTTGAATCCTCTTCTCCCCGTGCACTGATGCACCGCGGAGAAGCGGCACCCGCGGAGTGGTCATCGCGATTCTCCGTATTTCGCTTCGCCGCAGCCCACTCGCGGCCGTGTGTTCGGGGGATAAGCACTCCTAGAGAGAGAGAGAGAGAGAGAGTAAACATTTATTCGCAACCAACAATTCGTCCAGGGTCATTTTCTGCATCTTGGTGAACGTCGAGGCTGGCTCACACATTTGTGTCGCTTTCGTTCGCAGCAACCGAAATGACAGCAAGGACAATGGGGAGCGCAAAAGAGAACTGCGGACGGAACCACTTTTTATTCGAATATACTACTTCAAATTATTTTAATTAATTTATCAAAAAAGGCTCTACGCCACCCCAGTCGCTACAGAAGAATCGTACCCATTCCGTCTTGTTAAAAGAAGGGAACCCTATAGAAGAACAAATTTCGAAAGGTAGAGTATACACTATCAAACAATTAGTCTATTAAATAACGTGCCCTTTTTGAACCATGCAAAATCGTTCCCTTCATTTAAAAAGGAATGTAGAGCGCTGCTGTTAGGCAGCGATATAAAATGTGTCTAAGCTTCCTAATCACAATAAAGTGTTGTATTATACTTTTTTTTTTTTTTTCAAAATTCATCTTTATATCATTTGATGTGCATGACTCGCCTCGTTATAGTTCGCTGGGTATATACTGTTCAGTTTTCTCAAAGTGAGCGATAATGAGGTTTGTTAAATTTGTGTTCCTTAGATGACTTGCTTTTTTTTTATGTTGATTATAATCTGTATTCTCCTGTTTTTTTTGTGTGTGTATGTTTTTTTTTTTGCATTCAGTACGCAATTTTATTCTTATATACATGACTTTCATTGTTGCTTTTATTGTTGCATTTGTGTTATGTCTCTGTGTCTCAGTTCTATAAAAGTTTTTATCATGTTGTGTTCTTTTGTTAGATGGAATGCATTTCCATGTTATTTTTATGTGTGGACTGCAAGGGACCGGTGCCTCGCCAGGCTTTTTTAGCCTTTTGCACCGGCCCTTCTTTCGGGCTCTGCCCGCGGGAAAACAAATAAAGAAAGAAAGAAAGAAGTCACCGGGACACGTGTTTAAAGGCTGGCTGCGCGAAGCAATCAAGAATCTGAGTCCATTCCGTGTTCTGGTCGTTTCTGTCGTTTTGGTTGTTGGGAACGCAACCGTCGCAAATGTGCCAACCAGCCTTTAACGGGACAACTGTAAGTTTCGGTAAAACTTTCAAGATAGAACCGCGGCTTGAATATATTATAGCCTGCGATATGGCGATGAGCTCCGTGCATCATTGGCCATGAGTTTGGTCTTTGATATTTGAGATGTAAGGGAGGATACAGGGGATTAACGATAGACCTTCTCCGAAAACTCTTCTTGGAAAAGGTCTATCGAGGAGAAGCTCTATTAATGTTTTCGTAACATATTTTTGCAGATGCTCGTTGCCTATCGTCGTGCTTTTACCGCGCGAGCGAGCTCGACGCGACTCCGAAGTGCTATCAAAGGCAGGGAGCTCACGCTGGAAGCGGTACTATAAAGTCCCTCACTATTTTCAACGAAATATACCGAGGGGCGGTAGTCGCCACTGGCCAATATATTCCTATACCTTGCTGCAAATGTTTCTAGGCTTCAAGCTGGTTGATTTTGAATAAGGCACATCTTTTAAGATCTGTCAAAAAAAGAAGAAGAAAAAAAGCGAAATAAAAGTTTTTAAAGGTATTTTACGCGAACCCCCTCTATCGACCGCCAGCCTTACGGGAAGTCGAACGAGCCCTCGTTCGAGATCCACCGAGGTCGAGCGTGTCTCTCTTCGTGTACAAGTTCGCGTGACGCCGTGTTCGCGCACGACGTGGCCCTGCAAGGATGATGTCGTGCGTATCCGTCAGAAGGTCGGCGTCGGCGAGCTCGTATGTACGCGAGACGCACGGATTGGCTGTCCGTGGTGAAAGAAGTCTCCATTCTCGAGCGCGGCGCGAAGGACCTGGCGGCGGCAGCGCCCGAAGACGCCGAGCGCCTTTGTTGACAGAGACAGTGGCGAGGAGAAGAGTCTCGCTCAAGATGGATGGGCAGAGAAAGCCTCCCCGACGTGATTCAGACGTTCCCGCCGACTGGTTCTCCTTCCGCGTTTCAAAAGAGTCGGAGAGACTACGTATTCGGGAAGGTCGCACGAACCACACAAGCATGCTATCTCCATGAATAAAACGAAACAAAAAACCGCAGTTTTAGCTGTAATTATTATTCTTTTTTCTTCTTTCGACCGCAGAAGATTTTACGACCCGTCGAAGCCAATCCAATGGATGCGTGAGTGTCACGTGACCTTCTAGAACGCTTTTCCCAGTTACCGGGTCCAAGAAAAGGGTCCCTCGATTTCCGCCTGATGACGTCGTAAAAGTGTCCTGCTCTCGCCGGCCGCGATCCTGACGGCGTCCCATCAGCGGTGGTGGATGCGGCAGACGCCTGTTCTGCTTCAGGTCGCCCTCCAGCCTGACAGACCACGGAAGTTTCGCAGCCGAAAGTTGGGACGCCGCGACGACAGCGACATCTCGCGTTCGCTTGCGCCTTCCGCCAGCATTTCTACGACCAACCGCCAGGGTCGCGACACGCAACAGCATGACACTCCCGCTTTTGTGACGTCATTTGTCGCCACACCGGAGCCACTTTGGATGCACGGGCGGACTAGGACGCTAAACACACCAGTAGCAGACGCGTTTCCAGGCACCGTATACGCGTAGTCACGTGTATACGTTCACAACGCTGGACTGGCTGCGATGGCTCGTAGCGTACACACCGGTCCAAGTGAAACGGAGTACACTGGGCGCCATATTTAAGCGCACTGTTCACGCTCAGAGCGATCTCATATACTTATGTACAAGTTCCAAAGACGGGCCATCTTGATCGTGTGGAATGCACGTTGCGAAGGAACTGTGGAAGCTCTCCGTCAGTACGCGCTAAGCAGCTGATCTAAACGTCCTCGAGCTGTGCACTCAACTATGGCCGCCAGTGAGTACCCCCTATAGTTATTTCCTCGTTAAACGGGCGTTGGCGAGAACTAGAATTAGGATGATGGATTGTCGTGTGCTCGTCCTTCCCACGTGTATACATATAGTATACCCGTTTCGGCAGCTTGTAGTACGTCTCCCGACTATATAAACCCCTTATGACAGCTGCTTACGTAGGAGATAGCATCAGACGTCTGAAACCCTTTCTTGCGATGTCTTCGTATCCTCCATATATATACCTGGCCCTCCTTACAGACCGTTTCGCGCAAATAACGCGAAATAATTTGGTAAAACAAAAATTAAGAAAAACGCAGCACGTGCGTTGCGGGGCACTGCCATCATCAATCACCACCGTCCTTTCTCAAGAGCCAATGATAATGATACATACACGCTTTCTGTTTTGTCTTCTTCTGTTATTTTTTTTTTTTTAGTAAAGAAAAAAGAAATTGCGTTTTTAGTCTTTTTCATTTTCCTTTCCCATCATTGCGTCCTCAGTTTTAATTTCTGGAGTGTCTGCTTTCCCGCTTGGCACTTGGGAGAACTAGGAGAACCAATCGCAGCGCTTAGAGCAACTAAATCAGCTACGCTTCAGAGTAACGAGACTTCAGCCGTCTTGGGGCTTAACATCATGGTTTCCAGTTATCTGAAGCTTTATTTCTGAAATCGCAGGGAACGCTTTTGCGCGAAACAATATTACCTCAGCTTCTTAACATCGTATCTAAAACTAAGAAAATGTTTTTTTTTTTTTTTTTTGTGTGTGTGTGTGACGATTGACAGTTGCGTCAGCTCTGCACTAAGCGCACTAAGCACCGAGATGGCGGCACCCACAACAATATCGGGGAACAAAAGTGCCGATATACTCTACGCGTAGCTCATTTAGTGGCTCTATAGCTGCAGTCTACGGAGAGAGCTCGGCGAACGATGAGGCTGAGAACAGGTTTAGGCCTAAAAAGAAGCGTCTGCGCCGTGACCCTGCGCATGACGTAAGCGCGCACGAAACGTCGTGCTTATTGTCAAAGCGCGGATTGCTTGTTTACACCCAGAAACATTAATTTCTAAACACACGTTCCCTTTGGGCAAACTCTCCCGGGTGCTTTGCTGGGAAGTAAACGCGCAGGATAGTCACCGAGAGCGGAAGAAATGCAGGGCCCGGCGAGTCCTGGACATCCTTATCATCGCCCCGCAGCTAATCACATTGCGACATTAGCCGATGCGAACTCCGAAGAACCAATCAAAAAGCAAGGAGCGTCATAACACTCATAGGAGTCACAACACTTCATTATCGCTCCGCACAGCCAATGAGATTGAAGCATTACGGTCAATAAGAACGCCGAAGGAGTCCTCGTCAAGGCGCAGTTTCGGCACTTGTATTCCGGACCATTCACACAGCTTTGCGTCCCGCCGCGACAAAAAACCCTGCAGGTGTCCCTCACCCCGATCCTTTCTATAGTCCCTCGTCATCAATCATCCACGCGTGACAACCCGTGGCTATCGAAACCCGTACCTGATTATAGCGCAGCAGTAACAGTCTTTCACGTCATGCACGCGTATATAATCAGCATGACAGAAGGACGAATCACGAACCAAGCTCCGGCGTGGACATATAAGAAGCCATCGCCCGCATTTCTAATTAAGTTGCCAGTGACACTATAACTGTCCGATCTTTTTTTTATATTTGTAATTTGGCCATGTCGTTTTCCAGCCAGTTTGCCTCCACGGTTTCTTCGTGCTTCGGGCTGCTGCGCTTAAGGCATTTGGTGCCACCGTTCGACGGCCAGATTTGTAAATGCTTTGCCCAGATGTTCAGACGGCGTGAAATCGGGCCGCCTTGACACGAACCGATTTCACGCTGTACCAAACAGCGCAACGATGCCAGACCGATGAAGTTTCTCTTTCCGAGTTGTTTTTTCCTGTCGCCGGCGTACACGTTGCTCGAAGTGCACCTTGGAGTAATGACACGCAGTCGTGCTTTCTTGGTTTTGGGCGGTTTCGCAGTACCGGCAGTCACGTTGTGCGTGCGAAGACAGCTTCAAAATTTATTATAGGCCGGTTCGCGCGTTTATACATTTGAGCAGACAGTGTACGGTGTGCCCGCTTAAAGGAGCTGTGCAACAATTTCAGGGCTTTGCTTAAATAATTGTGGAAGTTGATGCCTGACACTTCTGCAGTGAACAACAGAAAACAGATTTTGCCTGGATACCCTAGTTCTTATTTAAAAAAATGAAAAAGATCCAGGTTTTTGCCGCCTCTCAACTCGTGCATCGTCTTCCGGGTCATGTGCACAGTGACGTCACTTGAGTAGGCGCGGAGTTCCGGAAAAGTTCTCTCTTTAGAGCCATCAGCGAGCAGCGAGAACTCATCCGCTCGCGACCGCGTGACCACCCGTCCTTACCCGTCCGGCGCTGTCCCCCTCCCCCTCCGGCTTCTGGCGGCTGTTCGCGGTTTTGTGGACCTAGGATAGATGGCGCCACTAAGACTCCGTATAATAAAAGTTTTGCCGATGATACCAGGGTTTTGACGCATTTATATATATGTTGGAACGACAAGATTTATAAAAAAAAGTTACCTTTTATCGAGTAGGTATTCACACAACTTGCTATCTTTTTTACAACTACCCAAGTGACGTCACGCCGCTTGTTTCTCATGGCCGCCGCTCGTGGCTGCATGTCGGGAAATATTCCAAGTTTTGCCTCGCTATTACTCGGCGGAATCGCAACATTTCGATGAAAGGAGGTGTGTTTTCTGCCATTTGTGACACAGTGAACAATATCAAAAACAGAAAAGGCCAATTCTTTCAACGTTAAAATCGTTTCACAGCTCCTTTAACGACGCTTACGACGAGAGAACACCCTGCAGAGACATATGCTGACAAACGCCCTTTCAGCTCCTGTTCGCAGCTTGTATTGCAGACGCCGCCCATAAATCACGAGACTCCGGTCGAGCAGTTGGATGGCATGAGAGACTGGATAGAGTAGAGCATATATATACGGCTACTCTAACAGATGGCACACTGGTGCCACCTATCGGGTAGCTTTGGAACTCTTTCGATTTTGCGTATAACCATGCTGGACTGAAGGTCTTACAGTATTTGCCAGATCAAATCTACTATCAAACATCAAATCTACCCGAGGACCGCGGACGTTCCATCGCTCGGAAGAAGTGTGTTTCGGTGTCTCGCCGCAGCGGGGCGCCCGTCACGTGGCTCTCCTCTCACCCGTTGCCTGCCGCTCTACCTTGACGCTTCTCGTGGCGATCTGTCAGGCTTTGTTAGTATAGAGGAGGTTATGGCACCACGCAGTAGTGATTACACAAACACGTGCCGGTACGACACTCTATAATCAAAGTCGAAACGGACATGGAGTCAGGATCGAGCTCAGGAAGTTCCGCAGCGCAAGCTTTCGCTCCACGCCCCGAAGCTGAGACGCGTTGAGCCTACTCGGCCACCGATCCCCCCCCCCCCCCCCCCCCCCCTTCTCCCCAACCTCAAACGCAATTGTGTGACGAAGGTCAGAAAATAAGACACAAGACGGAGTGCTCTTTTCTGACATCTACTAATCGTTTTTATAACGCTGTTTTCTTCTTTTTTTTTTAAAGTTATGTTTAACGAACTCGCTCAACTTCCAGTGTGAATCGGCCTTTATTCGGATGTCCGGAAACGGAAGACTGTCCAGGGAACACGAATATAGCGCCGCATCCGAAAGTGGTTTCAGTCGACTGAGAACGGGCGCTCGACCTACTTTAGCATGTCCCAGCTCATGCAGCGACGTTCCAAAGTCCACCGATTTAGTTCACTGGGTCTCAAAAACGAAGCAAGATTGTAGCTCTTTCTTGACGCTTCAACCTTGTCGGTCGTCAGGGTGAGAGCTGTCGAAACCAGCGGCACTCTCAGTCACTCACGCACGCACTCGCAAAATGACAGCATCTCCAAAAAATAACAAATAATAAAAGAAAAAAAAAGCGATCCACCCTTGCCCGCCGAAAATAGACGACTCTGGAAACTCGCGTATCACGTGACAACCTATGGACGTCGTCGATTGCTCGTCATTTTGAGCGTCGAATAAATAAAAAATATTGACGACACTGCAAAATAAAGTTGAAAAAATATGCGGGTGCTGTCAGCGTGTTCTCTTCCTTTTTTTTTTTTTTTTTCTTTCTTTTTAGGTTGCCGACGCAGAGCTAGACCTTCCCCACCGGGGTGTTAAGTGGACCGCGTCCTTGGCCAAGTTTGTGAAAATTAAGTGGGCTACGAGAATTATTTACTACCGGAACCTTCGGACCCGTGGAAAGCTCCCACGGGTTTCCGCAAGGCTTCTCTGACGTCGGCACATATTTTTCAACCCCCCTCCCGTCACCAATCTCTTCCAGCTCTGCCTTCCAGTCCGTAATCCACTTCTCCGTCCCACCCTTTCTGCACTACTCTCAGACTCAGCGCCATCGTCATTATCATCATCATAATTATCTGTATCTCCAAGTCCGCTTCCTGGGGGCCCTAGACTCGTCAAACACAAAGTTGAAGCCGCCAAACAGAAAGTTGGCGGAGCGCGCCAATTGGACTTGAACGACAAAAGCGCCATGTCATCGTCACGAGACGGGCGCGTTCTGTAAACTCCGGCCCGAGCTTGTGTTTAACGGCTCTCTGCGGTCCTATCCACCACAGGCATCTGTAGGGTGCGGCCGTAAGGACTAACACATTTGGCACGCCTTGCAAAGATCGAATTCCAAACGTGCATACCTGAAATTGGACAAGCAAACATAGTATCGCAAGAAGCTTTATGTCTATTTCTTGAGAGCTCAACTTGGAAGTAGTAAAATAGTAGAAATAAAGCAAAATCGGAAGCCGTGTATTTTCTATGTCCTACACTATGCCTGTTTGTCGTCTGCACACTGGGGTGGTGCTGCTATAGTGTTTGTATCGATATACACCCATCTTTGGCGACTTACGTTTTTTCTCTCATTCGGGCACCTCGTTACATAAATGATTTCCGGTTTCGAAATGTACGTGTTCTTGTTTATGGGATTTTACTCTTGCTACAGAGTGCTCTTGGTGTTGCACTCTACGATAGTGAGAAGTTGTAAACCAAGTCTCGAGAGTGACTTTGTTTTGTTTCCCGCTTATGGACATCGTTGTCGTGCCCGTGGCACATGGACGGCGATGCGAGCTTGTCTTCTTGACGGAACGCAACCGTAACAATGACACGTCGGTAAATGTAAAGTGTGAAATGTGTGTCAATGAGCATTTCATCGACGAAATCGGACGCGCAGTCTGGCAGGCCAAGAGGTTTATATTAGCATATCAAAGGCATTTACTTCTTCAACATATGAAGTTATCAACTAATAACGGCGTTGTAGTATTTTTTTAACTGGGTCTATTAACGGCGGGGATATATGAGCTTTATAATTTTAGGCAATTGTAAATTACGACAAAAATATACTGCTTGAATGTAACTAATCCTGCAACGCCCACGCAGTCTGCGTATAATGCCCGGAATCTTCCTGTCCTACAGTTCCTGGAAGCACTCGCACGCTCGATCTGTTTCTCGACTGGCACACCTAGGTGCACATAGGAGTGTGTCTGAACTTTGAGTACGCTCAATGACGCCACGTCGAGACACTACCTGGACATTCGTGCTTCATATGTAGCGTAACACTAATCACCGAATTCGTTGCCGTGTAGCCGTGCTTCTTACGAAGCACGGATAAAGGCCCACTGACGTAGTAGCGTTTTACTACGCCGTGGGAACTTGCGTCAAGTTATAACTGCGAGCCACCGGGATGTCCCTGCTGCTTAGTATGAATTCAAGTGTGGCAGTTAATTCGAGGAGCTGCCTCGCGCGTGATATACGATGCCATAGCCTCCTCTATACTCACAAAGCCTGGCAGTTCGACGACGGAGCCATAGAGTGCCCGGTCGCAGATTTGGAGCGCGAGGATCTGGTAGCACAGAGCGTCAAAGAGCCATTTCTCGTTGAACCTGGACGTCAGCGCACAGCTTTTGCAGTGGCAAGGATTCGAAACACACTTGTTCGCTCGGGAAAAGTGTGTTTCGGCGTCTCGACGCAACTGGGCGCCAGTCACGTGACTCTCCTCTCATCCGTTGTCTGCCGTTTCCCCTTTTCCATTTCGGCGGCCGCTTCTTGTGGCGGTCTGCCAGGCTTTGTCAGTATATAGGAGGCTATGACGATGCACGCATCTCCCGGGAGCTCGTTATCGTAACTTGTCGTAGCGCAGTCAAGCACAACTGTGTGGATGGGTATTTACTCGCGGTCGTGTCGACGTATACGTAGCTCCTCACAGCGTGCTACATCGTCTCGGGTCAGGTCACTGACGGGTACAAACGTGGCTCCTTCATTCGACATACCTGAATTCGTTGGGTCGAACGTTTCGAACGGGTCGAGCTCGATCATTCGGAGGCAAACTTGAATAATACGCGCTCCTCATTGCGCAAGCCCCATAGCAAAAAAAAAACAAAAAAAAAACGCATTGCCCGGCAACCGGAAATGGATATTACAACAGGAAGCCGCCATCTTGTTTGTTGTTGTTTACCTTGTAAAGGGATGTATGCATATCAAACTGATTTCATACGTGCAGGTTCTCGCGATTTATTGAAAGTGGGTTAGATTGGTTAGATCCGTTTAACGGTTTAGACTATACGCCGCGGTAACAAGCTAGAGAGCCTGTATTGAAGAGAGGGTCCATCTCAGATCACGGGGAACGTTTACAATTTAAGGGCGGACCGCGGAGGTTGGTCGCAAATGCGCATGCGCCGCGCTTTCGCTCGGCGAGGAGGAAAGTAGACGGGAAGACGGAGGCGTTTGCAGACGGTCAACGCTTTCGGGAAAATCTCGCAGCTCGCATTGCAAAAGCGACCCATAAACCACGTGACCACGATCGAGTAAGTTGAACACTCTCTGTAATGCTGACTGTTGCGGAAAAGGCAGAGGGCAAGGGCCAATGTGCCGTAAAGCACAGGAACAAGTATGTTGATCGTTTGGTTGGTGTGCTATGTAAGATCCCACTAAGCTACGGAAGGGTGTACAACGGCCAAACTGGCCGATGCATAAATGACAGAGCCGGCGAACACGATTGGTCACCCCGGTCGACCGCTGGGGGTCACTTACCTCTGCATTGTGCTGCTTGTAGATGCCAGCCCAAATTCAACAACATCACTGTCATCGGGAGGGGCACGGATAAAACCGCCAGAGAATTAGTGGAAAAGCGTATGCGATAACAAGAGAGGGGCAAGATCCATGTGTCAGTCAGACATCGGTTTTTCTACAAAAAAAACAACAACAATTGCTTCTCTTGACACGTGTTGAAGCGAGAGTGCATTTTACTTCGTTGGTGTTTTCTTCAATAAATGTTTAGTTGCGAGTCCAGCGCCTTTTGTCGTTCGCATCTTCCCCCTTGTCCCTGTCTGCATTTTTTGCGCGCTGTTTATTTCCGATTCTCCGTTTACAAGCAATAATCGGTCTCACCGCAATTTAGCAAACGGCGAAGGGTACGGTCCTAGTGAGCCAATCCGCGCGTCGGATGGGGGACACGTGACTTATCTCACCAGTTGTGCGCAGTGCTATATGGTGCCTGGAACGCGTCTCCGACTGGTGTGTTTACCGGGTCCAAAAAAGTGGTCCCTCGATTTCCGCCTGATGACGTCATACAAGTGTCATGCTGTCACCGGTCGCGACCCTGGTGGTGTCTTAGCAGCTGTGGTGAATGTGGCAGACGCCTGTTCTGCTGCAGGCCACTCTCCAATGCGGCAGTCCACGAAAGCTAAAGCAGCTGGAAGTTGGGACGCCCGGAACGCCGTGACGACAGCGACACTCGTGTTCGCCTGTGCTTTTCGCCAGCATTTCTACGACCAACCGCCAGGATCGCGATATGCAACAGCATGACACTCCGGCTTCTGTGACGTCATTTGTTGCCACTTGGGGACCACTTTTGATGTACGGGCGGGATAGGACGCTAAACACACCTGTCGGAGACGGGCTCCAGGCACCATAGCAGTGCTGCCGAAGCCGCTTTTGTACGAGGAGTACAAAAGCGACCTCTGGGACACATAAAAGAGGGTCCGAGTTAGACAGGAGTTCCTCCTTCCCCTCCTCTCCTTCTGCTGGGGTTACACACTCGTCCCTGCACCTTTGATGAGGGCTGTCACGTGGTTCGCCTCCGTCACTCTGATTGGCTCGAAGGGGCCCTAGCGTTTTCTCCTTGCCAAGTTACGGTGAAACGAAGTAGAGCCGACGGCAGAACCGAATAATCCATATGATCAAATCAAACCGAACTCATTTTGACATTGATTTTTACAAGCTGTCTGGAGCGTATAGAAGTTTTCATTTATTTTTTGGCTTCATTTTTTTTTTATTTTTTTTTTTTATGGTGGCGTCACTAGGGGGGACAAGGGGTGGAAGAAGGGGGGGGGGGGTCCGCCCAAATAGAAAGTAGCATATCTTAACATGACTGGTTCTGCATCTTACTCCCCCTTCCTCCATCGTAATTAGCACTGTACATAGTTCATAATAAAACTCACCGATCGACCAATACATCCTCCGATAAATCCAAGATATCGGAAAGAGGGTGCCGCGTATTGGCGCCAGCCTTCACGAGCGAATATCTGATTCGCTCGTGAAGGCTGGCGAGCGAACCTGCCCACGGCCTCCGAGATTCTAAGCGCGTAAACCTGCCGCCGCTGCCCCCTGTTCTAGCCGCCAGGTGCCGTCGATTTCGTTGGAATCGCTTAGAGAGCCTAGATTGGAAAGAGGGTTCATCTCAGACCATAGGGAGCGTTTGCAGTTTAATGGCGAACGCCTCCTGCGCATGCACTGCGTTTTCACGTGACGAGGAGGAAAGCAGACGGAAAGATGAAGACGTTGGCAGGCGAGCAACGCTTTTGGCACCTCGTCTGAACTCGTGAGGCTCGTGAAACCGAAACCGGGCTCGAAGCGTCTTGCTTCGCGTTCATTCACGACAGGGATTTTCGGAAAACAATGGACTGGAAACAATAGCTTTCACAACGAAGCTGGCTAACAAAATAAACGACGGAAGAAGAAAAGGCCGCGACCTAATTTTCTAATCGTGGAAGCTCGGACGCGCGTCCTTGACTTCTGGCTCAGAACGGACACAAATAAACGGAAGCTCTTTCGAGTTTCGATAAAAATGGACGCCGCGGCAGACGGCGACCGTGAGGTTAGCAGACGCGGTCGGCTCTCTCTCTCTCTCTCGCCAACTTTTTACATTGTTCTTTTTTGACCCGTTCACGGTTCAACACTCTGAGAAATCGGAAGCGTCTACTTTCCCGCAAAACACTTGGGAGTGCCAAGGGCGACGAAAAAAAAGTAAAACATTTCAACCTGTAACTAGTAAAAAAATAGAGGCGAGCCAAAACGAGAATGTGTGACGGTTAGGCTTATATCCTAAATGTCTTCTATTGGCGTGGCAACGGCAATGTTACGTTTTCGCCCATACTGGAAGTGACGTCAATTCAAGATGGCGGCGCCCTTCCGCAGCCGAACCGCATCCGCATTGTTTTTAAATTATTCGATCTGATCCGCATCCGAACCGCACCGGAAAATTCGGAACAGCATGCGAGACGCATTCCGCGCATTCGATTTACAAAATCAAACGTAAATGAAAAAAAAAAAAAAAAAAGTAAAAATTGTATGGTCCGGCCGAGCACCATACAGTCCGCATAGGCGTTTCGTATGAAACCGAGTAACAAACCGGACTTCGGAACCAACGATAGTGTATTAAGTAGAGAGCATATCAACTGTCTGCGTAAGAAGGCAGCTTGTTTTCGTACGTCACTTCGGTACAAATAGTGACACGCGCCAAACGAAAAGCGCCGAATAAACAGGGACAAGGAAGTAAACAAGACAAGGTGCACTCTCAAATGGAGGTTTATTGAAACAGGCACACGCTATTAATACCACCTTTCTGGCTATTCGTTTAGGAAATAAAACTCTGTCTGGTCAGGTGTATCGCACTTGCTTTCCCCTTGCTTTCTGGCACAAAATGCATCGTCAAATTCTAAGGCAGTTTTATCTGCGTATTTCCCTAGAATTGTTTGTTTGTGCTAATTCTGGTCACATGGGCACCAATCCCAGTGCCTTGCCAGACTGCCCGGCGGGGACTATTTTACTGACCATGCCTGTTATGTTGCTATCATGCATGACCATGCATGTTACCTTGCTTGCTTGTTATCAGTGCGGCCCGTGGAACGTTTTGGCGGTGCGCCGGAAATGGCCCGGTTCGATATGGAGCTTGGTCGACGGCCGGAAATCGCGAAGTGCACTCTAAAAGAAGTCCGTGCGTCCGCTCTCCCGCACAGCACTCGGAGAGCCAATCAGCGCAACTTACGGAGGCAGCTCAGCGAATGACGATGCCGAAACATATGTTTAGACCAAAAAACACCGTCTGAGTTGTGACATTAAGCAATGCAAGCGTGACATTTTGCATTGCTTAATGTCACAACACAGACTGCGCTTTTTGGTCTAAACATATGTTTCGGCATCGTCATTCGCTGAGCTGCCTCCGTAAGTTGCGCTGATTGGCTCTGCGAGTGTTGTGCGGGAAAGCGGACGGACGGACTTTTTTTTACAGTGTGTGCCATTAACAACTATCGCTGTACAAAAAAAAAAAAAAAAAACAAAAAACATTTGAATGATTGGGTTTGAATGAAATGCGAACACTCGAGCGCGTGGCCGTCGACACATGCTGCGCCTCCTGGGGGCCCGGGTAGCATGATAGAATCCGGAGTCGAGAGTAGGACGCTGCGAGGGTGTGCGTCCTACGCCGATCTGTTTGAACCTCGCCCAGCATAACCCAAGCTTCCAAGCTGTGCCGGTGTTGCGCTGCAGGTTCCGTCACTGTTCGCATTTCATTCGAACCCACCTTTTAAGCCGTTTGCTTGCCTTTCTGCAAGAGGAGTCAGAATATGGTGAAAGCCATTTTTTATTATACTTTCTTATCGTACTTATGTTCTAAGCGATCGTCCTTCCAAAGACACTTCACGTCGCTGGTGATCGCAGTTAGTAGATCGTCCCAGGAGTTTGGGACACCCTACCCAATAGATGCGCTCAAAAAGGAGGGATATTTATTTTCTCTTTTTGACTTTGTAACATTCATTTCAAACAGACGCGTTTTTCCTCAACATAAGCATTAACAAATGGCAGTCTTATAACATGGCGTCGTTTTATTTAGGTCAAACAAAAAAAAAAAAAAAAGGGGGAGGGGAGATAAAAGGCGGTCACTCTTCAGCGAAGTGAGTGACCGTTGGAAAGACGGAAACACACCACTGGGAAAATATCACGAGATTCAATAATGGCACCACGTCCTCTCGGTTTCAAGGGGAAAGAGGTTTCTACTTTCTTGGCGCTTGTGCGTTTTGTACATGTTGGGTTCTCTCTGTTTGAAGAACGCTTTTCTTTCCTTTCCTGCGAAACAAGAACACGCTCTCCCTGGACGGTTGATTCCCCGCCAGGGGTCTCCCCAGAAATTAAAACTAGGGAAGAGTGGGCTTGGGTTCAACCTTTCTTACAGTAAGCTAGGCCAAAAAATTCAGCAATCCTTACCGGGATTGGTGTATGCGGATGATATTGTACTAATGGCTAACAACAGGACAGAGTTGCAGGAATTAATGAGCATCTGTGGTAGGGAAGGAGAGGAATTAGGTTTAGAATTCAGTAGCGAAAAATCGGCAGTCATGATTTTTAACGAGGATGAAGTTGAGAGGCTGAAGATACAGAATATTACAGTTGAGAGAGCTAGTAAATACAAGTATCTAGGAGTATGGATATGTGATGGTGCAGAATATCTCAGAGACCATGAAAAGTATATAATGGGTAAGGGCAACAGAAATGCAGCTGTAATGAAAAATAGAGCACTTTGGAATTACAACAGGTATGAGGTGGTGAGAGAGATTTGGAAAGGGGTCATGGTGCCTGGCTTGACTTTTGGAAACGCAGTGCTATGCATGAAATCCGAAGTGCATGCGAGACTAGAAATAAAACAGCGCGGAGTAGGTAGACTGGCTTTGGGGGCACATTGCAAAACGCCAAACCAGGGAGTACAAGGAGACATGGGATGGGCATCATTTGAGAGCAGGGAAGCGGTGAGCAAGGTAGAATTTGAGGATAGGTTGAGGCAAATGGACGGGGAGCAATGGGCACGAAAGGTTTTCAGCTATTTATACATGAGGAGTGTAGACACAAAGTGGAGACAGCGCACTAGGAAATTAAGAGGAAAGTTTTTGGGCTATAGCGAAGATACCGAAGAGCAAGTCTCAGTTAAGAAGAAAGTTAAGGTCACAGAAAGAGATTGGTGGCTAGAGGGAATGCAGACAAAGACGGCTCTGGAAAGCTATAGATTAAACAAAAGAGTTATTGCCAAAGAAAGCATTTATGACAATTCTAGGGGAAGCTCATTGCTGTTTGAGGCAAGAACGGGTGTTCCGCGAACCAGAACATACAGAGTGAAGTACCAGGAAATTGATACAGTGTGCACTGCTTGTGGAGAGGAGGACGAGACGGCTGAGCACTTGATACTCTACTGTAAAGGGCTTCACCCTATGCCTACCGAAGACAACATAGATTTAATAAAGTCATTGGGTTTTAGAGACAGCGAAGGGAGAGTGGATTTCAAGACTGTAGAGATTACCAAGCAAAGATTAAGTGAATGGTGGCAGAAATCGAGAGAAAACTAGGTATTTTCTTATCCAGTGATGGCAAGGGGGTTTCATAGCCTCACTTTCTTTGCACTGCGGAGTGAATATAGATTTCACATTTAAATATTCTAAGCTTAAATGGTAAAACAAAATGGCTAGGTGGCGTAAGCTACCGCCCGATCCAAAGGGCTCAGCCGTATTCATCCATCCATCCATCCATCCTAGGGGGGGGGGGGGGGGGGGGGGGGAGGGGGAGGGGGGAGGGAGGAGGGAGGGAGGGAGGGAGGGAGGGAGGGAGGGGGAGGGTGCAAGGAGCAGCTTTGTTACTGTGTGTACTTATTCGCGACTCCAGCGACCTATAGGGGGCGCCACCACGAAACAAACATGGCGGCTGAGTCCAGGTCGCGTCGGCTCGGCCGGGCCGCCTGAATGGGTGGCGCATTCAATTTAACAATTATTCTTTTGTTGAATGCCCAATTTGATGGGTATTTGAACTGAGACAGTTAAGTTTAGCCGGTGCGCATAAACTTGCCGAGCATAGTTTTGTTTTGCCGGTGTTTTTTTGTTCTTTTCATGTCAAACTTTCGCTGCGGAGACTTCGATCAAAACCGAAGCTATGGGCTCCGGAGAAACGGTAATAGACTCTAATTAGTTTTCATCATCTAAGGAAAGCGGCGAGGGCTACAAAATTGTTCCACCAAGAGTAATGTTTAGCTAACTCGCATGCCTCGATCATGCGACTTACCTGTCCGCGAAATTGAGCTTTTGTGCCTGTCCGCGTTTCAAGAAACAGCTGCAGTCGTGTGCTCGGTCAAGAACACAGGCTGCAGGAAAATTACGAAAATTAAGCAAGCGCTTCTTGAGCCAAGGAGCATGTCAACTGGCTGGCACTTCACTAAGCAGCTGATACTCGTATTTCAATTCAGGTTTTAGTGGCAATCGAAGAGTCATTTTGATGAATATGCGGTTATGTATTATATTACGTACTATGGTCCCACTAAAGCGATATTAGTATGTTCTTCGGGTTGAAATATGAACATAGTTGACTAACTATTTGGGGTGAACTGCTGAATAAAAGTATATTTGACAGACAGAGAGATACTACTTAAACTTAGCCAAATGGTTCTAGCCGGTAGAACGGGACGAATGCGGACAAGTTGAGGAGAGTCTTCATCGGAGATTCACTCAGACCTCTCTGCACTGAACTTGACTTCAAATCCTAAACGAATAATTTTTTTTTTTTTTTTTTTTTTTTGTGGCCGGTTAATTTGAGCAATGTATATATTGCTGCTGGATTCGACAGGCGTTATAAGTATTGGAGGCGCGATAGATCCTAATGACGTGACAGCTTCTATCTTTGCGAGACGCGTCCCCCACCTTTTGAAAGCAGATAATTTCCCTCATTAATCATGTGCAGCGAGCAGGTTTTCTGAATCAAGTAATTGCGAAATTAGCCCAACTCCTTCAATGTGGTCTTTTTCGGCGAAAAGCCGCCAAGATGAATAGCCAACGCACCGGCCGGCGTTAGTGGCTCAAATTAACCTGAAGCTAATCCAGCACAACCAAACTCAAGGAAAGCAGCTATCGAACCTTCCCATTCACTTGACTGCAACATTGGTGTCCCCTCCAGTAAAACACTTCGTCTGTCGACCTCAGTCTACTGTTCTACATCCTTATAAAGAAACCGCTTATCAGTTACCAAGCAGTCATCACTTTGATTGTGATTAGAGACAGACGAGAAATCAAAACGTTTTTTCGTGATTCCTCCCCATCCAAAAAATTGAAAGCACGCGATCGTGTGTTGTGGAATAAACGGGCTTTCAAACACGTGATGGAAAGAAACAATCTACTGAGGCTTCACCACACTAATGAACACTCAGGCAAACTTAAGAAATTTTCGGACCTTCATCAAAAACATTGCTCGCCGCCGCGCCGACAGCACGCGTCCGCGAAAGCCACCAGAGACGCGGCGGGGCGCGGAGCGACCTGGACCGGCTGGTTCCCGGTTTTCCCGCTTGGCGGCGTCCGTTTCGCTGGAGTCGCGAATAGTCTTTTCCGTTGATTTTTGTTTTCGTGGGGACAGAGATGCATGCGTGGTGCCCGACAGAGTTTCTGGGACTCAAAATTCAACATAACGCGTTTAATGGAAAATGCGTAATTATAAAGTAAAAACGCCAACGTTAGAAAATATAAACACGGTATCAATATATATCGTGATACCGCAATGAGTGCCAATACCGATATGTATTCGAGCGAAGAAGAATCTGCAGCCAGCACAGGAACGTTTCCACAATTTCGAAGAATAGTCAAGCTGTCTACTTCCGGTGCAAACACATATCAGAACAGGTTATTTCACGGTGTAAAAAGAGGCGATCAATAGTAATAAGTCCTCGTCGCACGCTTTCTTCCGACGTAACAAAGGACGACGAGATATGAAGTACAATATCTCGTACCACCTGACCAAAAGTTCTAAACAAATTATTTTAAGTATTTCTTATACACTACAAATATGGCATGAGCTTATCATTTAACTTGTTATTTCTTATGCCCGCGTCCCACTAGAGCGACATACAGAAACAAAAGACAACGACAAGCCTCAAACCAGAGTCTTTTGCGATTTGAGATGCTTTGCAGAATAAAGGAAGCAATGCTCAAACACGAGCACCATGCATGCAAGCGAGGGTGGCTTTGGCAGGCTTGCAATCGCTCGTGGTTACTTCACGAGCACCGAACGACTAAACGCCTGCCAAAGGTACCATCGCGAGCATGCTGCATGGGTTTGAGGCTTGTCGCTGTCTTTTGTCTATGTCTGTCGCTCTAGTGGGACACGGGTTTTACGAAACAACTCTTATAATTATAGCTTCGGAGCAAACTTTCTTTTTTATCGGTGTTAGAAAATGTCTAAAGTTACGAATGAAGAAAGTGAGACGAGGGAAAACGTAGAGCAGTAACGAGCGAGTATATGCACCAAAAATACTGGGAATAGAACAGTCGTAAACAAAAAGAACAACCATACTGCACCGCACCGGTACACATAAGCACACGCGGACGCATACGTGAAATACGCGCGTTCGCCAATCGCGAATGCCGACCACAGCGACGCTTTTTCTTGCGAACGTCGCTATATTTATATAAGTATATCAAGCAGTGCCAAAGTGTATCTCCACGAGGTCGTCTTCTTTGTGCGTCAGCAGCTGAACCAATCACGCGGAGAGAAAACGTCAGGGCGCATTCACTCGGCGGGATTGGTGCAGCCGGTAATAGCACAAAGTCAAAGAGCGCCGTGACGATGCTAGCAGACGTTTACTGCACTCGCGCTCTTCTGCAGCGAGGCACGATACGCCCATTGATGCTGCACTCTAAGAAATGCCTGCGCGGCTACTTACCCGCAAAACACTCGAAGAGCCAATCTCCGCGATCTACGAAATCAGCTCAGCGAAGGATGAGGCGGAACATCCGTTGAGACCTAAGAATGAAGTCTGCGCGCTGTGGCACTGCGCAATGCAAAGCGTCATGCTCGCATTGCGTAATGCCAGAACGCAGACCTCATTTTCATATCTAAACGGATGTTCCGCCTCATCATTCGCTGAGCTGATTTCGTAGATCGCGGGCATTGGCTCTTCGAATGTTTTGCGAGTAAGTAGACGCGCAGGCATTTCTTAGAGTGTGGTTCTCACTTCCCGCTCTCTAAACGAACGCACAAAAAGGATTAATTAAGGATTCAGTTCTCCTTTCCATTTTTCTCTTGCGAGCCTTTTCTTAACGCACGCACAAAAGTTTTTTTTTTTTTTTTGTACTACGGTCAAACTTTTTTTTTTTTTCGTCAATGAGGAGCTGAGCAGCGTGGCTGGTGCCCAAACGGCTCGTGCTCGAAGGTCATTGGGAGCTAGCCCGCTCGAGCGTCGACGAGGCAATGATTTCGCGCAAAAGAAATATTACGTTGTTTCTTTTTTTTTTTTCTTTGCATTCAGAGACTTTTTAAAAGGGGCGCCCAAAGACAAACTAAGGGGAGGGGGGGGGGGGGGGGGGGGGTGCACGTTTCTAGGAGGTGGGTAAAGAAATCGCTGGCCCCGGCATTTTTTACTTCTCCTAGGGGACAGCATTTCATGCAAGATAGAACTTCCTAAAGCAATATTTGGTGAGAATCGGTGAGAATTTTTCCAACATTCGATAATACATCTTATATAGTAGCATTCACTCTACACTCTGCGATCGCACACAATTATAATAGACCGCCTCGCGAAAAAAAAAAAAAAGTAGATTTGGACCAGCGGAAGTCCCCCTCCGACCCGCATCCGCAGCCCCTGCAGCGTCCGCATATCCGATCCGCAATCCGCCCAGTCTGAATCGTTTGTATCCGCATCCGCCAGTCGACTCCGGATAATCCCCGCCGGTAATTCGTGGATATGCGGGGCTCCACTGATAACGTAATTAGACCTAAAAATGTTCAGTGCCACAGCGCATACTTCCTTTTTTAGGTCTAAACGTGATATTATCAGCCCCTTCATCCGCCAAGCGCCCGCCGTCGATGGAAGCGATCGGCTCGATCTCAAGTGCTTTGCGGGAGAGCGGGCCCTCCAGATATTTTTTTGAGTGAACGAAGGAAACGAGCAATCGGGTTTATTGGACCGCGAGCTGTAACAATGAACTCCTTCGCTCATTCGGTAGTCTGTCAGTGTCTCACATTGATCCTTAGAAGCGCGCCTTGACCCATGCAAGCCATGCCTTTCTCGGTCCTGTTCTTTGAAAGAGTTCCCAGTCGCTGCCGTTCCTTGTGAAGTGGATTTGTTAGAAATGGTTCCATTCTCATATTCGTAGCTTGCACCGACGCAGACTTGTACGGTACATCATTACAAGTAATGAAATGACTCGTGATCGATTGCTTATGGAACTAATTGTTTTAATGATTTCATTATATTTATTAGGAAGTAATCGCAAGAGTAATCTGATTACTTTTGGAAGTACTAAAAGCACTTGTAACCGTTCCTTTCTTTTTTTTTTTTTTACTTCTTGTTTTTAATGGCGCCCTTTGTTCGTACAAGTGTCCTACCACCGAGGAATTCTCGAACCAAATCTCCGATAGGAGTACGGTTTACTGAGATTCGCCGATTCTAATCCATTGCGGAGAACAAGTTCGTCTGCTTCTTTTGCAGGGGTTGAGGCGACGTCAGAACGCCGAGCTCTCATTGGCTCTTTGATCGAAGGATAGTGGATAGACTTCGAGGCAGCTTGCTTTGAGGTCTACTCACTATATCCTTTAATCAGAGCCAATCAGAGTTCTGACGTCACCACAATTCCTACAAAAGAAGCAGACATACGAAAGACTGGTTTTCAAACCGGCAGAGAGCTCGGTCGTTTTGAAAATTTGAACTAAACAGAAAAGTAACGCGCGCCAAGTAGGAGGAGGAGGAAAAACTTTATTTGTCTTAGGGCGATTGTTGAGCGGGCAGGATAGGGAGCTTATCCCCGCCTGGTGGCTAGGAGTCCATGGACCCCAGCGACCCACTCAGCCCGTTGGGCGATCCTGTCCTGAAGGACCGGTCCGAGCTGAGCAGCGTGGCCTCCCGCTGCCCCATGGTAGCAATGCAAGGCCCGTCGGACCAAGGGTCCTTCGGGCAATTCCAAATGATATGGGTTAGGTCTGCCCTCCCATGGGCATAGCGCACAAGGGGGGGTGAAGAGGCCTGGGTATATATGGGAGTAGAGGACTGGATTGGGATATGAGTTGGTCTGGAGCTGTTGCCACGTAGTGGCTTGAGCTCGAGGCAGGGAAGGGTGTGGGGGAGGGTAGATGCGCCGCCTTAGTCGATAATGGTTTGTGATCTCGTGGAAGGTGACCAATCGGTCCCAGGCCATGCGAAACTCCATCCCAGAAGGTGCGGGGTCCCCAGCCCGATCGGTGAGTCCTCGGGCGGAAGTGTGGGCGGCCTTGTTGCCAGGAAGGGAGGAGTGTGCAGGGGTCCAGATGAGGTGGACAGAATGGTGAGGAGGCTGTGTGGTGAGAAGGCGTAGGGTGTAGGGGTGCGCCAAGTAACGGTCAATTACTTTTCATATCGAGTAATCAAGTAATCTAATTGAATGTATTTTTTTCAGCAAAAATAATTGTAATCGGTTACTTCTTTCATTTTTTTTTCTTTTTTTTTTTTCGGGTAACGTGTACGAGACTGCGCTAGCGTCACTTGGTCAGACATATTGGGGGGAAGGGCGAGTGAGAAGGTGGCTTCCGCTGCGTTTTAAGTTTTCACGAGGGGCTTCCGGCCACCAGAAAGAAGGGCGGACTGACGTCACGTGCAATACAAAATAATCAAAATTAAATTTTACATTTTTTTTTTTTTTTTTTTTAAAGCCGCGAGAGATTACATTAGTGCGTTCTGTTCAGGTGGGTTACACGGCCTGGGAGACTAAATTAATTATCTGAAATTTGTTCATTCACTTTTTTGAATTGTTGAAAATAGACGTACGGCTCCAATTAGAAACTTGCTGAACGTCATGGAAGACCACTAAATCAGTCAAATTCTAAAAGGATCAGAAGCGCGTAGGAAGCGCGGTGGGTGCGCTAAAGCTGCCACTCGTGAAGCAGGCGCAAGACAGCGCGGCGCGAAAACGCGGATAATATTCATCCGCGTTTTTCAGAATTTAAAAAATAAAATGGGCGTATATTATTCGAAAGAAGGGTCTTGAAAGGGTGCAGCCATTGGTGCGAGTATCTGGAACAGCCTCTTTACGGCCTGAAGGGTGTAGGGCTTTGAACCGCGTTATACATATAGTCGAACATATGGCGCCTGTACTACAGTTCTACCAAATACGATATAGCGTATTTAGTTCTAGTGTACAGATCATACTTCCTGGCGTCCGGACTATTCCTATAAGTTCAAAAACAAAGGTAGTCTGAAACCAACATCGCTATCCCAACAAATGCTGCATCAAAACAGCGGTAAAATAATAATAATAAAAAAAACACCCACTTAACGAGAAAAGAATGTCCAGTGTCAATAAACGCCTTTTCACTCACTCGCTCAATGTTCAGAAATCGCGCGATTCGCATTCTCCTCTCAAGTGGAGCGGTTATTTCGGTACGCCGCAGTCACGTACTTAGATGCATATCCCGCGGCCAAAGCACTCCGGAAATGCTGCTGGAAATATGAAAGGCCAGATAACCCGGGAAATAACACCCGGAGCGTTCCGGGACGACCGGTCTCGCGCAGTGGCGCTGCAAGCGCCATTTTGACCGGACGTGGAAATTTTCGCATCATTGGCAATGACTGAATATCGCAGCCAAAGCGCAGTTCATCTTCGTTATTAAAAAGAAGTGTATTTATTTATTTGTTTTGTGGCGCTATTCTTGTCGTGCGCAGCCCTTGGAAGCAAATGGCGGCGATGCACTGAAACAAGCGGCCCTATTTAAGCGAATGGCGGTGGAGCACTCGCTCGCGACACGTGTCTTGCGCGTGCCCACAACAATGGGGCACCTGTAACAAATGCCAAGCGCGAATTTTATAAAGTTCAATCCCCACCCCTTTCCGTTTTGATCTGGATAAACGAACATCTTAGCGGCCTGCAGTTTTTTTTTTTTTTATTATTATTATTATTTATTTTTTTACTACTGCGCGCTGCACGTTGAAGATTAAAGGCTAGCAGTGGTGTACTGCAATCTTTCTCTTTTACGGCGGGGCTGACATACACGCGACACAATTACTTTTATGAAACAACATCTGTCTCTGAGACAAGAGAAAAATCTAAAAGTAATTCATGATTTCATATCTTACTGCCGTTATAATAGTCTGAGGGTCATGTCTGTAGTGTGCAGTGTGACTTGCGAATACTTCACGCCTCACTCGGTGTGCAGACTGAATCGGGGACGAACTTCAAACTCGCCAGCTCCAAGCTTTAATCGAAAGGCAAGACAACAAAACCCAGCTAGAAATAGAACAGAGAACATGGGGGCGAGCTGATGAACTTTGAACACATTGAAATTCCTGAGGCCGGGATTTTGTTTATACTCTTGTGAACAGGGAAGTTGTTGTCTTTGGACACCACAAGTGATTTGTTGTGATGACGAATGACGAAGAAAAGCTTGTGAGTCGTCCTTATAAACAAAGAAATGGATGATACTAATAAACGTTGCAGCTGAGTTTGTGACATGTGTGTCATGTCCCCCTCTTTGTTCCTCGGCCTCAAATTTCAAATATGTCAAAACTCTTTCACCAGTAAATGAAAAAAAAAAAAAAGTCGGTTCGCTATTTCAGCGATTGCGGCATATTGCACAACAAAAAATATATATAACTGATCGAGGCAAAAAAAGTGTTTGTCTGTCGAGTAAAGTGCCTGCTCGAACTCCATTTCCCCGATACCGTTTCTGATAAGCAACCTCGAAAGGAATGTGCAGAGCGGTAAGCAGTTGACACACCTTTAGTGGCAATAAAAAAAAAAAAAAAGAAAGAAAAACGAAGCAAAACAAAAATAGACGGCGTTATATCTTTGCAAGATAAATGAGACCGCACCCAGCAGGCTAACGCGGCTCCTTTGGCCTTAAGTGAACATGATAAAAGAAGTGGAGGCTCGCAAAAAATAAACGAGCGCATAATGTTGCACCTTTAGCTATAGCTATTTTATGTTCATATATAAATGTAAATTAATCTAGGAATATTTCATCTACGAGCTCCTTTGATTTTTCTACTTTTGCTACCTGCCTTTATGCTTACCGAAGCCGAAAATAACGTTTATCTTTAATAATAACTTTCCTTTTTTCTATGCGTGGATGCGTATGTTTGCACCAAGCGTGACCATTAACATTCCAGGCTATCAATAACATCGTTGTTGTTGTTTGGTCGGCACAGTACTGCCGTCACCCGAAGTTCGTTGTACCGCTGCATGGACAAAATGCCGAGGCTGAGAAGCATGCAAAACCAAACTCGCAAAAAAAAAAAAAAAAAAAAAAAATGCAAATGCGACAGAACAGGTCAAAACGTATTCACATAAAGAATCACGTGCAACAGAGTACCACCAGGCTTACACGCAACAGAGAGGCGGTGTTGCATGTGAGCTGTTATATTAAGGTTTTTTCTTACATGCTTTGCCCTTTTTGTTGAGCGAAATATACTATCAAAAATACTCTACTAATAATTCATTAAAAGGTTTTACCTTTAAATACGGTCAATATATTTTTATTTTTATTGTATCGCTTACCTAACACCTGCTCCATTAGATGGATGCATTGTCTACCAGAAATTACTGAAATGTTCCGACACTACGTTTGTGATTACTATAGTTTCCGAAACTGAACAAACACTAAATTATTCGTTTTTTCCATCCATAGAGTTTTCAAAGATTAGGCGGCGTAAAGCTCTAAAAACATTGTGACTTCTCGCACTAGCGTTTTATTACGGTTTCTGGATGATATCGCTATTCGAAAGCGTTGCACGTGCGTATCGAATTTCGAGATGTTGCGAGACCGAAAATGCAGCTCACGTGCAAGATCGGCGCCGATTTTTACCTCCCTATGAACTTTTGTTTTCCCATCCAACGCCAGGTAAGAAGCGAGTTTTTCTTTTTAGCAGTGCAAAGCGTGCGTGTTCCGGCCATCGAACGATCAATTAATTGTTGTCAAGACGGAACGAACGCCGCGATTGTTGCCGATTCCTGGTCGCCACACCGTGGGGATGGGCGGGATTTAAAATACAAGTATTTGAAACACGCATTAAAAATACTTTGAGTATTTTGTATTTCGTATTTAATTACATATTGGAGAATGCTTTTTACAACTGTATTTAAATACTCGAACATTGAGTATTTCTAGGGCTGCAACATTGACGGCGTCTTTTGTCTCCGCCGCTGTGCAGGGGTTCTACAGCTTCCAACAGAGGGCACATTTTCGAAAGGGGTCTACGGACCTTTCCGGAAAGGGGCTTCGACAGCCGGTGCCATTTTTAGCGTTCGTTAGCGCGAAATAGGCTGCTTTCCGAAGCGACGAACATGGGCGCGCTGGGCTGTGAATTCGTAAACAATAAAATTCCGTTATAGGGACGTTTCGTACATCGTATGCAACAGTTTTGAGGGCGCTATCGGGGGCTCGAGCCTTTACTTCGATTTCGAACTGATGAGCAGGCGCCCGTAATCCGCAGCGCACGGTTTACGAGTGACCGAGATTTGGTATTAGGGAGTTCTAGAATAGCGCACGCTAAAGCTTTGCGCACGCAAAGAATAGCGTCGTCACCACTGCGCATGCTCCGAACGCAAAGCAGGTTTTGCGCTTTGCGTGCGCAATTTTAGCGTGCGCTATTTCTCGGAAATAGCGTGCGTACGCGAAGAGCTTTTGCGCTTCTCCTAGGAGGATTCGTGATGAGAAGTTGGCTAAAGCCTAAAGCCAGGACGAGCACAGTTAAAAAAAATGGCGGCTTCCAGGATTATGTCGGCGGCTGCTTTGGCGGCATCGTGAGTTCGACGTCGGCGGTATCCTCGCGACTGCAATTTTCAGTACGGGACGACATTGTACTCGGTTTGGCAGCGATCACTGACAACTTGATGCTCGCCACGCGCGAACATTTCACGGCGAAGGAACGATGTGCGATGGTCAGTACACGAGACCTCTCTTGCCGAGGCGACGCAAGCGGACACGACCGCTCAACCGCTCGCGTCGCGTTCTCATGTTTAAACAAATTAAAATGCTACTCTGGACCATAAAACTCGTTTTTTTTTTTCTAAATTTACAGCATTTCGTGTGTGAAATAAAATTTTTTACTGTATCTTGGTGGCGTCGCAAGCGCGAGATGCTTGGGCTTTTGCGTCGCGGCGGAGAAACGCTGTTCTAAAACTCTCTTGCGTCGCGTGCGCTAATACAAGCGCTAAATTTAGCGCTAGCGTGCGCTAAAATTGCGTACGTTATTCTAAAACTCCCTATTGAAGGACTGTGCGGGCAGCGTAAGTTCGTCTGCTTCTTGCACAGGGGTTGCAATGATGCCAGTACGCCGAGCTCTTAATGGCTGATCGAGAAAAAAAAATATTGGGCAGACCTTGAGGTCTATCCACTGTCCTTCCAATTAAAGCCAATCAGAAGATCGACGTCGTTTTGACGTCATTGCAACCCGTGCGCAACAAGCAGACGACTTGCTCTCACGCGAAGAGTCAGTCACTGTGCCATCTACGGTGGAATCGATCAACGAATGATGTCTGCAACTCGGAAACACCGTTTGACCCGAAACTGCTATTCGCGTTCGGGACACGCAGCACGAGAAGGACACATGCTGCGGTGCCCCCATCTCTGGGTCAACATGTTTTCTATGGTCATCGAAAGTAGGGTGCCTCGATGTGCTCTGTCACAGGGTGAAAACACCCATTGTTGTAGTGAAAACTGCCTCCGCGTGCCAAATGGGCCTTAAAATGGCGCCAAAGCACCCGGCACAGCTAAGCGGCCGCTCCGAACGAGACCTAAGCGCGTGCATTCTGGGAAGAGAAATGGCCCACCCTAAAAGACAGCATTGGAAAGGCTAGAGAAGCGGCAGTGCCTCCGGCGTACCCTTTCCGAGATAACATTTTTACTACCAACTCCGAGCGAATTGTGTTGTCGCAATACACTGACAACTGTTTTCAACATGTATCAGACTTTCAATATATGAATCATGAATGTGTACGCGTGTGTGGTTCTACAAAAGGGCAACTCAAAACGAAAGCGGGAAAAGACGAGGCGAAACCCGCTCGCCCGTGTCGGTCGCAACCGCATCCGACCAGCATGACGGAAGACGTTCCCCCGGGAGAAAGTGAAAAAGGAAGGCTTTTCGAGGCAGGTGACTCTCCGAATCTTACTGCGGATGCCGAGCTTTCCGACCCGTGGCCGTTATCACGGCCTATTACTTCAGATTTTCAAAACGACAGATTTTTTGCCGGTGTTTAAAACGGGTCTTTCCTACTGTCGTCGTTGAATTAGAATCTTCGAACTATGAACTACTTATATTCTTAATCCGACAATTTTGGTAAACCATCCCCTGTCGGAGACTCGGTTCCAGGACAAAGGGCGCCATTGGGAAGGGGAGGGAAAAATAGTGATGGTTGCGAGTAATTTTAGTACTCCCAAAAGTAATCAGATTACTCTTGCGATTACTTCCTAATACATATATTTAAATGATCACAAATTTTTGTACAAAAACGAATTGATTACGAGTAGTTTGATTCCTCGCAATGTGTGCCGTACAAGTCTGGTATAACACACATCGGCCCTCTTGTTGCACCCGAGCCTCGCGAGGTCACATTTCGCCAAGTGTGTTTCACCGGCAGGTTGCCAAAGACTGGGCAGGAGGAGGCGGGAGGCTGCACGGGTTCGAACGTTGTTTTTTTATACGGAGGAAGTCGTAAGGAGGAGTGCGGAGCCTCTATAAATTATAGCGGGAATTAAGGACGTGCGAAGCGGTATCGCCAAGTTGGGTAAACTGAGCACGTACGCACGCATCCGCCGGGCTGGGGTCGAAATCGAGGCCGAAGGACAGCGCCGCTGGCACGATTGAATAAATACTACTTCATATGACACTTAATAATAATAAGGGCTTTATTTCCAATGAAAGCCATGGGGGAAGCTAAAAGAAGAAAAAAAAAAAAAAGGAAGCTGAAGAATCAGCTTGACGAGCACCCTCGTCTCCAGAAATTATACGATTCAAAACCAAGAAGGGTAATACACTATATACAATACGCACAGACACTCTGCATAAAGGAAGATTTAAAAAAAAATATTCGTCACAATTAAATAAATTAAATAATCGTACAACGCTATGTTACTTCGAAATTCAAACACTGAAATTTTCGTATAACCATATCCGCGCATCAGAAAAAGATTAACCACATATACATGTGGTCCGAACGATGGGAATTGAGCACGAAGGTAAAGTCCCACACTTCGGTCTATTTCACAAATGAAGAGCTAATACAGCTTGCGGAGACCGCAGGCGCAGAAAAAGGCTCGATCGGGTGTTTCGGCTCATATATTGGCCGTGGGGATAACATCACACATTATTTCCGAAACAGTTGAGCAAGGCGTGGTCATACACAACCCTATCTAACATTGCTTAGCTTTTTTTTTTTTTTCTTTCTGTAACCTGTTCTTTTTTTTTTTTTTTTTGCCCGTATTTGAGAGTTATTTTTTCCCACACCAAATGACATTTATTTATAAGTGCGAATAAAACACTGTAGTGTGTATAAGAAGTTTTACGTAAAGTGTGACGATGAAGCCTACAATATTTGACTGTCTCGACGCAACGTACGTAGTTTGTATGGTTGACCCAAGTCATCCGTGCTGTCAATATCTCCACTACCTTCATTTATTTTCTCTCTCTTTATATATATATTTTTTTCTGGATCACTCAACTAAATTTTGTCCAAGTACCGCATTGCCAAAGTACCGCGCTTACATTAAACCGCGGGGTTGTGCCGGGACTTTCACATGGCGCGATCGGTGTTCACTTTTGAATTCATTGAAGTTTTCACGGAGACGGTAATGACCTTTATACTACGTCTCTCTTTCCTTTCGGCACTAAACTTGGGTACAACTTTTCTCGGCGTTCCCGAAGGGAAGAGAAGAGCTCGCGCATACCTTTAATCCGCGCTCAAAAGGGGAGAAGGCACGCGTGCACGTATATCTTTGACTGCATTGCCAAGAAAAGTTGAGCACTCGACCATGTTCCCATTTCTTCGGGCGTGAGTACTTGCCATCCGCCCGTCTGCCACTGTCCATCCGTCTTTCCATATCTGTCCGGCCGAACGATCAGACAGGGAGGACAGAACGAAGAACCGATAGGTGGACATGATGTAGAAAGACGAGGACAAACGCTTGGGCTTGCATCGGCAGAGACGTGAAGCTCAACACGGTATAGGCGATAAGAAAATAGCATACCGGACTATGCGGAACGACTAGAAAGTGTTCGCGCATCCAGAGAGCCATTTAGCTTTCTGCTGCATGTCTAATTAATCATTCAACCAATCAGTCAGCCTGTTAGACAGACAGCATTAGGTTCATCTGTATAACCAATCAATAGATCAATCAGCCTTTGTTGGTAGACAGGTAGCATCCAGTCTGTCTGTCCAACAATCAATCGAACAGTGAGCCCTGTTGGTTACCACTCAGTCCGTCTATCTAACCAATCAATGGATCAATGAGTCCTGTTGGTTACACGAACAGCATGATCAGTCGGTCTGTCTAACCAATCAGTCAATGACTCAATCGATCAATCAGCCTTTCTTGGTTAGACGGACGGCATTCAGTGCGTCTGTCTAACCAATCAATCAATCAGCCTTTTTCGGTTAGATAAACGGCATTCAGTGCGTCTGTCCAATCAATCGATCAATCAACCAGCCTTTGTTAGACGGACAGCGTTCAGTCCGTCTAACCAATCAGTCGATCAATCACCCTTTGTAGGTTATACAAACGGCATTGAGTGCGCCAGTACAGTCAGTGAATTAACAAAAATCAATAAATCAATCAACCAATCCAGATTTGTAGGCCAAACGACGTTCCAGTCCCCCTCACTCGGATCCGTTGAGCTGTGCAACGGGATCACGTGACGGTGTACCTGCAGGCGGAGCTGAGCAAGTTGCTGTCGGACCTGCTGCTGCTGTACCCGTCGGCGTCCGAGTGTCCCGCTCCCCGGGTGCCCGTGCCCAAGCATCGCTGCAGGGCCAAGCCGTGCGCCAGGGACGACGACTGCCGCCGGCACAGCCACCGGTGCTGCTTCAACGGGTGCCTCTTCACCTGCGTGCCCAGGCTACCGCCTGCCGCAGGTACGCACAGCTCCTTCCACACCCTCGCTTGCCACTGTTCGTCCGCGTTGTGCATATTGTCGCACTGAGGTCACGTCATGACTCACTCTTTCCTGGTTGATCCGAGCGACTCGATGAACGAACCAGCTATGGCGCATACTTTGGAACCGTCATCATCATCATCATAACAATAATTTATAAATGCCTCGGTCAACATCACCTATAATTAAGGCCTGCGAATGACCTCCTTCATGGAAGGTCATCGTGGTCGGAGGGCGCCAACTCGGCAACTGGACCCGAGCCCGGTGCCAAACGATGCCGAGCGCGTCGATTGGACACGAGGCTGAGCCGAACGCTGACGCAGTAGTCGTGTCCAATCTTTGTCTTAGCTCGATCATACTGCGATGAGGTCGAAATTCTGATACACAGGTTTGGATAGTTCTGTAGGTGAGGTCCTGTGGGTGAGGCTCATGGAATGAGCCTCACCCAACGTATGCAACGTTCAGTATCTTCTCAGCTATAAGTTATCACTGGTGCTGACTAGTGTCACTGGATCCTGGGAAAGTATATGCCAAACTCCCCGTCCATTGATTGGAATAGCCGTGGCCGCATCAAGTCTCAAGTCTGCAATTACATTTTTTATAGCGCAGCTCTTAGGCGCCTGTTTCCGGCTTGAGCGGCGTCGGCGTCGCCTTCGCCGTCGGAGTAACCGCGGGGTGCATTATGAGTAAATTTCCCCGCTAAATCTAGCGGAAAATATTCCCTGCTAGATTTAGCAGAAAAATTTCTCTGGGGGGGGGGGGGGGTCACGTGACCCTCAGTACCCTTCCCTCCACCTCCTCAAGGGCAGCGTTCTAATTCGGCGTAACAGGGAGTTGTTAACGGATTTCATTTTTTAATAGTATTCCTTAACAATGTTAGTAGTTTTTCTTTTTTTTTTTATTCTTGTATTCATGTATTTTTGCCTTGTTAGCGTTGTATCCTTTTTTTTATAATAACTAACTTACTCGGCTACTCCTCTTTGCAATGCCTTCGGGTCCTGAGAGTAAATAAATGAAATTAAATTAAAAATCTTTAACCTCTCCATTCTTGGTGCTGGTGACAGGTAGAGATCTTTTCTGAATAGGGAGTATTCACTGGACGCCATTTTTGTGGGTGATGTCTAGAGCGCATGCTCAGAACGAGCTCACATCAATAGGCTGCTAAGACCGGCACTCTGGATGGTGCGGAATGCACGTGGCGAAAGAACTGCGGGAGCTCGCCATCAGCACGCGCTCAGCATTCGCGCACACAGCTATGGCCGCCAGTGAATACTTCCTATACTGTACAGAGATCTTATAGTTATTCACACACTGGTGAGACGAGCGCACATCTTGCACTCGCAGACCACACGCGACGCCGGGGCTTGGCGGCATTGAAAAATAAACTTCCTCTTTCTAAATGCGCAGAACAATACCATCGCGAGAGATATGTGGAGATAAACATGATTGATAAATGGAATGCATGCACAGCGCCAAAGGCGCTTATGTTGGCGAGGAACGCTTTCAGTACGATGATCCCTCCATATATCTTGGCGCGACTGGTGCAGAGCAACCTTTTCCAAGCTTCGGCGATTATTATGGACCAAAACGGCGATCGCCATGGCAACTGAGACAGATCAGCCAATTGGCGACGTGCGCGACCGAAAGCGTCGCTGTGGTCGGCCTTCCACGATTGGCCGAACGCTGACTATGACGTCAGAAAAGGATGTATCATCGACGGAAATAAGAGGAATGAAAGAACTTTAATTTTGACTGTGTTGGCAGTGTTCCTTTGAGAGCGCAATGATTTCAAGCTTCCACCATGCTATTTACAAACACCATCGAATATGTTGTTTGCAAGGTAATGACGTCACAAGGGGGAACCGTAGGAGGGCGCCACTAAAACATCTTGCCGCTAATTACCTGGCGAGGTTTGGTCGGTTTGGTCGTCTGTGTGTTGGTATTTGTTTCTGTCAAGGGGGGGTCGGTGGGCGAGTGGCACACCAGCTCGGAGCACATGAAGCGAAAGCTCGCGCTGCAGAACCCAGAGTCTTGAGTTCAATCCCCACCCCTGCAATAGTAATTGGGGTTGTGGGTATATTTATACAGCGTGCAGTTGAATACACAGAAAGAGTAAAACACGTAAAGGACGAACACAGACACACGCACAGTTTTTTCAATGAGCAACGAACATTGAAATGTTCGTTGGTCATTGAAAGAACTGTGTGTGTCTGTGTTCGTCCTTTACGAGTCTTATTCCTTCTGTGTACTCTGTAGTTTTTCAACGCGCTCTGCTACGTGTACCTTAGCGTGTAGTTGGTCAGCCATTTCAAAGTTGCGACGAGGCACTCGCTGTAGATGAGCAATTTAGCCAGTGCAGTACGATCGCTAGCCTGAAGTCTTTAACGTGCACCACGTAGTAGTGATACATGACCGCACGCCGGTGCAATGCTCATGCAGATCGAAAGGGGCAAGGGGGGGGGGGGGGGGGGTGCAGAACCCAGGATTCTGGGTTCTGCTGCGCGAGCTTCTGTCCCCTCTCCACCCCTGCCCGTTTCGATCTAGATCACTGTGATCTAGATGAACATCGTACGGTGTGCAATTGTGTATCACTACTGCGTGGTGCACGTTAGAGACCCCAGGCTAGCGGTTGTGCTGCACTGGCTAAATTGCTCATCAACAGCTGGGAGACAAGTCGCTCGGTGAAGTCAGATTAACTTCAAGGCTATAGAAACATACCCACAACGAATTTTTTCTTCGTGTTCGGCTAGCAGGCAGGGAAGGCAATGGCGCCACTTTCCCAGGATCTAGTGACTTTAGTGCTGACGGCCTGTTGGAATACCCGAAACACACCTTTTCATTGGTGCACACAAGAGGTTTCTGGTTGTGTCTCTCTTCTACGGGTCTTAAATTGTCTACGTGCACCAAGAATCCGTTCGCTGAAGTCGTCCAAAAAACCGATTCCTTTTTCTCGGTGGACAAAAATCGGTGCCTGTAGTATTGTGTGTCTAGGTCGCTAGTGCACATTTGTATAAATTCGAGCCTCAAACCTCGACAAAAATAAAATAAGTTTAAACGCCAGCTTCTGCAGGCTAGCTAGATTGCCTTCAATTGATGCGAATAGAGTCCAATTGAAACAGCGTGCGGGAAGACGGCTGCGTGTTTTGATCTTCCGTCGAGAGTCGGCGTCGCCGCCGGGGACAGCTGGGACGAGCGCGGTGCACTGACTCTTATCGGGGTGCGAGGAGGTCAAGTACGTCGCGCTCGTGTTCATCAGTGCGGAACGTGCGTGCACACAGCCACCACGGCCCCATCGGGTCCTGCAGGGGAAATAAACACGTGCGGGAGGGGGGTGACCGAGCACTCCCCATTACGGCAAAGAGGCAGCTCTATTCTGGGCCCTCTCCTGTGGCCAGCCACCCCGACGCGACAGATGAGGGCTTCTGCGGGAGACGCGGTCGGGGCCACCACGAGCACGCACCACGTGCACCGAGTCAGATTCGCACGAAATGCCCTTGATCTTTTTGCCTCACCAGCGAATTTATTTTTACTTGCGTTTGCATGTGCGACGTTCCCTTTTTTTTTTTTTTTTTACTTCTGTCCGTGTCTACAGAAGTCATTCCTGACGAAATGGTTCCCTGCAGGATCAGTCATCCTGGAGGGATGACCATGCCTCCAGTGATGGTTTCTTCTTTTCTGCACCCTCTCCGTTTCCAAAGAGCAAGTGAATAAAAGCCTGTTAATTACTTACCCAAAAAACCCAAAAAGAAAAAGAAATATCGTAGACGTCACGAGCTTCATTTGAACGGGGATGGCCATCAGAGTTGTTCTGTGGCATTTATTTCAGTGAAACAGACTTGTCTGCAAGAAGGAAAACAATACTGTCTTTCTTGCTAACAAGTTCGTTTTACTAAAGTAAATGCTGGACTCCATGGAGCGAAAAAAGCGACGAATTTCGCCTGGCGACGTTCGCTCTGCGCGTGTCGTCAGAAGAATGGCTGCTCCGCCGCGCGCAAAGCGAACGCGCCACCGAGCGAAGTTCGTCGGTTCCGCATATTCGCTCCATGGAGCTCAATCTTAAAGACACCCATGATGCTATTTCTTGTTTTGACGAAATTAGGCTTAAGTAGCTAGACATCAGCTCATAGAGAAATTTAATACTCTCTACCTTGACGAAAATAATATCTGGGGAATGGGAACAAAGGGGACAAAGGACAAATACAAACCTCCCAACACAGCTAGGTGTTTGGAGGTTTGGAGGTCCCTGGTTCGATAACAGGACCAGGCGGATTTTTTTCGGTCGCGCACCAGTCACCTAGCTGTGTTTAGAGATTTGTGTTTGTCCTTTGTCCCCCTTGTTCTTTTTCTCCAGGGATTATTTTCGTTACTCTTGCAGGGTCGCTTGCATTTTTGCAGTGAATTGCATTGTCAATCATAATCTTAAAAATGTGCTATACGTGGCCATTTCCAGAAGATACGATATTCAATTTATATCGCAAATACTGTGAAACTCGCCGTCTAACTAAGACCCGGAAGAGGTTGGGGGCTATTTGCACACTGGCGCCACCAGTTTCAACTCGCGCGTGCAACGCCGGCTGAACGACCGTAGCGGGGGCTTTCCTGCACGGTGCTGGATGCTTTGCTCCTCACGTGATCGATCTCGGCGAATAGCGGCTCGGGGAAAACAAATACGCAACTCCGCTCCCCCTCCGGGGAAGAGCTCTACTCTTTTGTGACGTCAGAATGATGCGTTCGTGCTGGTGAGAGGTGAGAGTGACGGCATCGGCTATCTGGGAGCGGAGGCTTCCTGCAGTTCGGTTGCAACGGATTACTAAAAGGCGCTGAGGGGCTAGTTTGACACATACTAGCTGATGAAGGATACAGAGAAGACCTATAACGTCATTATAAAACTGAAAAAAAAGCAAACATTTCGGTGGAGCATTTATAGTGGTACGGTATAGTTGCCGTGATGCAGCAAGCGAAAGTAAACATTGTGGGGAGAGAATGAAATATTGTCTGTTGTTTTCCTGCAGTGATTGATTGGGCAAAGGAGCCTCAACCAGCGGGAAACACAAGCAAGTCAAATAAAGATGCTAAGGGTAAGTTCCTTTATAACTACGGCCGGCATTTTTTTTTTTTTTTTTACTAAGGCATATTATACGGACTGTGCTCCAATCTTTGACAACCCTGGGAACTTCCGGTTCATAAAAATTATGAGCAAAGCTCTCCTTAGCACCGCTGCTTGATGTGCCAACGACACATTCACCCACCAGTTCTCCAGGTGAAGGCCAAAAAAAAAAAAAACCAAGGAAGCGCGAGATCTGTTCAAATATTTCCAATATTCCAATGACAATTAAATGTGAATATTATTGAGATTTACTCAAGTAAAGGCTGGACTCTATGGAACAAATATGCTGAAGAAAAAAAACCGACAAAGTTTGCCCGTTGACGAATAGGTACTAAATTTTAATCGCCATAAGCATACACAAATTTACTAATATTTAAGCCACTAAGTGGCACTGAATATCAGAAAGAGTCAGAGAAGCTGTTAGAATGAAGACTACCAAGTTCCGCGTTAATCTCTTGTGAAATTGGGAAGTCTGCCAAAAGAGACCAAAGGAAAAAAAAAGTGCCAAAAACTTATTCTTTTGAGGACCTATATGGGGTAAGATATCAAGAAATGGATAGACGGTGTACCAGGTGTACCGTATGCCAAGGGGAAGCCGAGACAATAGAACACGTGTACTGTAGAGCACGGACTCCCGCCGCCGCTAAAACCCGCCGCCGCCGTCCCCCGGCGCCCCCGGTCGGGGCGACGGATTGGACCGGAGCGCTGGGTTTGCACATGGGAATGGAGAAATGGATGAAACGGGCGTTGCAAAGAGAAGATTAGAAGAGTGGTGAAAATTATCTACGGAGAATTGAAGGACACGTGAATAACTGGCACAGCTGGGGACAGGCGGCACAAAGAAAAATTGGGACCCCACTGCCGCGTAACTCCGGTCCAAAGTCTCAACCCTGCCGCCCAGTGGGCACGGTTGGGGTGGCGCCAACCTCGCTGGGGGGAGGAGGCGGAAGGTGATTTTTTAGTATTTTTTGTTTAATCCCCCAAAGGTCATCTTAGCACTATCCCACACCGTCTGGTGATAGTTGCAAAAAGACAGAGGAGAAGAAAACTGACGGGGAGAAAAAAAGTCATACTTCTGGTTTCTACATGGGTTTCTAGGCTAGACGGCAAAAGCTACCACCCGCTAGAGGGTACAGCCGCTAGCACCCATCCATCCATCCATTCATCATGTGCGTCAAAAAAAATTTTTTTTTTTTTTTTAACGGTCAGGAGGTTACGCGACGTTGTCACATGGACTCGCGATGACTCGCTACTATCGCTTCCCGCGCCTTTTGCGGAAGTTGACGTAGCTACCGGGTGGGACTTTCGCTCTTTCGCATGTTGGTTTCGATATCTCGGTCTCTTCGCGGCTTAAAATCGCCTTGACGATGGGCAACAAATCTCTATAGTAGATTTCAGTTAATTAATTTGTTATCACTTTACACTTGTAACCTGACGTCCGCCGCAGTCGATAACGTTATCCCCCCCCAAAAAAAAAACTGAAGTTAAAAAAATCACATCAGTCGTTGTTGAAACACCTTGTATATGGGGAAACGCAAGTCCCATGGAGCGAGCTCACGTCATCAGTTTGAAGCGCGAAAACGGCACCTGGTTTTCGCGATCAGCGTAGTTGAGCTGGATGTCGCCTTCGGTTCCATTTGCTGGCGCGAGTCGACGGGGCTCCGATTGGCCGCTGCGCTCGTCAGTTTCCACGACCGCTCACCCCATGGCGCTGCGTGTCCATCAGCGCGCCGTTAACGTCCAAGGTCACCGTGCCCGGAAAGGGGGGGGGGGGGGGGGGGGGGGGGGGTGGCACGCGCGCTGTCCGGCGACGAAAAGTACGCAGCAGACGAAAAAGGGAGCAGACGACCGGCTTGCATGCTTTCGCATTCACAACTCATAACAAGTGGTTAGGTGTACCTCGAGCTTTTTTTTTTATGTAAATGAGTCCTGCAAGAGGTATTATACTCAGAGCTCTCTTCGTGTTTTTGCTGTTACAGAGGTCACAACAGAAAAAGCAGTTGAAAACCACACCAGACGTAAGTGTTTTTTGTTTTTTTTTCACTCTCCTTAGCCAAAAGAGAATCCGATTTCGAAAGTACATTACCCGAGACTCGACAAACACACACAAATCAATAAACAAATAACTGCTAGCTAACATATAAATTTGTCCTATTCACAGCATACGGAAAAAGCTTTTGAACATATACAAGTTACCACACAATCTCAACAATATGGAGCAATTGGACTCAGTTTTTGTTAATCTTTGGCACTAAACAAGTGTACAACTTTTGCTCAGGACCTGAACTCAGAAAGGTATAAGAATGTGTGCTCACCTATAAGTCATGTGTACCACTTCATGGCAGTGTTGGGAAGCACTTTTGAGTAAATAGCACTTTATTTCCTACTTAAGAGGTTCAGAAAATGTGTACTTCACTTGAAGTACATCTTCGAGTATTACTTGTACTTTACTTTAAAAAAATTTTTTCTGGTACTTTCTGAAAGAAAGTACAACTGCCGACTTCAAAGTACATTCCCCGAATATGATCTTGTTAAATTTGTATCGCAAAATTATGCTTTCTCAACTGTGAAGCGATGGCGAAAATTATCCCTGGAGAAGAGGAACAAGGTGGACAAAGGACACAGACCTCCAAACACAGCTACGCGACTGGTGTGCGTCTGAAAAAAAAAAAAATCTGCCTGGTCCTGGTATCGAACCAGGGACCTCTCCATCTTGTCCCCTTTCTCCAGGAATTATTTGCATCATTCTTGTCCAGCTCGCTTGCACCTTTGCATTTAATTGCATTATCATCATAACTTTAAAAATGCAGGCCATTTCCCTTTGTTGGTGTTAGACTGGTGGCATCCGTACTGACGTCTAACTCCTGGTTAGCCCAGTTGGTAGAGTGCTCCACTGGAAATGGAGAGGTCCCTGGTTTGATGCCAGGACCAGGTGGATTTTTCCGATCGCACACCAGTCACCTATAGCTGTGTTTCGAGATTTGTGTTTGTCCTTTGTCCCCCTTGCTCTCCTTCTAAAGAGATTATTTTCGTTATTCTTGCCCAGTTCGCTTGCACCTTTACATTTAATTGCTTTATCATCATGTAAAGCGATGCTCACCAGAAACCTGGAGCAGAGGACGCATCACTCATTAGGTTATTTCTCTGAGCGAAGTAATGGTGGTTGTAAGACCGATACAAATAAGTTCCTTATAAGTTGATTGTGTTAAAACAGTTCGTCAGCAAGAGTGAAACAACTACTCTGTGGCCACCTGGCTTTATCTAATATTCGCCGTCATTTCTGAAAATCCCCTATTACCGATTACGGAATGAAAGGGCAACAGGAAAGATTGAGCTAAAAAGTATATGTACTTTACTTTAAAAGTACACTGAATTTATAGCACTTCACTTCAAGTACATTGCACCCAGTGTACTGACTACTTTACTTACAGTACATAGCCCGTCATTTACTTTGTACTTCAAAAACTTTTTTCGATGTATAGTTTACCCAACACTGCTTTATGGTTCCAAAAGCGTTGCAAGAAACAACCAAGAAACATTATCACAGAATCTCAAGCAACCGTCAGAGGACCACTTCAAGACCGCCTTATCATTCTGTCTTACTACCCAGAGCCTTCCAGAAAGTGCAAATGTTGCCATCCCTGTGCTCCAGGCCCAGTGTGCAGCCTGGCTCCCGCCCACGCGCCCGCTGCCCCGCTGCAGTGTCCCGAGGGCATGGTGTGCATCACGAGGGATGTGGGGGACCCCCTCAAGGGAATTCCCAGCCTGGGAGAGTGCATCGTTGACCCCAGGCACGCGCTGGGCACAAGTGAGTGTACAACGCATGCGCAACCCTCTCGCGTTCGCCACCTGTAGCAATCAGCTTTTCAGATGGTGTGCAGTCCAATGTATGTGACTGGGACATTAAAGTGAGTATGCAGAGAAGAAACTAGTGTTCTGCAACAGATCTGAGAGCTCCAGGACTAGCAAAAAAAGATAACCGGAAAAAAAGGAGGTCTTGTATTAGAACTTTATTCCAGCCCTCTTTCAATTTTGTTCCCTTGTACAGACACTTTCTATGCTGCTTAGGTGGAGTGTGGCACATTCTACCACTTCATTTCTGTGGTAACTGCAAGTTAATGTAGGGGCACACCCCCCCAAATTCGTTGAACACAAACAAAACAAAGGAAGTGGCATGGGGCATGTGGGAAAATCGTGAACGTTCTGGAGCACCATCAAAAGCAAATGTTTTTCTGTGCTGTCCTTTCTTCAACTTGTTCCTTCCCCCAATGACTTTTATTTGCTACCTGAACTGTCCACAGGTGTTCTTTTGAATTTCTCTGCTCTCCTTTTCAACTACTACTGGCTTGGATAGCATTTACTGTGGCCCTTAGTTTAGCTATCCAGGGACTAATCAGCAAAACAAGCAACACCTAGGGACCTTGCATAGCTTGCATTGTATTACAATGCAAGTTCTTGCATGGGCCTTCTTTGTGTCACACTGCTGCTGTTGGAAAAGTAAAGCACCTCACTAAAATGTTTTCAAGGAGAATTACTTCAGACAAGGTGGTTAAGTGCAAGGCTCATTTCAACAGGACTTTTTTTGTTTATGTGTACCCATGGCAATGTATACATTATGCATATGCATAAGACAATACTTTTAATTAACATGCTAGTTGAGGTTTCTGCAGAGTAAGGCAATTCAAGTACTTTATCTTGTTGCTGAAATATCTAAGTTAAGAATTTACTTGTGATATTTTTTTTCAAGCCCTATCAAGTGGAGAAACTGGACATGCAGCACTGGAGGAGAGTATTGCCAGTGAAACAGGTCAGTAAAGCGTATCGATACATCATTCCTAATGCTGCACCTTGTACCATTGTCATTACAAATATACACATTAAAACATGAGCAAAATCCACAACATTCATATATAACTGTGTGAAGTTAGAGCAACACAACCTTTATACATGCCGTCATTGGACATAATCAATCCCATAGACCATTGCTGGGAAGCACGTTAAGTACATTGTATTTAAAGTACCACTTCACATAAGTTTAGAAAACTTGTATTTTACTTCAAGCATATTTTCAGAATATGTTCTTGTACTTTACTTTTTTCTGGTACTTTCCAAGGAAAGTACAACTCCAGATTTCAAAGTGCATTCCCCAAATTTGGTTCGGTGAAATTAAACTCCTTCAAGGACCATGCACTCGTGTCCTTGGCTTTCTCAGTACTATACACAACTTCTGATGTCGATTATAGGAGTTTACCAAAATCTAACAAAAAAATGACATATCATGGGAAAATGCGCTATCGTCTTTCAAGATGTCATCCCATAATTTTTTGAGCGAAATAATGATGGATATAAGACTGATACAAATAAGTGCCTTATAAGTTGATTGTGTTGAATAGTTTGTCAGCGAAAGTAAAGCAACTGCTTTGTGGCCACTAGACTTTATCCAATATTCACCATTTCCGAAAATAGTTGCTGCTGTATGCATTATCCCTTGGGCAATGCATACCAGGTATAAAAAAAACAAAAAAACACACACACAGATTATGTAGGGGAATGAAAGATTGTGTCAAAAACTACATGTACTTCGTTTTGGAAGTACACTGTAGTTATATTTTACCTTCAACTGCATTGTGCCCAGCATAGTTACTACTTCACTTGAAGTGCATAACCTCCAACTTAATTTGTAATTTACTTCAAACACTTTTTAAATGTAGTACTTTACCCAACACTGCCATAGACAAAGCAAATTTCTGAATGCTTAATCATTTGAGAAGTGCATCAAACTCAACAATATGGCGTCAAAATGCATATGAGTAACTGGATTCTGTTCCATATGAATGAAGGGCATCTCAGCAACACTTCATTTTGGTTTGGAACAATTATAGTATGAAACATACTATAATTGTTCCAAACCAAAATGAAGTGTTGCTGAGATGCCCTTCATTCATATGGAACAGAATCCAGTTACTTTAGCCTAGCTTGGTTAACCAAATCTGTATGCCAAACAATGATGCAACTGTGCTAGGATGACCATATTCCTCAAGGTAGGAAAAGGGACATCCCAGCCCGGGAGGAGGGGAGGGGGGGGGGGGGGGGGGACTAAAGATCGAGATTGGTGGAAAAAATTTAATGTAATAACTCCTCTTATTTCAAAACGTTACCATATTGCACTAATGCCCTAGGGCATAGGGAACAGTCACACTCACAGTTCTGTTGCATGCACTCATTTGGAAGGTCCTGCTTCTGGTCCTTCGTTGGTGTGGGCGTATTTTGCTGACGGCTGAAGTTTCCTATGCGGGACTTTATCTTGCAAGACTCGGTTCTGAAACGCTGCGCACTTATATGAGAAGTTCAACCGTGCATGAGTGCTATATCCAGTTACTCAAAAAATATTTCTATGCACGCGTCTTTGAGAGAGAAAAAGTGTTTGTGGGCAAGAACAATTGTAAATATTACTCTATGGGTAAATATTTTAAAGTACCTACGCTTATTTTTGTTAAATATACTTGTAACGAGTAGGCACAGTTGTTTGCTTCAACTCGCTTGGTGCCAATTTCGAAACTATGCACTCCTGCGAGAATGGGACATAGTTCTTTATTGAAACAAAAAGATGGGACGGCAGAAGCGGACCTCAAAAACAGGACTGTCCCGGCCAAAACGGGACGTCTGGTCACCCTAAACTGTGCACTATTGACCCTCTTGATCCTTTAAAGGCCGACGTACACTTTGCGCTTTCCACTTTAGCCCGCTTCCTCCTTTTTTATATCCTCTCCCGTTTTTACATTGCCCCAACTTGACTTCCCTCGCAGCTTAGGAGAGGAAAGCGTTAAGAAAATTATCTTCCCTGCAGAAAACCGAGGTTGTACGTCGGTCTTTAAGATAATTTCAGTTGTGTCTAACAACAGCTCAAGCTTTTGTTGTATAAAATATGCACCAAGATCCACAAGGTTTTCCATCGTAGTTCTCAATGCATGGCACACACTTTCGCAAACGACCAATGGAATATTTTATGGGGACTGTGGTGCCTGAAAGGCGTCACTGAAACTGTGTAGTGCATTTGGATTGAATTTGCAGTTTAAATGTCTCTGCCTTTCTACTTTTATTTTTTTTTTTTAGTTTTCCTGCCTGGAGGTTGCATTCTTACCAAGGAGCAGTACAAGAGCATAGAAGAGTTCAAACAGAAACCTTATATCACAGGATGGTAAGACCTGATGATATTCCACCAGCTGCCTCGGTGATAGCCATTAGGCAGCCTTCTAAACATGGCATTCCAATACCCAATTATAACAATCAAGCTTTTGTCATTCCACTAAATCCCAGAAAATAGAAAAAAATACATGAGGTGCTAAAGTCAAGTTCTGGACACAGATTAGAAGCGGTATCTGTGAAGCATGCTTCATGGCACTGATAATCCTTGCAAGCAGAAAATGGCTTCGGCCACCAGCTCACAGTTGCTGACAGTTCATGATGATATTGATTACAGTATCATCAGAATCAAAATAGTTGCTGTTAATGTTCCTGAATAATTAGTTTTAAATTTGCCTTGAAGAGACCAACTATGTTAGCAAAAGTCTGGCTTGGATACTTGAACTACTCTGGGGAAACTTTGTGGTCTCTCCCATGAAGTCGTAAAGAGTACTATGCATTTTAACGAACTTTCAAAGCTTTTGTAGTGTGGACCTGTACAATCTTCTCGACAAGCCTAGAAATCCCATTGCTTTTTGTCTCGCAATAATTGATGAGGTAGGAAGATCTACAGCCACCTTTCTCAATTATCTTTTGATCTGAGTAAGGTCACATTCTCATACTTTTGCATTCTAGCCAACCGCCAGCGTCACATTCCCACAGAGTTTAATCTTCCTGCGATGCATAGTTTATTCACACTGCCGAAAAATGCGGTTGTCTTTTTTCACCAACGCTTGGCACATTGTTGAAAAAGCAGTCAAGCAATGAGCCACGACAACATTCAGTATATCCTTCTTTTCTGTACTCCATTGACCTTCCATAATTGCTGCAATTTTTTTCTTGCAGCACCTGCAAGCAAGGGTCCGTGGAGTGCAAGATCTCGCCTGTGAAACCCTTCGACCGACGTAAGTCCCGTCCTATTTGCCCCCTTCAGCGTTCAAAGCTCCGTCCGCACGAGACAAGTATCTGCATAAACTGCAATTGAGAGTCACACACCGATAGGTCTGATAACGCTGCATTGTGCTGCTACCGTTACGTCTGCACATTGCCGCGATACACTGTCAGCTTGCCGCCATAGATGTACGATAATCGGTACCCCGAAAAACAAAGTAAAAAGAACCTTGGTTCGTGCAAACCCATCTTTGAAGTCTAGTATATTTCGCAGAAGTTCAACCACACTCAGGGTGGTAAGAGTATATGCAACTGTATACTAATTAAAGTAACTTATGTCATTTCAATATAAAGATATTTTATTGCCTCTTGCTCCGTATGTACAAGATATGGCACGGCAGGAAGATAAAAGTTTGAGATTCCCCACAAGTCCTCAGAGCACATTTGTTCAACGTTTCCATTGCAAAAAATGTTGAATTAGCCTCTGTTTCGCCTCTCTTTCAACATCTTGAGACTCCCGCAGCCTGAGCTAGTCTTTATGACCGAGGACAAAAAAGTAATGCAACCAAAAAGGGCAAAAGAAAACTGCTTTTTTTTTTTTTCTTTTTTTGTTTCATTGGCCCACTTCAGGCAGACCCGATCCTGAACTGTTCTTGTGCGAACCCACAGAACCTTTCTTGCTTCTTAAATTATGCACCAGTTATTTCAAACTCAATTGCAAAATAAATTTCGGAGGTGTTCTTAACAATGTCTCCAATCCATTGCAAACTTCACTCAGCAAAAAAGTATTATTTGGCCGAAATTTCCAGCATTGTTCTCATCACCTTCACTTATCCAGCAGAATCCCAATCAGTTGAAATGCAGCTGTCTCACACCCGTAGTTAGGTGTGCGTCGAGGGGAAGAGATCCCTTAGGATGCCCTTCCCCCTTCACCCCCTCATAATTTAGCTGTTTTTACGACGGTTTATCTCCCGACTGTTGGCATCATAAGTGTCGCCCTGCTTCCTTTTCCAGGAAGACCAAAGAAGCGGTGACCTTGCTGGGCCTGACGGAAGGAGTTCTTTTTTGACGATCGCTTTGGCAACGAGTTGTATATACTGTACATATCTAATCTTATCCTCGACACTGAAAGACACCTGACATTATCACGGAGCGAGGGCCCCTTCCTCCAATCTGCTGCCCTGGAGATACAGCAAGGGGGAGAAGACCCTCTTGCAATCTTGATGTGTCCGTCCTGCCCGCTGACTGCGGGCTTTCCGTTTCCGGTGTTCAATCCTGGGGTGAGAAGGGGAGAGGGGGAGAGAGAGAAAGGGGAGTGCGGGCGACGCGGACGTCACTGAGGCTCTTCATGCAGGAAGCTCCGAGACGTCCAGAGAACGTGTTGTGACCCAATTTCGCAGACACTTCCACCGTGAGGTGGGCACCATTGATCAAACATAGGAGAGAATAAAACTAACTTCATCCAGGAGTTGCCTGTCACTAATATATAGTACATAAGAAAGAGCAAGCTAGTGCATGTTTACCTTAAAAGAAAAAAAAAAAGTGACTGAGGAATACACAAAAGGGGACAACACACAAAGAAATCTCCAACTACATGCTCATTGCGAGCCTTTTCTGCATTTTCTTTCAGGTCATCTTTCGACGCTTTATCGAGTGTATAAGTGACAGTCACCCAGAAAAAAGTTCCTCATTTTCTTTTTCCGAGTTTGTTCTCCCAAAACATTTGGGAACACTATATGTTTCGTCATAAAAGGATCCCAAGTTTTTTAGTTTATTTAAAAAACAAAAGATGGATATTCTGAGTTTTTTCACAGTTCGGACTCGGGCCAACATAGAATCCGGAATGTTTTTAAAATACAGTTTCCGAGCTCACATACCGTTGTGGAAGCTCGTTAGTTCCGTATACTTTAATATAAATAAAAATAAATTAACACTACATAAATAATCCGTTAAATGGATGTTTAGGCAGTGTGATGTTAGTCCACCTAAAGAAGGGATGTCTCGTGTCTCCGCGGTAGATGAGAAATTTAGCCAGTGCAGTACAACTGCTAGGCTAGGGTCTTTAACATGCACCAAGCAGCATAGTAGTACATGAACAAAATGCCACTACAATGCTCGTTCAGGTTGAATTGGGCAGGGGTGGAGATTGAACACAGGCTGGGTTCGGCAGCACAAGCTTTCACTCTACGTGCTCCGAGCTGTGGTAGGCCAGCTGCATAGGCCGTGCCCTATCAAAGTAAGTCTGACTTTCTGATATTCAGTGCAACACTCGATATTCCAGGTAATCTCCTGGGGGAACATGGAGTGGTGAACACTACATGTCCAACTCTCACAACTCCGAGGGTGTGATCCTGGTGCTTGAGGCGTCGCAAACCTTGAACTCCGTCTCTCGACTCACGCTCTGCACACCCCTTTTCTACCATGCCAGCATGCTACTTTAGGAAAAGGCAGGGGTACTCCGGGCCATTCTTTGACCTACTCCAGCTAACTATATTTTCTGAATCCCCGTTCTCTACACTTTCTGCTAGAGCAGTGTGCTTTGATGGGCTAGTTGGTTCATGACTAGATGGAACAGCGCGGAACATAGGACAGAAAGAACATAGGACAGCGCTCGTGTTGTCCTGTTCTTTCTGTCCTATGTTCCGCGCTGTTCCATCTAGTCTAATCTAGACTTTCTGCTATGCTATTTAGTATCGTGAAATTCATAACAGTTATTGTGAAATCGATATGAAAATGTTGCCAAAACCAATATTCAAATATACCCACTCTTTTAAGTGCCATGAACATCGGTGAAAGGCAGGCTTGCAGGTCCGGCGGGCAATATAAAAATAGACTATGCCGAGCGATTGTTTCAAGCTGCTGCGCGGATGCTGGAGCGAGCCTCCAAAGCATTAACTCCATGAAACTGCTTGTAATCAGTTGCGAACAAAGTCTACAGTTCAAAAAGTGAACCCCTACTTTCCCCTGGCGTCACTTTTTCATTGTTGCCAGTAGAGACTCACTTTGAAAAACATGGCAAGGACCAAAATTGTAAATTCAGGACCTTTGCCAAAAACGATTATTTTGGCTCAATATTTGGGTTACTATTTCAGCGATGTCTGTTGGTGTGCTTAGAAAATTTTCAGGCAAATCGGGGACTATGAAGAAAGCACAGGATACCCCTTTAAGCCCCATAAAAGATGTTGCGTGTTGATACGTTTAAATTAAGCAAATGCCGACCGCGGTAAACTGGCTATCGTTTCCCGAAGACAAGAAGTTCTGCAGGGCATGGGAAGGAATGTCAGGGTTGTGCAAGAAGCCAAGTGATACGGCGGTCGTGGCATCTAGCAATTGCGATACAACTTTGCGCTCAAAGACGGCTCCCCTTTTGTATTCAAGGTCATTGTGGTGAGCGTCAAGACCTGGACCATGCATAAACTACTGAAACAGTAAAGGCCGGTCCACACATTTCCGTTCGAGTGCTCTCGAGTATGTGGTGCTCACTCGTACAACACAGTGTCTATTTACATAACACTGTGTGTTCTGTAACAGAACAGAACACTGTGTCTATTTACCTGGTCTGGAATAAATCATGATCATTTTCATCAAACAAAAATCAACAGCCTTGATAGCCCTTAAAAAAAACAAAAAAACACACACTCTTTTTGGGTTATATTTGGTGGAACATTTGCACTTGAGAGCACAATGGCACAGCAAAAGTGGATTGGCGCACAATGGCGCAGTGCTTCCACCCCTGTATAAGCGACACCAGAAACAAGGTTTTGTACGTTGACTATTCACTAGTGATGGGCCAAACTTTTGCCGAATCGAAAATTCAACACCGAATCTTGGGATGTGGCAAAGCCAAATTTTTGCCGAACTTTTTTAAAGGTTCGGCAAACAGGGTGTCTACCAAGTTGACATTTTCAAATTCCCCGAGTTTTCCAGGCTTTCCCCAGGTTCTTTTGCAAAATCCTATGAGTGACACAGCCCACCTTGACCTAAAACTTTGTTTTAGGTCAAGGTGGGCTGACACCCTGTTGCCAGATGCTGTCACTCTCTAAATGCATGTTATAAAAAAAAACAAAAAAAACACGACATAATACGGTTAGAATGGTAACGAGTAATTTTTATCAGATTCAAAAAGAAACAGAATGGAGTAATTATTAAAATTCACAGCAAATAAAATATTAAAAAAAGGTAAAATTGTACTACCATGTTTTTAGCTGGTGCACCATTCCCCAGTATTTTACTGCTTTAAAGAGTTTATTTTGGTTTGAATGAGGAACACCTCCATATCGGCATCAGCAAAGAATATCTGTTTTTTTGAGCTCAAGCTCCTTCAAAGCAGCGGCAGCACATTTCCTTTTCTGTTGATTCCTCAATGCGTCGGCTTTCTTTTCTCGTCCTCTCCAGCTCTTCCTTCCACCGCGCATTCGCCCTGAGCACCATTTGAAGCATCCTCTCGGTCAGCTGCACACTGGCAACTCCTTCAGCCGACGACATGGCGTCGTAAACAATTTGCTGTGCGACCAGAGATTGTTTTTCTGAACAATCTCTGGTCGAAGATGTCACTTGCAAGCTGCACGAAGCGCTTTACACGGCCCCATCAGCGACGACGACGGCCCGGGGCTAATTTTTTCCTGATAGAAGCACAAATTCCCAGAGTTTTCCCCCAGTTTTTACAGACTATTCAAAATCCCTGAGAATTCCCGGTTTTACCGGTTGGTAGACACCCTGGGCAAAGATTCGGCAAAAATACATTGTTGCCAGACCTAAAAGTTAATATAAGGTTTTTTCATATGAAAAAAAGTAAGTTTTTTCAAATGCAAATTGACACGGTTATTACTAAATAAGCTGATACTCTCCAAGATAATTGTATCGGTGTAATTTTTGTGCGTTCAGGGGTAATTTTAAAGTGACTTTTTGCAGAAGTGGTGTGACAATGGGGTTGGGTAGTAGTCGGCACAGTCAGCAGAGTCACGATACACGAGTTTCGGCTTTGAGGCCTCATTAGCGCAAGGCTGCAAGTGTGTATTGTTGAAAAAATGCGGTAACACTGTGTTCTATACTTCCTCTGCGAGTCACTGTTTCGTGTGCGAAAATGAATGCAACGGCTGTTGAGCCTTCACCAGAAGAGATAACAATATTATTGTAAATGTGCATATATTTCGATTCGAGTCACTTCAGTTTTGCATGAAAGTGTGCGTACCATATTCGCAACATCTTGTTTTTAACTTTTAAAATGCCGGTCTCTGATGCTAGGACATACCGCATGTCTAGGAAGATGGGAAGGGTTAGGAATGTTGGATGCGCAATGTTGAGCACGATAGTTGTGTTTAGTTTTATGCAGACAGATAAAAACCGCGAAATAACGCTAATTGAAAAGCAATATTGTTTTGTTTTGGCACAGACCACTTGAAAGCCAAAGACAGGATTGCTATAATGGCGAGGAGATCAGATGAAAATCATGTTATCCCGAATGTACAGCATCATTTGCCACTTGCGCAGTGGCTTGCGGTATTTTTGCGTTCATTTCTGGTCGATCTTCTGTTCTTGAGGCAGATAATATTGAAGGGAACCACACTCACAAAGGCTGACAAACACAATTACCATGTCACCTGCTCCGCACCTCACCGTAACTGCTGGTAGTACTACACTGTATGATGGTAATCGCACAACCGCACAAAGTCTATTTGCAATCCATGGCCTCGTCGCGTGCGCAGATGTTTGCCAAACTTTTTCTCAAAAGTTCGGCATGCACTGAACTCTGAAGTTCGGCAGATTCAGTCCATCACTACCATTCACATATCAAAATGGGGAACGGTGGCCGAATTTGCTAGCGCATGGCAGCTCGGAGCATGTGGGGCGAAAACTTGCACTGCAGAATACAGGCATCTCAAACTCAATTACCCATTTTTTTTTTTTTCTTTAAATGAAAATTGTTTTGGCATGCGTTTGTTTTGTCATCACTGCGTAACGCAATTCAAAAACACCAGGCTAGCGGTCATATCGCCAGTACCGCTACTGGAAAAGTTTGTCATCTACAGCCAAGACACCAGGTGCTCCTTGCTGCGGACTAATTTCCCGCCATCTAAACTTGCACACAACAAACTTTACCTGATTTATAAAAATACGAATAGCAACAATCGCTAAACCACCGACGTCGACCCTCGATTACACAGCGAATGAGAGGCGTTCGCCGACTGTGTTATTTTGGCTTTGTCTATATTGGGTGGTGGCTTACGCCGCCGCAAGTCATTTGCAGGAGGCTTTCGAAGCGGCTGCGCTGCTCTTGTGGGAGCAGGTGTGGCAGCACTACCATAGCAGAATCAGTCATGCTTTCAGCACACGGTTGCTGCAGCAGGAACGAGGACGAAGAGAGGCGCACAACAAAGCCGACAGCCCTTTTTCCCATGTCTGGCACAAGGAAGGGGGTGCACTTTTCTGTGCTGCTCTGCTGTTTTCGCTTAAATTTCTGTGTCACGGGTAGGGTCACGGATCATGTTTCCTTGATCGCATATTATCGCTCCAGGGTGGAACAGTTTGGCACATGAATAGAGAAAGATTAGAAATCTTGGATCCTGAATTGGTAAGTCGGTCGAAAAAATGCCAAGACAACATAAAAAAGTTGCAACTGCCCATGAAGATATTTTATTTAAAAATATACTCTCATTCGCGCGGGTCCTTTCAAATGCGCTGACAAACATGCAGAATAAGAAATTGAGTGCATGCATTTTCCAAACACAGCGTTGAAAAAAAAAAAAAATGGGCTGAATTTGCTGCTGTTTTTACGCCGATTCTCAAAGAAATGTGTCAGCGTTTCGCGCAGCAGTTATATATAACAAAGCTAGGTGAATGCTGTCTCTCAGCACTTTTCCGTGGGTGAACATTCCCAAAACCCCTCTTCTCTTTGGTGCAACAGATCAGGTCCCTTAGCGTGTGCATGAAGGACGTGTGCGCGATGTATGGACAATGGCAGAGCTATTTCGTGGTTGTGCATACATGTTGCGCATACGCTTCCTCCAGTTCCTGCTTCCACGCCTTCTTGATGACTGCGCATCAAGAACGGCGTGGCAGACCGAAGAGCGGAACCACAGCCTGCTGCATTTATGGGTCTCCAAAGCCGGCGGCAGGAGCTTCAGAGGGCGTCCAAAGCGCGCACCCTTATGCCGGCCACGTAACACCGAGCAACCGAGGTGCAGGGGGGGACAATGGGGCTAGGGCGTACTTGGGCCGCCGGCGGAGCACCATGAGGCAGCTCAAACAGGTGGCCCAAGGTGGGTCAATAATTTGTAAGGAGCCATCTGCAGACTTTTGCCACGAAGTGGCGTGAACGGGAGACCGGGTTGGTTTTACATGTGCCCCAGTGACACACCCACCGTCCCTTGCTGCGCAGCTTCGAAACTGGCGAAATTGGCGATGTCGCCGGCAATCTTCGGTTGCAAGGTGTTACGTCACAGCGTCGCTCCCTATAACCAGCCAATCCAGTGCGGCCTCCGTTCCTATGCGTCCTATTGCAAAGCCGCACGAAATACGCACGACCGCTGCAATCTGTTGGCGCTTGCAGAAGGTGCTTCCTAGCCAGTTTCCATAGCCAGTGGGGCTGTGGTGCCATCCTGTGGCAACGGTGCAAACTTTAAATATGTGTGCTCCAAACCAGTCTAAGGTCAGCGCATGAACCAAGGCACTAACACCAATGCATTATTACTAATATTGGAGCAGTGTCACAAACTCAATCAACGGTGTGAGCAAAACAAAAGTGGACATGCAAAGAACGGCGGAGGCGGCGCCGCATTTGCCCCGCTGCTTTCGCTGCCGCCGTGCCACGAGTTCTCAGTTTTGGGTGTAAATAATTTATTAGTGTGCAACTTTGTGTCTTAAAGGCGCTAGGTGACTATGCTGCTGCATACAGGTTTTCAATGCAGCAGCATATTAAGGTAGTGTCATCTTAACACAAGGTTGCGCACTAAGAAATTATTCGGACTGAAGAATGTGCAACACAGCAATGGCGGAGGGGCGCAGCGGAGGCGGCGCGGCGGCGGTGTCGAATGTTGCCTCTACCGCAGTATTTGTTCTTTACACGCGCCACTTAAGAGTGACGATTTCTGTAGCATCGATTGGTATTCATCCAGAAAATTCGTAATACCGGTCATTTCTGCTTTGTGGGGCCGTGCCATTGCTTCGTTAAAGATCAACGTTTCTCAAACAGGAATTTGTTGCAGTAGTCAGAGAAACACATTGAACACACAGAAGATTGGCCAGGACTTTATTTTACTTCGTTAAATGGGTGTTTTCGTAGTAGAGGCATTTGTTATAAAGGCGTTCAACTGTACAGGCAGATTGGAGGTGCTGCGGGGCCTCCTTACAGACGGTGCCAACGTGTTTTCTCGTTGCAAGCACTTACGAGCAGGCACGATGCCCTCTACGCAAGTGTGTGAACCAGCCCTAAGAATAGCTGCAACGGCCGAGGCCCACCGGCTGTTTTCAAGACGGCAGACAAGGGGAAAGCCATGGCCAAAGCGTCCCCTTTAGTCACCGAAGAGTGTGATTATTCGAAGTAGGAAATGCTACAGGAAACAGGCTTGTTCGAGATTCCTTACATTTGATTTCCGTCCTGATGTCCGCCCTCAATTTTGCTTCAATGACAATGCCGCCTCCCTCAGGTTTTCCAGGCCGAGCGAGGGACAATTGCACAGCGGGCAGGTGAAGTTGGGGTCCGCAGTTACCTGGCTCTGAGCAGAAAAAGGATGCGGCATTTTAGTAATAATACGGCATGCAAGTCACCTGCCACATCTTCACAGGTGTGCATGCCTGCTGGTCAGAACTGAAATGATACTTCAAAAACGTCCTTGAAAAAAGCATTTTAATATGTTGCGACACTTCTGCTGAGGAGAAGTATATGTAAGCTCGAGGTCAAACATTCTTTGTAACGGGAAGTGGGGATGGGGTGCGGTCAGGTAAATTTTCTTAAAGAACGTGAGGGCTGTTCAGATATTTAAAAACACTGCATGGCCTCGAAATTCTGTTATTTCCCTACAAGTATCCCCCTTAACTGTGCAGGGATGCGGGAGCTAGAGTGACTAAATAAGCAGAATCGGAGTATCACCTTCTTTTCTTATTTTGCCGCCAACTCCTCCTTAATGGAGGGGGGGCTACATGTGCCAAAACAACCCAAACCGCTTGCAAGAAAGCGGCCTTGCAGAGCGCCGAGCTTTGGGTGGGACATGTTTTTCACTTTGCGATCGTGAACTGTAGATTTCGTTCTGAAGACTTACAAGGAAAAAGTTTTGTGAACCTTCTAGTATTTTCTGTGCCACCCACATAAGCATAATTGCGTTTTTTACAGAGGTAGTTGTTAGTGCTCCTTCCTGGCAAAAAAAATGCTCACGTATGAACACAAAACCACACTATACCGCTGCTTTTCCGAAAAACCCACGTGATCGCGGGGAAAGTCTACTTATGTATGCGAGCTGTTCTGTAGAGGCACGGAGCACCTCTACAGAACAGCTCGCATACATTCTTTCGCTTCTTCCACCACAGGCACAGTCACGGGCGCTTTCTGAAAGAGCTGTTCAGCAAAAAAAAAGCACGTCTCCGTGCCCTTTTTTATGCAACATCAGAATCGCACACACAATTGTTCCACCAAAAGAAATATCTCCTCACAGACGTCTCCTACATCAATTCCAGTGAAAGTAAAGAACCCAAAGCAAACATTGTACAGCATACTCGCTGAAGGCGAATCTTGTTCAACAAGCCTTTTTACAACGCAGCAGCTACCTCTGTCAGTCACAGCACAATTCGTGTGGTCGTTTGCGATTTTTTTTATACGAGTGCTGTTTCAATGGGGCTGTGAACGAGCAGACGACAACGACGCTTGCCACATGCACGTGCTTCGAGGGAGAAGGTCACCGCCGCCGTACCCCCACACCAAGGTTGACTTAGTGCGGGACATATTTTTTACTTTGCATCTGCTGAATGTGGACATTACACTGAAGCCTGATGAGTAGGAGGCCTTCTGAACCTTTGAACATTGTGTGCACCAATGCAATACAGTCTAATTAAGTTTCTGATATCAACAGCGACGTCTCAGAACACCAATGCAGCAGACGACACAAGCAGATGACACATTGCGAGCTGCCGAAGAGGCACCGAAAGAGCAGGGAGACGCACGACGGCACATGCAGTGCATTGCCGCCACATGTTGTCACGCCCGTTGCATCCGCTTACAAGAGAAACGGTTGCTTTCTCCAATACTTGGAAAATCAAAATTTGGGACTAATGAGATAGTCCGCTCTGTGTGTACAGTTACTCTAGCGGGAACCACCAATATAGTTATATACAGTTACTCTAGCGGGAACCACCAAAGAGGCAACAGATAGTGTTGATCTGACATCGGGGAAGTCCTCTTCTTTACCCATGCCCATAATTCGAGTTTCATATACAGTATAGACCACTTACAACGTAACCGCTTATAGTGCAGGACCGGGTATAACGCGGCTTTTTTAAACCACCGGTTCGCCTCCCATAGAACTCCATGTAATTACATACCGCTTAAAATGCAGGCGCGCGAAGGGAAATACCGGTTATAGTGCGGTTTCTGGAACAGCCCGCCGACCGCGCCGACCGACCGGCCCAGCGAGCACGCTTCCCTGTGCGACACTAGACAATGGCGTTAGCCGCAAGCGGCACTCGCGAGGCAAGGAGGTTGCTCGAAAAAGCGAAAAGAAAGGCTTCAGTTGCCATAGCGACAAAGGGACACATGCACGTGTCGTTCACGTGCGTGCGTCCCTCCGCTGCGTTGGAAACAACCGCAACGACAGACCAATCGCAGGTCGAGGAGAAGTGTTCGCGCGCGTTGCATGCCGGTCGCGGGTTGGCTTCTTCTATCCGCAAATATGGCGTCGGTTGTGATTGTCGAAGTAGACGGCGTGGTGGAAGCTCATTGTTACGCGTAAAAGTGCTATCCTTGACTGTGAAGTTTCGTTGTGTGTCGCTATGATAACCCAGCATGTACTAGAAGGGAAGATCCACCTACTTGTGCGGCGATGTCGTGGCGGCACTCTCAAGACGGCAGAAACGCCCGTGTCGTCGTGTTTGTTTACTTCGATTACAGTGGTGCTTTCTAAGCATTTGTGTCTTCGAACATCGCCCGGATTTCTTATTTGGAGCATTTCATGCCTGTGCTCAAGTTGAAGGTATTACTAACGCGTACCATATAAAGGAAGCGAATTTTCACGCATTTTCATCACCGGAGAAAAGTGATTAAGGTTAGCAATCCTGAACGCTCGCAACGTCCGCCCGCAACCCGCGACGCCGTTAAAAGGCTGCACCAAGCAAAAGTCGCTCATTTCTTTCAAAATGTGTGACACACTTGAAAAAGAAGACTGGTGAAATAAAGACTTTCCTCTAACTAAACTTTATTTTTCATCTAATATAAAATAAGTTGTTTTACGAAGGTAAGTTGTCTCATGGCATGTATTTTGGCCTGAAAAATCTATGTTTCGGTTATAACGCGGTACTGCTTATAGTGCAGATTTTCGCGACTCCCGCGACATACGTTATATGCGATCTACACTGTAGCAACGTTTCAACACGCCACATAGCAACACTTCGACATGTCTCGTAGCAACACTTTGACATGCCATATAACAACACTTCAACCAAGCTGTGTAGCACCATTTAAAAAAAAATGCTAACATATTTTTCTAAAGGGTCACTACAATTGAGTGATCCTTTACTAGAGCGAAAGAATGGTCAAGGACCACTGCAATAAATGACACACTAGGTGCTACTAGAAGGAATGACATCAAGTGGTACAGACTGGTTTATACCTGTCAACTTCGTCAATGTGATGGCAAAAGCTCAAACAACAGGTTGACAAAGGCTGACTGAGACAAACCCGCTTGTCTCATTCAATACAATTTGTTGCAATAATATATAACTCTCGAGTAGACAGCAAAATGCCAATATTTGTGACAGGTTAGTCTTACCTTCCTCCTGCTGTCAACAGTCACAATTTTTAACGCTGACTGCAGTAATGAAAGCAGTAATGTTTGTAATGTAAAAGCACCTACAGTTGGTGAAAGGTTAAGAACTTGAAACACGCTCTGCTTTGGGTGCAAGCTTTCTGCTTTTGACAACATTTTGTTGCACGTGCAACCAAAGCGATGCGGAAGGCAATGAGTGCATGCTAGAGGGGGAGCACCTACTGGCTTTTTAACCAGCAGCCAACTATAGATGGCCTCTACCTTACAAACGTTATTCACCTCTAGACCTCATTGTGACAATTTACTTACCGCAATGCAGTAATAGCAGAAGACGTGCCTACAGCCGATCTCGTGGGGCTGAGTGGGTGCTACAGCGCAAATGCCACAATGTGCGAGATCACTCGGCGTCCTCTCGTAAGGCGATGTCGGAGACATCTTGCGGTGCAGGAGCTTCCGAACCACAAAGTTCTTTGCTGGGTAGATGTTCACCAGTGGCAGAAGGAAGCCCACAAACTCCTGAGAGAAATCAAGAAAAACAGGTTCCTGAACTCTCACTTGTTTAAAAAACGACATCAGTAAACTCTAAGAAAAGCGGGCCGTGCACGAGTTCCCATAGCAACTTGAGTGGACGCTGTGATGTGCCGGCATGGCATAGGTCTACGTCACAACATTCGTGCAAGTTGCTATGGAAAGTGCTGCATGACGCCCGTTTTCGTCCCTCATGTTACTCGTGCCTAATGAGGACTTAATGTGCAGGACTTGTCTTCTAGGTGGTATCGGATGGATGGATATGGCAAAACCTTTTGATCGGGCAACGGCTCGCGCCACCTAGCTAAAGTTTTTGATTTCAACAATTAACTCCTATTAACTTGGAACTAATTAAGAGTGATAAAGAATTCTCCATCGTGACGTCACAGCAGCTGTGGCCACCTAGCGGACGCTGCACGAGACCAACAATCATGTGCTTCAAATTTTGTTTATAAAAAGGGCTGCCAAAGCTGTGGCATAGCTCTGTGGTAAAAAAGACACATGCACTTGGGGTACATCTAATCATCAAGGAGATTCTAGCAGTGCGGCGTGGAAATGTGTATGGTGTGGCAGTTTAAAAACACAATGTGCTGCAAGAGGCAAGCAATGCAACGCTTGCAAGCTAGGACACTTTTAGAGCATATGTTTCTCCAAGCTTGCAGCAGGGTCTCATAGGTCACAAGTGCACAAACCAGGACTCAACGAAGTGTTCCTGGGTGCACTGGTACACGCAGATAATGAAGATCCCTGGTACATCAAGGCAAAAGTCAACAACCAGGAGATCACATTCAAGGTGGACACTGGGGCGGATGTTACCGCCATTTCTCATATAGAGTACAAGGTCGGAGAGATGGTGAAGCTAGAGCCAGCCGGAGAAGATCTTCGAGGGGCAGGAGACTGACAACTCTCGGGAAGTTCCAGGCGACGATAACTTGGAACGGCAGAAGGAGAGAAACTGTCTACGTATCGGAAAGACTCCGACATCCTCTACTCAGTCTCCCGTCGATTCAAGCTCTGCAAGAACTGCCAAGCCTAAACGAAATCAAGGCTGACAGCCATCCGGAGCATGATCGCATACTTACCAAGTACCCATCTCTATTTCAGGGACTGTGGAAGATGAAGGTACATACTTTATACGATCTCACTTCACCCAGATGCTAAGCCTTTCGCCATCACGTACCCCAGACAAGTACTTATCGCATTTCTGCACAGGGTAGTGGTATTGAGAAAAATGCAAAAGATGGACGTCATCAAGAAAATGGAACACGCCACAGTCTGGTGCTCACCCGAGGTGGTGGCCAAAAAGCAAGATGAAGCTCTCCGGACCTGTGTGGACTACACACAGTTAAACCAACAGATTGTGCGGGAGGGAATCATCATGCTGTTGTGTCTGGTGGTTTAAACCAGAAAAAAGAAGCCCGTTATGCAAACTAATAACCGTCTTTATTCATGGTTGCCAAATGGACCACCTGCATTGGCTTGCCTTCCTTCGGCTTACTGAACAACTTGCTAAAGTCATATCAAAACTGAAATCGAAACACAACATTCCCCCCTACCTTAATGACTAAAGCAAGAGCTTAGGCATGGTGTATAAAAAAGAAAGAAGGTAAAAAATGAAATACAAATGATATTCAACACTTTCAACAGTTCACTGTCAGTTCCGATAGCATGGGGGCTTGAGCCCTCTTGAAGCTCTGGCAGGCATCAACCGGCTGTCTCTTGACGGTCGTCTTTCAGATTGACTCAAGAAACGGACACCGAAGAGAGCAGACAATGCCTAAATTACGCAATGCATGCGTTTGAAATTGTAGCACACTTTACAGAGCCTTTACAAACAATAGAGGATTCAGTCCAATTTTCATCGTGAACTGCTACTATCGTTTACAAGCTGAGACACCCCAGTTGAAAATTTCTAGCCGGTTAAATAGCTAAGAGGTTTCACTGGGTCTGTCGTTCCCATACATTCCACGGTGCATTTTCGATCGGGAACGGCTGTCGGTGAGTGCGACTAGCACATGATCATATATAGCACACATGTTAGGTCATTCTTAATTCTAATTAGCCCTACCTTTGGCGCATCATCGAGCTTTTGCCAGCACCCCAACACCATGGCCCACCACCAGCTCGTTAAATCGATAAGTCAAACGAGAATCGAGGGTAGCGCATCCTTGGAGCGGTCCACGTCTATGCACACACTCGCCCAGTCGAGCGCACAAACGTTAAATATGCACACCAACACGGGAACACGACAACAGCACACAACACACGGCAAGAACGACAGGTTCAGATTCCAGAAATTAGCATCTCACACACTCTGACTGGCCTTGATGCCCCGACAACCAGATTCCCGAATGAGGCACTCATGCGAGGGCTTCTGGGATAGTCATTCTCAACGAACTCCGCTCGTCGACGTTGGGAATAGAGCATGCTCGAATCGACCATGAGCCCCGACGGTCGCCAAGGTATGCTACGCTATGTTACGTTCGACCTGTTATCGGACTATAGATACTCCGTTCGCAGCAACGTCGCACAACGCAGTCGGGCGCGCGCATCCGTCGACAATCCTTTGGAATATAAACGCAGCTTTAACCTTCCACATCTGAGCTGAACTTTGCCCAGCGAGTGAATGGCCACCCACATCATGTGGAAGCAGATCTTCACACATTTTGCGCTTACCAGTCTTTGCCAGCACAATAAAGCTCGTACAAGTTTTTCTTTAGTTATTTTTTTTATTTCAATGCACTTTCTCGCTCTTCACAAGGAAGCCGCAGTGTGGCACCACTCCTTTATCTCCTCCGTACTGGTACATCTTATTTTCAGAGTTTAAAAAACTCTAAATCTAGGGAAAGGAAATTTTTTTTTTCTACCTGGTTAGCACAGGCAAATATTTAAAAATGTTTGTAAAAAAAAAAAAACTTTTTTTGGAGGGGGGCTTAATATTTATGCTACAATACGAATTTCGAAAAAGGAACAAAACTTTCAGCCCTTCCACTCTGGTGAAGAAGGAAGACCAGCAAAGCTGTACTATAGTGGGAATGAAGTAATGGCTGGCCGCAAGTCGGCAAGCTAGAGTGGAAAGGCTGGAAAGGTTGCCGTCAGCTATGACCAACAATAGCAACCAGACAACCGGCATGCCAGTTGTCTGGTTGCCACCGTCGCTTATAGATGGCAGTAGCTGTCCAGAGTTTGGTGTCATCATTTGTTTGCTGATGGACACAATCCTGGGGAAACTAGCCCTTAACATCTCCGCTGTAAAAAAAATTCTTTTTTCTAGGTTTCATGTCTCTTCAAGGTGCCAGAGCTGGTGCGGCGCCAAGAACGGAAGCACCGCGATCGCCTTTAGCTTGACGCTGCGTCACATCGTGTTACCACTGCCTTTGCCACAACAATAAAAAAAAGGGGGGCAATTTTTTAGGGGCGAAGCTCCTTAGGGTCTAGCCTTGTCCGGCTTCCAAGTTCACATCGATTGCCATCCCATCTGTCTTCTTAAAAAAAGAAAAAAAATTTTGCGCTGTCGACAGGATTCGAACCTGTGTGGGGAGACCCCAATGGATTTCTAGTCCATCGCCTTAAAGGGACGATGAAGGCGATTTCGGACATCTTTTTGGCGATTGAACTGGATTCCAGGCGCATCTCGGGCCATGTTGCCCAAATTTCAGCCGAAACCGGCGCTTGTGTGCCGCGCAAATCAATTAAACAGTCGCGGTAATAATCATACCGGAATCGACTGGGGCGACGCCCCGAGAGTTGTGGGAGAAGCCAGGAGAAGCGGAGCTCACGTGACCGATGCGAGGCCAAGAAGCGCGACGTCACAAGAGACGCCTCAGCGATTGGTCGAAATGAGAGACGCGCCCTCGGTCACGTTTTGGTTCTCGGTTTTTAGGAATACTGTTCTAATTTCCGCTTGAATAACCATGAAAAGTATAAATCAGACCGGAAAGGATTACTAACCCGTAAATAAAGCAGCATAATTGTTTTCTTCTTTGCTACGCTGGACGCGAATTGGCCAACGAGCAACTATGGGCTTTTCGGCATGCGGGCCGCTCGTTACCGGCTGGGCTGGTCTCCCTCGGGTGATGGCGGAGGCCGCCACACACATACTCCCGTTCCGTTTGTGTTGGGTTACTGAACGGAAGCTCAAACTCGCTCACGAGAGCGGCATTGCCGTCCATGTTGACAGTTTCGGCGAGACTACCGTGCCACCGCGCTGCTATAATCCACCGCGGTAACCAGAATCTCGACCTCCTAAATACTACCGATACCGACTATTCACACTTGACGTCACTACTACGTCACCTCCGTTTTTGGAGGCCCAGAAACGAGAATGGAGATTGTTCAGTTTCGTTTTTTTTACTTCTTTCGTAGGCACAGAAATACGCGTCACAAATGGCTACAAAAAATTGGGCAGCATGCTATGTTCCCAAGAAGCATAAAAACACCATTTAAAAAAAATTAAATAGGACCGTCTTCATTGTCCCTTTAACCACTTGGCCACGACTGCGGGACGGGTAGGGGGCTCCGAGATGTGGTAGTAACTCAAGAGCTGGGGATGTCATGGATGAAACGTTGCATGTAGCCGCTCAACGTCTATACAGGAGAGGGCGCTGCGGTCAAATGTGTATATAATCACAATAAACTTTGCATGCATTGGCTCAACATTTATAGACAAGAGGGCGCTGCGGTCGAATGCTCAAATGAGCAATAAAAAAAAATCAGCACCATCAGCACTACCTATCACCAAAATCAGTATCATCAGCACCACCAGAGCTTCGCCCCAATCAACATCATTCACCACGAGGAGATGCGGTTATTTTTTCTTTGAATTTCTCCTGACCACATGAAAGATGACATGTGACAATGTGCATGTTTATTTGCTTCCGACTTTCAAATCATTTGTAAATATTTTTTTAATGCATCACAATTCACTATAAAGTGGGGGGTACTTCTGCCACACCAGCCATGTTGCTGTGGGAGGGACTAACAGTTCATGGTGAAAAGAGAGGATATTGAGAAAGAGGCAGAAGCAAGAGTTTGCCTTGCGGAAGCTAGGCCCACGATGGCATATTGTTCCTATGCTCTCGACGAATTTTGACAAATCTGCGATTGCATATGCATTCGTGCCTTGGTGCTCATACAAGTATGTAGTACCTCCACACCACAGAACCAACATGGTGAGGCAGACAATGCAACAACATTTTAAACAAGCTTCCAAAACGTACACTAGGTGCAACTTCTCAATAATTGATCTCGTTTTGAATTTTCCCCTTGTTTTCAATAGAGGAATTGGCCATGTCCTTACTTTATTCCATTATTAATCAAACATGGACGTGCGGAAGTTTTTTTGTTTTTTTTTTTCAGTTTCTGATTTTAATTTTTATTTTAGATAGCATGAACATAATTTTCAGGAAGTACAAACCTGCACACAAATCGTTATTGTATGACTCAAATCCTAGTCGCATAACATTATTGATTCATAATTACTTAATGTGAATTGCAGGTTGTCACAGTGTTACACAAAATTGGAAAACAAATGCATATTTTTTTAAAGCATGCGAGATGTGGCACCAAAGGTGGTTGACTTACCGCAAGGCCATGCCACAGGAGTTCTCTATTCATGAAATCAAACTGCACCTGAAAAACATGAGATTTGCGAACAGTAACTCAGAACAAACAGTGAACCAGAGGAAGATTTTCAACTAACTTAATTATCAGAATCTGCTGAAGTGCTGACTGAAATAATACAGATGCACACCAATGTGAACATGGCAGTTAATAGTCCATTACCTTTTTGTTAAGCACTGTTTTCTGTGTGAGTTAAAGTCAAAGTAGAACTAGGATTGCAAAGGGCATTCTCTCTCGTCTTGCATGGCAACGAACTCACTGCTGCCATATATTAAATATCACTACTGCACTCGCAGCCTACGTGTGTTTCCTGTTTTTCTTTCCTGCATCATGTGCATGGGATTTTTTTTTTAAGAATCCTAGAACTTTTCTACCTACCGTAAAATCCCGAGAGATGCTTTACCCCCGAAAGATGGCTTACCCCAGTTTTGACTTGATTTGCTATTTTTTTTGAAACACCGAAAGATAGCCGACCTTTTGTAATAGTAGTGTTGGGATGAATGATGGCCTCGGCGTAAATGTGGCTAGTTAGCTATGGTGGGATATAAGCAAATGTTGCTGACTGGGAAGTACAGTCATCTTTGCTTCGTTGCCCCTTGCCACCATAACAAGCTTGGAAGGGATATGACCTACAAATAACAATTTTTCAAACTTTTCTTGATTGTGTACCGACCGTTAGCCCACTCCATATTTTAATCCGATTTGCTCTTGATGTTAGGTGGGCTATCTGTCGGGATTTTTCGGTATGCATTTCTTAAAGAAACCTTATAAATTAAATTTCAAAAATTCTGCAAAACAAGTGGCACAGTAGACTGGAAGCGTTTCGGAGATATTTCCACATAGTGGAAAGTTGTTGGTTGTGTCGTCTTCGTCCTACGTGTTTATTAATGCAAAAGCATTAACTATCTCAGGAAGCGGAGCTGGCAATGTCTGTAACCACAGAAAAATGCAAAAGGAATGCCCATCCTCCCATTGGCTGAGCAAAACGGCTCCTAGATAGCCATTGGCAACTGCTTCAAGAGGGCGCGTGCTTGGCCGCTGCTCTCGTGTCAGACGCGCTCGGTGTCCGTGGAATTTTTTCTTTCTTCAATCTTGACCTGCACCACCACGCTCTTCGTCCATTAATTTCTACATAGGCATCTATGCATTTAGACTCGCATAAAAAAGTCCGGTTAGCCAAGTTGGAGCGGGTTATGATGCCTCCATCTGTCTTACACAATGGTGTTGGGTACAGTCATAATGTTTACAGGTAGCCAAGTGGGGACTCGGCACCCGAGGCAGGTTGGAAATCATAATGATGGAATCATTATGCAATCATAATCATAATGGAAATCAATCTCCATATTTCCAATCACCTTATGCAAAACATTTGCGGTGATGTGATTGATCCGAGTAATTTTGGAGAAGCACTTGGAAACAGCAAAAAGAGCTTTTGGAGCATGAGCACACATTCATGTTTACTCCTACCAATGCAAACATTATGTCAATATTAACGTGTCGGCCTGTCCAACTAAAAAGCAATGTCTGTTTTGCCCTCTTAGTTACATGCAACCCTTTGTTTGCATCAGCTAGACAGCAGTAGCGGTTCCCTCAAACACAAAACTAGCCTTTTGTTGCGTGGAGAAGAATCAGACATGGTGACAAAAACGTGACTGATGAAGGACAGTACAAACTGCTGTGAATGGTCTTTTTGGGTACTGAATCCCCTCTGAATACAATAATATTCAGCACATAAATAAATGTTTCCTTCAAGTTTGAGAGCTTGCATAAAACTGCAATTCATCACTGCTCCTGAAAATTGAGTTCTAATTTACTCACATCTACAGTAATCCGCCATTGTAACAAAGTAGACGGGACGGCAAAAAAATTCAGTACAGGCGTGGTAATTCGATTAATTCGTAATTCGAGCCAAAAAAACAGTGCCAGCGGCCTTGAAGATGGACGGGAACACTACGGGACACTCTGACCATATATTTAATGAAATAAACCTTGGTTATGAACATTCCGCAGCAGCTTTGCCGAGTAACAAAATAATTAGGTGGAGTTTGCCGATAATTTAATCCGAGCATCAGTTCCCCTCGAACTGCTCCAGGCATCGCAGGAACACAGTCACCGCCGCTGCACTCCACCTTGTTTTGAAGCAGCCGTACGATGTTTCACGTCTCCGCAGTCGTCGGCGTTTCCCCGGTGCCTCTCCGACGTTGCTTCGTGTTTACCCTGACCGCACGGAAGGTCTACGATTGTAGCAACCGTGGCAGAAGCAACAATGGGAATGTCTGCATCGACAAGCGCAAACGAATCAAAGTTATCCTCGCTGGCTTTGCCAACATGTTATTCCAAGCTCCTGTAGATTGCTGCAGCTCTGGGAATTGTGCGTTGGCTCAGCAAGCATGCTTGCGAGAAAAAATTCGACGGTCGCAAAGCAGTCGGCGATCTTTTATCTTCGAGTCGCGGGCACGCTTTCTCTTGCATGAGAAACTTCTCGGACCTGCCCAATACCTTGCTTGTTCTGCAAAATGATGGAAAGTGTAGAACAGCCAATGCCAGAATGTTGAATTCTTTGGCGCTTTCGGACTTGGGCCAGCCACTTTTCTCAAGCTCGCATATCTAAGCGACTTTAAGCAAACATTCCCTATCTCCCATACGATACATGTGTGCGTGTAGTACGCCGCAGGCGCACGCGTCGGGCAGCGTTGGCCGCAGGCGCCATGAGTAGCATCGGAACGTGGATGCTGCTCCCTGCCCACATCGGCATTGGAAGCGGCGCTCTGTGCGCTCTGCCCTCCGTCACCCGTTTACTCCAATTTCTGGTTTGCCGTTTTCCCAGTTTGCCATTTGCCTTGGTGGAGAAGGGGGAGGGAACGCAAGGGTCTCTGTGCGCCCCCGTGTAGGCTTGCATGCTTTCGGCAACGCGATCTTCGTAATATGCATGGTTGCCCGCCGATACACTTAGAATAGTCCGGCTAAAAATGTGTGCATTTTGGACAGGACCATGTTAAATTTCGATGAAAGCGATAATTTAAAAAAAAGTAATTTCTTTATAACGAGGAATTACTGGATATAAAAGTGATAGCAATTGAGTTGGCTTAATAATTAAAAATACAGAATAGTGCATATAAAAGTTTCGTGCAATAGTCAAGCTATCCTTACTAAATTTCAAACTAAAAAAAGATACCGGAAGGTTATCGCAGCAAATCATATATACAAGCCGAAGTTGTATTCAGGAATTGTGGAGCGCACTCTGGAGAAGCGCTTTCCCCCTTTGCATGCAGTTACGCTGCGGCAAAGCAAGACACTCAAAATCACAGTGCCTACTCTGCGATTTTCGCTACTCTGCAGTGCACAAGCGCGCGGCAAGAAGTGCACTCAACGAGACTAACTAACCCTCCAGCAGAACAGACGACGAACGTGAGACTTATTGTGAAACTTACACGAGTACTGTTAAGAGTGTCTTTCATACGATATGCGATCGAAAAGTATGTTATTTGAGACAATATTCAAGAGGTGAAAACTCGCATAAGCATATTGCAACCGTCCAGCCGAGCAGCTAGGCCTGAGCTATTATATTTTCAATATTCTGGCTCAACTTCTTGTTCTTGTGCATGATAGCAATGCACCGAGGCAATTGTGGCAAATGGGAAGACTGTTGAAGACTCACAGAAGAAGAGACGGTAACATACGGTCCTGCCAGGTAAAACTGCCAAATGGATTGATCACCGACGGCCAGTCCAACGCCTTTATCCACTGGAAGTCAGCACCTGACTCATTTTGCAGTCGGGATAGTGTTAAAAACATATCAAACTGGTCGAGTACCAGCGAAGAACAGTTGAGCAGCAGAATGGCAAGCCTCCAATGAGATCGGGGCCTGCGCTCGTGGACGGCGAGCGTGGAGCTCATTCCCTTTTTTTTTATTACCATTTTTTTTATCGCATTAAACGCATCTCGGGAATTAAAGCTCTTCAGCTTTGTGAAGGTGTCGCTGTTCCTGGGTCTTCATATCAACAATTTGGTGCCGGAACCCGGGATGGGAGCAACGTGTCTTGTGCCCCGGATGAGCACGAGACACGTTGGCGCAACTCCGAGAACGATTTTGGATTATAGGAGGAAGATGATTGGTGAAGAAAGTGGTCTTCAGCTGCTGTTTATGCAAAATCTACGCCTACGACATCAAAGGGCACGCCTTGCTTCAGTCGGTCAAGGGGAAGTGGAGCCATTGGGGCTGTGTCAGCCATGAGGCGAAAGCTCTTGCATAAACAGCAGCCGAAGACCACTTTCTTTACCAATTTTCTTCCTCCTATAATCCAAAATCGTTCTCGAAGTTGCGCCAACGTGTGTCGTGCTCCTCTGCGAAGAACCTTCCAGAGGGCATTTTGTACCACCAGGGTTGTGAAGTAGTGCTCACTTGGCAATATAATTGAATGTTTCACATTGTCCGATGCTGGCAGCATCTGAAGCTGGCCTCCAACCAAGATGATATTGTCTTTATCCAAAAATGGACTCATCTATGCTAGAGACGATTGTTTGTGAACATTTTCTTTCTTCATAGGATATTTTATCTCGTCTGAGTAAGTACTGTTCTGAACGCTGTTGATCCAGCATAGTTTGAGTTTGGCCCCAGTGGTTTCCTCGGCCCTCTTGACAGTTTGCCATTTCGATGGTTCTTCAGAAATCGAAGACACCACGCCGTCACTCTTAAAGCCCAATGAAGTTTGCTGTACCTCGTCAGATCCAACAGCAGTCCAGGTGGTGCTGTTTGCAAGATCACATGGACTGCTTTTCTCTCTTCTTTCAACGAGTCATTCTCCTCGTTGTCACTCGACCTCAGATCAGGCCATTCATTTTCGTGTTCAGTCAACCACTTTCGTCCTGACCACCATAAATCACTCGACACCAGTCGAGAACCTGCGATGCCACTAGGGTGACCACCTTCCTGCCGGTGGAATGCGGAACACCTTGACCGGGGGGGGGGGGAGTAAGAGGAGGAATTCACCAACGCGCACACCCCGAAATCCTGTGCTGTCCGAAAGCGTATTATACATCTGAAAATTGTACGCGGCAATTAAACTAAGATAAGTTTCAGTCACAGTTTATATTTTTGTTTATTTGTAATGGCAAATATTTGATTAAAAGTATCTAAGTTGAAAACATAAAGATCAGACCCCAATGCATCAAAAGGAAATAAAAAAACAGTAAATATTTTTCGGCTTATTGTTTCCTGTCGATACTTACACTTATATTAACATGCTCCTACACAAAAATAAAATCTTATGTTGTTGATTTTTTTACCGTCGTGAGTCGCAGGTTTTTGCCTTGTGTGGCCGTCTTCACTAAAAAAAAAAGAAAGCTTTCAACACCAACCCTTTCGCATGCTACAGTATGATTTGCAACTAATTACAATAGTTTATTTTTCAGCTTTTTGCGAGCAATTTTTGCTTGCAATGTTTTGCCATCAAGTGGAGAGGCACAATGGCGCATGCGCGTCAGTCTCCTGCAAGAACGACGGTTGCTTCCCGCAGTGCTTGGCAAGAAAATGACATACCATCGAGATTCATACATTTATCAGCGACCTCCGCGGTTCCTGGTTGCCCGTTGTTCGGAAGCGCCATAATTTACGCAGTGAATGCTACGACAATATGGAATGCGGGACATTTTGAAGAGTTTGGAATTTCTTGCGGGACGCGGGACACGAGCCCTCAATGCGGGACAGTCCCGCAAGTCGCGGGACGGGTGGTCACCCTAGATGCCACGGGTAAGCAAATCCGCTGGATTGTCACTTCCCAAACAGTACTTCCAATGAGAAGGGTCGGGTGTCCCTTTGTATCTCTGTAACTCGGTTGGACACGAAGGTCTTCTACTTGCTGGGGTCGCCCTTTATCCATACCAGTGTAATAAGGGAATCCGTCCACAATGCTTAGTCATACGGAATGCATGGGATGGTCTTCTAAAGATATTTGTGCAGTCTCGATGCAATGACCGCTCTCATAAGTTCCAGGCAAGGAAGAGTCTGCTCCTTGATTGGAGCAACTCAAGCTTTTGCCAATAAAAGTGTAGGTCATCCAGGTGGCAATGATTTCGTTGTTACGTACGCTGTACCATAGGCAGTTGGGCTTGCGTCGTAGAAATTATGAATCCGGGAGTCCTTGCCCTGTCCTTCTTGGAATATGAACCTGGGAACGACAAGTGCATCCATCTTTAGCAGGTCACGACACCATTCTTGCATTCGTTCTTCAGATCCTCGGGTAGAGCACTGTCCCATGTGATTCCTCTGGCCCGTAGCTTCTGAGAAAGTGTCTTCACTCAGATTGTGAGGGGCGACAAGACTCCCAAGGGATCGAAAATCCTAGATGCTGCTTGTAGAATAAATTGTTTAGTGCCATCATTCAACTCTAGGAATTTTTTAAAATAGGCATCGTAAACTTCAAGACATCCTTGTCTGGATCCCAGACAATTCCCAGAACCTTCATTGTTCTTTGTTCAAGGATAAGTGTCGCGTTTTCTGGATTTGCCTCTCCTCGAAATAGCACATCTTTCAGCCCTTGTGAATTTGTCGTCCACTTTCGGAGAGTCATTCTTGCATTCTGCACAATAGATTTGGCGTCATAGTACATCTTGATGGCTTCCTCCTCGGTAGCTGTGCCAGTAACCAAGTCGTTTACGTAGAAGGAGTTACGAAGTACGTCAGCCACTTCCTCGTTTTCAGTGGGCAGATTTTTCAGGTGTTGGAGGATCGTAGCCGTCAGAGGAAATGGACTACAGATTGCACCAAAAGGAACCCTCGTCATCCTTTACGTCTATACCTCCCCATCATTAAAGGTCGAAGATAATAGATTTTGAAGCCAGAGAAAACGGAATGCATCTCTGTCCTTTTCTGTTACAGATATTTAAAGAAATGCCTTCTGGATGTCTGAGATTATGCCAAAACGGCTCACCCGAAATCGCAGCAAAATTCCAAGAAGGTCTTGATAGAGGTTGCCTCCTTTCTCTAAACATTCGTTCAGAGACTTGCACCCAGCTGCATGCGAGGAAGCATCGAAAACAACTCAAAATCGTGTCGTCAGCACATTTTCTCTGATGACTTCGCAATGGGGCATGTAAAATAGTCTGCCTTGATCACCAGTTGTCTCGTTCCGTACCAATTCAGTGTTAAATGCTCTCAGGTACTCTCTGATAGCTTCGTCGTAATGAAGGATTACAGAGTCCGTTCGGTAGAGTCGACCTACTAGTTTCCGAAGTCTTGTCACTGTTACTTCCTTCTTGTCCTTAAGGACACCTAAACTGTCCTTCCACGGTAAACGCCACTTCGTAGTGTGTGCCAGACTTGCGAATGTTCTGCTCCAACTCGCGCACCACTTGGCTTGTTTCGGAATTCTGGTCTCCTGAATCTGTGATTCCCAGGCTTTCTAACTCCCAGAACGATTGGAGAGCGCCTTCAACTTGTTCTGTATTGGTGATTTGCAGGACACAGACGACCAAGCTCGAGTAGGTCTTTTGTAACTTCAGGGTGGATGTCCGACCTTGGAAAGTCCAACCAAGCTTGGTATTTAATGCAACAAGGGTGCTGCAGGTCTTACTCCGAGTGACTTCACCAGTCATAAAGCCCCAGATTTGGTCAGAGCCAATCGAAATACTGATGCCTAGTTGTGCGGTAACTGCTGGAAACAGGAGACGATCAACAATCAACTCCTTATTTTGCTCCATGTCAGCTACGAAGACTGAATCCGTCGTTAAGGTAGATATGTCTTGATATATATCACTAGGATCTCAATCGCTTCAATCTTGAATCCGTCCATGTTGAATTGGCTTCTAAGTTCAAGCTCCACTAAACAACATTTCTGGCACTCCTGAGTTGCAGCACAAGCAAACGTGTTGAGTGGCATCTTGGTGTAGAAAACACACTTAAGCTGAAGGTGTCTTTACAAATCCTCGGTGACAAATGTCTGTTGGCTGCCTCCGTCGATCACACCTTTAACATACCTACATGAGGTACCGCTGACAGCCCATGCCCGGAACGTTTGCAGAAGTACCAGTCCGGACTCTCTGATTTCCCGGTGGATTGATGTAGTACAAACTGTCATGCTGTTTTGTGGGTCGGATTTACCTTCTTTAGCTTTTATTCGTGCCGGGTCACACAGACTTAGCGTCTCTTCCACCGCATACGGCAAAGCTGATCTTTCGTCTGCAGTTTCTTCCTTGATGGCCACTGAGAGTGCATCTGGAACATCCCATCTCTTTTTCCAAATGCTGTTTCTTCTGCTCCAGCGGAAGAAGGGAAAAACAGTCTGCAGAACTATGGCTTGTTCCGTTACAGAAACAGCATCTCGTTTTATGTGGTGAGGGTCAGTTGTAGAGCACCAATGAGGTTGGTCTAGACGATTCACGTCGATCTATGTTGTCCTCATATCTCGCGGTCTTTGCGTTCGTTGTTTCTGTGATCTTAAACTTGCTCTTCTCCCGACTTTCGACCTCTATAGATAGAAAATCAAGTAATCAATTTAGTTCTGAGCGGTCAGGCAGGCTGCTGGGGCCAGGCATGGCAGTTGCCGCAGACAAATGTATGGTTCTGTGGTAGTTCACAACGATGTCACGTGGAAGAGTTTGCATCAAAATATTGCAGAGCTTCGACGAAAAACATGACTTACTTACACCGATGTCTGGAGGCCTTGTTTATTGATTTGCACCTAGTCGAACATCGTTCGCAGACCTGAGGTGTTATTGGATGACTTGACAGGTGAAATCAGCCTCAGACTGGAGAAATATTCCAGCTCCAATCGTTCCTTGTCTCAAAAACGGCGATTGAGGATCTCAATTGCATCCGTGTAGCAAGTCTGTCCTTGGTAATCCAGCCACAGCTGCTTCCACTTCTCCGCCCAAGTACATTCGAAAGTAGCCGAACGTTTCTCCGGTGGACAGTGTGGGGTTCTTGTGAATTGTTTCATCGAACTGTTCCCAGAACGCTGACCACTTTGATATTTCACCTTTGAATGGCGTAATGGTGAGCTTCGGTCACCTAGTTCCCGCTTGTCTGATATCTTGAGCGTCGTTTGGTTGGCGACTAGGTTCCCTAGAGGCCCCTCGGGACGATATCTGACCTAGAAGATTTTTTCTGCATTGGAGGGCACTGAAGGTGGCAGTCGCTTCATCTTCATATTGGATGACTGCCTGAAATTCGGTTTCGAATGAACCATCCGGTATGTGCCCCTCAAACTCTTCGTTTAACCTCCTGAGCTCATTGTTATTGGCACGCAATCCTTCGGCTACGGAGGTAATCTGGCTAATCATTGAATCTTGACTTTGCAAGAGAGCACTTGCCTCATTTATCAGTCTTGTGTTTTATGCCCGTCCGGTCGTTCTTTTAGTTTTCAGCCTTTCTATAAGGATCCACAGCGCTGCCAAGTCTTCTCGTGTGATGTCCCGGTCCTTGATTTGGGGGGTTTCGGCACCAAATTGTTAATATGAAGACCCAGGAACAGCAGCAGCTTCACAAAACTGAAGATCTTTGATTCCCGACGTGCGTTCAATGCAATAAAAAAAATGGTAATGAAAAAAAAAAAGAACAAGCTCCATGCTCGCCGTCCACAAGCGCAGGCCCCGATCTCGTTTGGAGGCTTGCCATTCTGCTGCTCAACTCTTCTTTGCTGGTACTTGACTAGTTTGATCTATTTTCAACATACCCTCTCCTTTGATTGTGGGTTTCTGCTGGCTTAAATGTTGATTAGAGTTATCTTCTTCAGACCATGCCAGCTATATGTAATGTTGGTATAATGACACCGGGATTCAGTTTACACTGCATCAAGCTTACCAGAAGATTTGTTGCTCATATTGTCTTCATTAATCATGAATAAGAAAGTAAAATGAGAAGCAACGTGAATTGGAAAGTCTGCATCATCTGTCTGTGCTACCTTATGAAACAGGAATAGATATAAAAAGTACACCATAAAGCCCTTTGAATATTAACTGGACAATGCAACTGTGTATTTTATGGTTTTGCTTGTCTGGCACTGTTTCATAACATCAATACAAAAGGTTAGAAGTAGAAGAAGATGACAATTTATTAATTTATTTATACATGATTCAAGATGCAAAATTTTGTCTGTACTGCTTTCTTAGTATCAGTTACTACAGTATTGAGGAGTTTCAGCGACGGTGTCATTGCCCTGGCGGCCGGTCGCCGAAAGAGAACGAGGGGGATAGGTTCGCTGGGCGGTGGCTTTGTGTATATGCGTTGGCCGCGAACGTAGGCTTATAAACTTCGGCAGCAAGAATATTACGCGGCTCTAGTGTTTCGGTACGAGCAACAGAGGTGACACGATCTGCTACGACCAGCTACGACCACTCGCCGCAGCGATGCAGGCGTCGAAGGAGCGCAACCTGTGTACTACGCAGTCAGCCGCCGTCGCCCGACGCAGATCGTTCGGCATTCAGGGCTTTCCGCCCCGGGTTCTTCGCTTGTACTTGGAACCGAGTATTATTTCCTGTGCTTGTGTATGTGCTCAGTGGCTGGATATGGACCTCATAGAGCAGTTCTTCAGACTCAACAGCGATTCAAAGTTGACGGCGGAAGGGCTTGCGGCAACGCTTTCGGTTGGTGCACGGCTGCGACGACTACACGGATAAATTTTAAGATTGGTGCTAGCAAGGTGGGCCATAGTCGCTTTATGTTGACACGATTTTGAGTGTAAGTACTCTGTGCAAAGGCGAATCTATCACGTTTCTAATCCACCTTTGTTTTTGCTGTTTTTAGCACGCACGACCGACTGCTAAGCAAATGCTTCTGTACCGATCACGGAGTGAATGTCTTCGGCCTTACATTGCAGAACGCCCAATAAAAAGTCATATTCGTTCAGCAAGAAGACTTCCCTTTCGAGTGACCTTCTGATTGATAATTTCTCCCGTACTTCAGTGCTTTAATCAACACGATCGATTAAGTTTGCTTCCCTAGTTAGGACATTTTTGTGCTACATGCGGCACTAATGCTTGGCACGATGTTTGCCACTGGTGGTATTGTGAATTGGTTTACTTCCAAAGCTAACAGTGTGACAGGTGGGACCATTCAATTTGCTAAAAATGTGATGATATGGGAATTTCGTTGCATAACTAGCGTTTTACGTTTAAGATTGATAAGAAACATGCTCATGTGATGATGCATGTCTACAGCATAAGCTTTGCAGATCCAGAATAGATGTGCTATAGGCTACAGCCTCAAGGTTTTTAATGGACCAAATTGGTGATTACACGGCAATAAATGTTGTGGTGAAAAACTGCCCATTGACTCTGTGAGTTTTGATTGTGACCATTGGTGTGCTGTTGGCAAATTAGATAATGGCACACCTTTTCCCTGACCATCTGGCTTCAAGGGGCATTGCATCTAGATGTGCTCAAATATCTTTATTTCAAGGTTCAGTGGACCCCTCTGCATCATTAAAGGAAGGCAGTCTCAAGCCACAAAAAACAGCAGTGAATATACAATGCATAATAACAGGCACCAGTGTCCAGGCGTATAGTCCGCAGTAATCAGTTTGAGCCTAAAAATGTTTCTGTTTTGTTTAGATAGTTTGCATTTGTTGTATAATCCGCAGGGCCCGATTTCCGCGCCCAGTGCATAGTCCGCCAAGCTGGTGCATTGTGTCTTCGTGCTTTTTTTCCTGGGTGGCATTTTCTTCAGAAGTTCTTCGGTGAACGCTATTGAGCCTGAAGAACTGCTTTTGAGGCCCATATCTAGCCGCGGAGCACACACAAGCACAGAAAATAACACTCGGTGCCAAGTACAAACGAAGCACCTGGGCGGAAAGCTGTGAATGCCAAATGAGCTGCGTCGGGTGACGGCGACTGACTGCGTTGCGCCCCTTCGACGCCTGCATCGCTGTGGTGGGTGGTCGTAGCTAGTCGTAGCGAGATGATCTTCACTTCAAGCAAGAAATCTTGTTATACCATAGTCAAGATATGTGTGCAAGTGTTCGACGACGTGGGCTCTCTCACGTTGGTGCAGTTGTCATCAAGAAAGGTGCATATCAACAATGTTGCGTGTTTGAGGCTGAAACTATGACGCATACTTATCTAAACCTAAATTTATCGGTCTGCGGCTACAAACATTTTCGTTGACGTTGCTTAGATGATGTAACCATTCAGGCCTCGCATTAAATGGTGTTGCGACTCTTCGGTTGTGTATGAAAACCTATTTTTGCCCCAATAAAAGACATTTCCAAAAGGACATGTGTCTTCTGCTGATACATATCTTCCAATTTACAATGCAGAGGCAAACAGAAAATCAACTGCATACATCTACCACTTAGCATAAGCACCTTTGGCATTCATTCTTGAGCACACTCAAATATCAGCTTACTTTGGTCTTGTTTTAGAAGCTTTGCCCTGTTCTGTAAAAATAAAACAGTTAAAAAAGCTTTACCTTCGTTCTCCTTCTTGCATTTAATACAGACTTGTTTGTCAGCAGATATCACCGTGGCACACACAACTCGAATGACCGATGAGACTATTGCTATTACAATAAAGCTTTCCACAAGAGCCAAAACGAGGCTTGTAGGGGTGCAAAAGCACATAGAAATGAGATTGGCACTTCCGGGGATTGTTTACATTACGCGTAAAAACAGGACGACCGGCGACCAGCTGATCGTAAGATAACACCAAGGATACCGATGTTTCGATACGCAGGATAAAGACCTCAATCGTCCCTTGTATGCTGCAGTTGTCATACTTTCTATCCAACCGCTTTTTTGCTCAATTAACTAGAACAACCGAAGAGTTCGCGACACCTTTTAATGCGAGGCCTGAATGGTTACATCATCTAAGCAACGTCAACGAAAATGTTTGTAGCCGCAGACCGATAAGTTTAGTGTTAGATAAAGTATGCGTCATAGTTTCAACGCGCGAACAATGTTGATATGTACCTTTCTTTGGACCCGCGTACATTCGGTTCAACTTTATGACAGCTGCACCAGAAGTGAGAGCTCACGTCGAACACTTGCACACATATCTTGACTCTGGCAAGACTTCTTGCCTTCAACTGGCTTGAAGACTTCATCTGTAGCATCACGGTAGGTCTTGGTTGAAACGATGATCGTCTCGCACACGGCAACAAACAGAGAACTACACGCTTTGTTTTATTTATACGCTACCGGTCTACGGGCGTCGCAAATCTATCCCCCTCTTGTCCGCCATGTTGGATCGATCGGAGCGCCCCCTATATTCGCTGAAACTCCTCAATACCAAGAGGTTGGTTTAACTACAAAGCCATGAAAGATTTGTATCACAGCACTCTTTTAAAATTGTATCGTAGCATATAATCACTCTTTTCTACACATACACATCATTATCATAGCCATTGTCCTGAACACTGTCTAATTAAAAATTTCATGGGTTATTTTTGAGTGCACCAGAAGTCCATTTTCTGAAGAATGTATCCTCCCCTGGGAAAATAGGACAGATAGTTCCCTCGAAATCGAGTAGATTAGGGGCAGTACTGGCTTCACAAAGCAAGGCCTCTCTCACGGAACTGCCCCGAAATAACTAGCCAGAGACGACCAATGTCGATTCATGGTACCACAGATAACCTTAGTTACTCTCTCCTACAAAGCTCTTGTATTTGTGTGTGCTTTTGGCCAAAAATATAATAGGAGCGATGGGAAGACAGGACAGCGATTGAAAAGAAGGGCCTCATCCCTGCACCTGAACCACTCCCAAAAGAGAAAATGACCCTCACTGGTGAATTTAAGTCACTGCAGCCCCTCACAAATTGTCCGGTTCACTGAGTTTATGCGAGCACTCAAAAACGATGCGTGGAATTTATCATTACCTAGTAGTTGTAAAGAGTTTTCAAAACAAATTATAAATGTCATCCTATTCTTGAACAAATGAAAAATGCTAGTCCAGCATTTATTCCTTTCTGCCTTCCACCACAAAATCTTCTGTGTGATCAACTTTTGTAAATGCGACCTGCTCTGTGTTTCCAAAAAGGGGCCACAATGTGAAGAAACTCTACCATTTCATTGTTAGAAAGACCAGTGTTGATTGACTTCTCAATAGTTTTACCTTGCTTTATCCCCAGACAGGATCATATTGAAAAGGGGATATAAGTCAGTGTACCTAAGGCCTGATTTATGAGGAAATGGGTGTGTCGGACCAATGGTGAACATGTTAACAAGAGCGAAAGGTAATTCTAAAGTTCCCTGTTCTGCCAGTAGTGCAATTCAGAAACCAATAACGTAAATCTAATTTAGAAAAACGGGGCACAGTGGGAAGGACCAACCTCGCGGATCATTGGTCGCTGTGCATGACCGCTGATGACCCCCGTGAGCCTGGCAGACAGAGAGCAGTATGTTCCTCGAAGCAGGAAAAGCACGAAGTTGGCCACGGAGGCCACCCTCACGGCTGTTTCCAGGTGACCCAGTCCGCGCTCCACCTACAAAACAATGCGGTCAAGGAAAGCTTCATCAGATGCCACTAGCACTGTTAGAGTGGGAAACCTGCTTTTCAGATTAGGCAAACCGCCGCTGGCTAGACACACTAGGTGTGTCTATGGCGTGGCTCAGATGGTCAGAAAAAATTAGCTGTAAAAAGTGGTGCCTGCAGCTAGCAATCTAATCTTTTCTTCAAAAAGGCATTCTAGCAATGGTTTTGCTTTAAAAAACTTCAAAGCATAGCTTCGTTTTTGTAAAAAATGAGGATACAAATTTTGATGAGCGTCTTGAGATATTTACAAACGATAGGGAAGCTAGACACAAAGGAGGGAGAAGGACGGACATGTACAGACTTTCATACCTTTCTTAAATTAATGTTGAACAGTGAGCCAAGACAAATGAGGCACTGCCATGTTTGTGAGCCCTATCCAGAAATTATGCAACCTGCCACCCAGCTTTGTTTGATTAGTGTAATGGCTGATGCACATTGTCTCATTAAATTATTAAGGGAAAGTCACAAGTAAAATGTGCTGGAAGCTATGCCAAACCGAAATGCCCAACAAAGTGATCCACGAATCAGAGAAAGCAGACAACACAAACAATGCACACGACTGAAAGGCACCGTATTATTTCCGAAATTCCTTGTGTTTTTATTTTTATTATTGGCAGTATTAACATTACTGTGTCTAGCTAATTTAACCGTTTGTCATATTATATAAATGTTACCTTTAATAATTTTTTGAGCATGCAACAGAAAACGATTAGCAGCTCATCTCCTGCTTCCCAGAATGCTTTGCGCATGCTGTGAAAGAGAACGAAAAAGTGGGCCATGGCCTTTCAGTTTTTCTTTCTGAGATTCTCAGGTCTAGTCTAATTGGTCACCATCAGCTTTCAATAGCTTTATTTTGCAAAGAAACATTTGCATAAAAAGATTCTAGAAAAAATGATGCAGTATATTAAGCTCACAAGGCAATGAAGAACATCAATATTAAAAAACACCCTTTGCACTGTGTGTGCTCCGCATTGCTCAAACATCTTACATCTTTCCTTTCATTTAAGCCCTGGCTAATAGGAGTATAAGTAGTGCTTATAAAATAGTACTGAAATGGTAAGCAGGCACCATATTCCCACGTGGTACTGGAATTTCGGCTCGCCGCCATAATAAGCAAGTAAAGTTGTTTGTCAACATTATAAAGAAACCAATATCCTGCCCAGGACACCCAAAAACATTTTCCCTAGTCTTCCCATGTTAAGGAATGTACCCTGGCTGGTGCCACAAGTTGAAACCAAGCAAAAAAAAATGTCTGGTGGGACAGGCTTTCCAACTCTATACACAAACTCATCTCTGTTACCTTACGGCGCAGTGATGGCGCGTCGGGCGCACTTCCAATCTGGGGCTGTGGGCGGAAGTCCCCATGGGAGACGTGTATTCCTGCGTTGTTTTGAAAGGAACCTGACAAAAACCTTCCTTCTCGTCAAAATGCCGCGACTGGGGCTGTACCAAAAGAGTCGAGAAAGGTTTGAAGATCAGTTTCCATGTGCTCGGTTCGTCCGAGAACGTAGATATCTGCTTTGAAAATCGAAAACCAGACGCCGTCGGACCATGATTGCTTGGGCGGGAAGCACTTTGAGTTGAATTCCCGGATACTTGTGGTCATCAGATTCATTTGTTTTGTTCCAACATGAGCACAAGAAAACCGTCAAGTTGTACGAACCACCTGCGGACTACATTCAGTGCGTCTTCAAGTTCGAACGGCCACCTGATCGTTCAAACTGTCGCCTGCTCTTTCAAACGCTTCTGCTTGTCGTCTGCTCCTTTAGACGACACCGGCCCGTAGACCAAATGTTGGCCCGGTACTTGAGATAAAAAGTAAGTGCACACCTCAAAAGACTTAAGTTTGAAGGATGGTAAGCAGGCTCAATGTAAACAGTAGATACAAGGAAATGTTGATCATTGTTACCAGTGGCCATCACCGACTCGTTATGCCTGATTTACTTGGTCCGATCCTGCTTGCGATTTTCAGTATCGACGTCGACCATCTCAGTTACGGTTCACGCTTCTGCAGCCTGAGCAATGCTGCGACTGAAAATTGCGAGCGAAATCTCATCACGCGAATCAGGCTTTAGCGTACATTCTGCGGCGTCCACGCGGAATGAATTGCCGCATGTGGCATTATTCACGGGAAGTTTTGTGATGTAACGAGCCTCGGTAATTTCGCTGAGGCCACTCAAGTAGTAAGGCATTGCCAGGAAGACGTAGAATCAACAATTTGAATGCGAAAAAGGGCAGAGGGACTCACAGCGACGCCGACAACATCGCATTTCAATGGTTTGTTTATGGGCGACTGCGAGCTTGTTGCCCACACTCCATCGTGCATGTGCGGCGCCGGTGGCGTCCGCTAGGGGCACTTTGGTTTGTTTGTAAACATGAGTTGGTGTATACAAAGGTCACCTTGAAGCCCAGAAATGCACTCAACTTATAGCATCAGGGCCGGCCTCCTAGAAAAAGTCTTAACTAGGACTGCATGAAAGAAAGCACTGCCAAAGCTAGAATATAAGCGGAATGGCACGCAAAGTTAAACTTCAAGCGCTCCCGTGCCCTAGGTTTGGCAGGCTTTTTTTCACATAGTCTTAGCTAAGACACTGTTTTTAGCAGGCAGGTTCAGGTTAGCTAATGCATTAGTATGAAGAGGAAAATGTCCTGTGAAGACTTCCCCTAAAAACTCAACATGAACATACCTATGTGCAAGCTGGCATTGATACCCAAGTGGCAAATCTGTACCGGGAGAACAGGATGCGAGAGCCCCCCACACAAAAAAATCTGCAGGAACCACCAGTAGGGAGGATAAACTGCTGGCTTACCTGACAGCGCCGGTGGTATGAGAGCCGCCGCAGGCCAACTCCCAGACAGCGCTCCCGGAGCCAGGGCAGCAGCGTGCCAAGAGAGACCAGTGCCAGGATCTGGGCCCGAGAGGCCCGTTTCACGGTGCCCCGCCCGGCAAAGTACTCCAGGCCCAGGAGGCGCTGTCCCACCGTAGATCCGCAGTCCCACACCGTGAACTGCACGCACGGACATGCAGGACACATGTTGCTCAGTCTCCGAAAGTTCGAAATTAATCTGAGGAGCGTTTACACAATTTTTTTTCTCCCTCTTCAGTTCAATTTACGAGAGCAGAACTTGGCAATGTGGGCAAGTTGCTTAGTGACTAATGTTAATGAAACGGTGCATGAAAACACAAAGACAAGCAGAAGAAATTCTTTGTCTCGTGTCTATTTTTTAGTTTCTGTGAATGCTTTTTTTTTTTGGCAATAGTGGTTGTTGCCGAGCTTCGTTTTTGCAGTAAATTTTCACTTGTCAGTTCAGCACTTGTCCCGTGTACTCCTTTCGCTTGTCTTTGTAATTTTGTGTACCGTTTCATTAATGTTACGAGAGCACCTGGCAAAAGGATAGGTGCTGTAAATAGAAAGTCTAATTTGTAAACTTACCATAAAGCATTACCTAGATCAAATTGGCACTTCAGCAGCACTTTAACTCTCAACAAGAGGTGCAAAAGCTTTTGAGCCTGTAATTTTTTAAGCAATTGAATATCAAGTGTCTCATGGCAGCAAAGCTCTGCCCAAGCATGGTGCAACAGAATTGATTAGCAAACAAGCACAAGAAGGGCTTCCCAGTTAAGATGGTAGAGTTCACTTTTATGAGAAACCTTCCATTACCCTAAATTCCGCCGTGAACCTGAAAGCGATTCAAGAAAGAGGCAAAGATTGTTACATTTTTTCCAAAGAATTCGGAACTGCACCTGGCCACAGGTGGAGATCATGCTTTTGTTAATATACACCCTTGGAATTTATACATGCCCGACAGCTGAAAAGACCCTAAAAAGGATTGCTTGCAATAGAAAACTGCATTTTGGTATTCTGAAGACACATTCAGTGCTGCAAAGTAACCTGTGGCTGCATAAGCTTTCCTGTGTTGCTAGATTTGAGGTCCTATGAAACCACTGTAGCATTTCTTCTTTTCCACCTCCAGAGTGCTCATACTGAAGCAATCCACCTCTTTCGGAAGAGCTGGTGCCCCCTGTCGTAGACCTGGAATGAGGTTTTCTGGATAGGAAGCTCAAGGAAAGGAAAGGCGCCAGTAAGAGGAGTAGATAAGCTTCTTCAAACTAGTTGGGAAAAAGATAAGCCACAATGGGCACAAAATCAATGTTTTAGGAGCTCAATTTAGGCCACAGTAGCTCAATTAAGCCAAAAGAATCTAGCGCCACCACTTAGAGGGATGTTTGCAGCCTCTCATGCTATGCTCACGCAGCTTCATATCAAAAAGTTCTCAAACCAGGAGTTCGGAAAGTGGTAGATTTTCGCCACAAGATAACCCTGCCTTTACTGGTGGCATTTTGAATGGCACTGGCTACATCACATACAGTCACCGTTAGTTCACAGAAGAAGAAGTGTAGTTGAAATTGATGTCTTTCTTTTGCAGGAACTACCGCGAAATAAGAGGGGCGGGGGGAATGCTTACCCCATTTCCACTGAAAACTGTGTTAATCTAGACATGGGCACTTGCCAGGTCGAATTTACAAATCCAAATGTAAATTAATTCGCTTCAACAGAAAGAAATTATCTTATACCATCAGTACTTCCTCAACTTTGACCTAATGGAAACCATTTCAACATATAAATATCTTGGTGTAAGACTACCATCGGACCTCTCATGGAATAATCACATTGAAGCCATACATGCTGACTCACTGAGAACTCTAGGCTTCATTCGACGTAACCTGCGCAGTGCTCCTCAACTTGTCCGCAAAACGGCGTACGACACATTCATTAAACCAAAATTAGAATATGAAGCTTCCATGTGGAGTCCCCATCAGGCCTGCCTCATAAACCACCTGGAGGCAGTACGAAACCGGGCCGCTCGTTTCATCTTGCCCACCTGCGACTTTTCTGTGAGTGTATTGGTGTTAAAAAGTCAACTAACCCTGTCTTCTTTGCAGTTGCGCAGAAAACCCTCCCACCTCTGTCCACTTCCTAAAGTCTACTATCATTGGCCCGACCTCAAGAACTCTTTGCTATCCCCTCCTGACAGAACATCTTCTCGCCGTAACAACTCTTGCACAATCAAACATATTTCCGGTTCCACAAACGCATTCAATCAGTCTTTCCTTTCTCAAGCCATCTGCGAGCGGAACAGCCTACCACCCTCCATCGTCACAATCGTAGACCCAGCAGTATTTCTATCAAGCTTAGTGATTCATTTTTCTTGTTATTAGTATTTTGTTTCCATTATTTATGATTAACGAGCTTGACCTAGATGTATTATTTAGCCTGTTTTTTTTTCTTTTCCTTAACGGGCCCTTAACGTGAAAATAAATTAATTCAGCCACTTAACGTAAAATTTGCAGAATTCCCAAGTTTGGGAAATGTTAAGTGGCGCAGGAACGAAGTGGCACTCCCACTGTGTTCTACGGTAGTGCAAGCAAACAAGAATTCATACACATTCTGTGCTTTATGAATGTGAAGAATTTACTCTCAGCACTACAGCACAGTTCTTTGCTTTGTTTCATATTTGGAGACTTCACTGCCATACTCTGGGGAGGGGGGGGGGGGGCCTGATTAGAGACAGAAAACAAGCACCACAAAGCGATAGTGTAGCCAAGAGGGCAGTATAATCTCAGCTAGGATGACAAACGCTCGACTCCAGTGTGCCATACCTGTCATATGCGTGACTCTGACTGAAGCTATTGGGGGACATCTATTAAAGTGCCTTTTTCAAGACTATGGTAGTGTGGGATTCTTTGGGAAATTGGCACTGAAGCAAAGTTTTAACTGTCTGCAATAAGTACATCTCTCGTGACAACATCATCTGGACAGATGTCTTTGTTAGTAATGAAGCCAAAATATCCTTCATGTGAGAAACCATAAACAATGCACTTTCTTGTGTTTTCGCTGATTACCCTAGTTACTTCACCCAGCCCATATCAATGTGCCGATCAATTTTCCGAGCTGCACCAGCAAGTTCAAGCAGAAAAAATCAAACAAATCCAAACCCCAGCTGGCACAATAGCAATTATGAGACTGTAACGTAGATGCACTTGTGGCGACAATACCAAAAAGTATGCATTTCTTGCAAGTTGCACTGTATGCAGCAAACACAGTGTGTAACTTAGTACAGTTGGAAGACTACCACAATACGCAAAATCAGAAAAAGAAAAATGCATGCATGGCACCACTTAAGTTCGAACATAGCTTTTCTTACTTACAAATGCAGTAGGCTGAGCTGGGAACACAACCAATACTGCCATTTGTCATCAGTTTGATTGTAGTGCACCTCTGATATGTTGTTTTCTAGTCCCAGACCAAACACTTTTGCAGAAGCATTATTAAGTAAGTACAAAATGCCACCCCAAAAAAAATTTTTAATTTTTTTTTATCGTAAAAATAAGCTACACTTTGCCGAATGCTTATTCTCTAGAGGTCCGACACAGATGCCAAAGTTTCAACACTAACCGTTATTCAAAAGTTAAAAGTGATTTTCTCAAATTTTCAATCGGAAAATGGGGCCCATTTTTGCCCATTCTTTGGTAGCTGGCACCATAGAGCTCCATGTATTCAAGAGCTCTGATGGCTGCCATTTTCCCATTAAAAATGCTAGAAAATCCCTTAGAACTTTTGAATAAGATAATGGTTAGTGCTGAAACTGTGGCATCTGGTGCAGGCCTCTAGCGCTACATTTGGGTGGTAAACAGAGAGCTTTAGTATTGCGTCTAGCCTGCGCATGCGCGTCGTCGCCATTCGCCAATTTAAGACGCCGTTTGAAACTCCGCGCGCACACTGGGGAACAAGCAACGCTAACACAAACGCCCAGTGCTTGCATTTGCACATATACGAAATACTAAAACTCGCTAGTGCGCGTTCGGTGATGCATAGTTTACTTTTTCAATAAAAAAAAACCTGTATTTTTTTTTTAATTTAAAGGGACGGTGAGCTGAAATTTGGATTAAAAAAAAACAATGCTGGAGATGTAGGCGGGACGCTACAATCCCTACAACACTACTCGTAAGGCGATATGTCGAATGGACGGCCGCATTTTTAGAAAAAGATGTTGAGATCGAACCAGGCCGACGAGGCGCGTGACGTCAAGATACCTAGTTTCCTCCTCTCTTCGCTTCGCTCCCTCAAGGCCGCGAGGCGGAGAAAACGCAAGGCCGTTTCCTCTCCTTCTCGGAGAAACATGACGTCATCATTCCTGCCGAATGCGCCTCTTTTTTTGAAAAATATGGTCATCTGTTCGAGATATCGCTGTATGAGTGATGTTTTGGTGTTTGTAGCATCCCATTGCACGCTTTTGAAGTGTGTTTTGGGGCATCCAGAGTTCGGTTCAGCATCCCTTTAAGACATTTTGTATAAAAGTACCCCGATGCCAGTTTGCCAATATGCCTGCAAACCATTTTATGGTCCCTTGAAGGTATGTATCCAGCTATACTTTGCTTCAGCATAACCTGACACGGGGTAACGGCTAAGGCCCCCATGAGCCAAGCAGTAAGCAGAGCTATGTAGAAAGGCACATGACAATGTATCCTGGTGAAGATTGCGAAATCTACATAGGGCTGTAGATTTTGCTCTTTGCCAAGTTATGCTGAAACGGAGTATAGCTTCAATTCTTTGCTTCGCTTGTTCAAGCAGCCGTAGAAAAACATCTCTGGCATGTGGCTTATTGCTTTACCCGCAAGAGGTACTAAAACCTGCCAACTCACTCCATACAGCAGGGCCTTCAGGATGGCTTTTATTTCCGGCTCATAGGTCGGGTAGAAGCTGCCCTGAAATGTGAAAAAAGGCGAAGACTGTGTGAAAATCATAGACGAATGCTAGAGACCAAACGAGAAGTGTCCATGTGGTATCCTAATATAACCTAAGTGTCATCACACTGCCTATTAGCGTAACTAACCTGAGTTTTTGTTGCTGTTTTTGGATGATTAGCAGTACGATAAAAATACAATGTTTATCAGCATGCCCTCCATGGTATTGTAGGAAAATGATGGTCCGAAAACGTTTTGCTCAATACCCCTATACAAAAGCTCACCGGAGAAAAGCTCACCGGAGAAAAGCTCACCGGAGATAAGCTAACCGGAGAAAAGCTCACCGCAAAACCGGCAGATGCGGAGAAAAGCTCACCGATTTTTTTTTTTAACTATGTCCTCTTTCTTGTAATATTCTTGAAGGTCATTGGGCATATTTGCTAATTCCTCAGAAATTAGTAATCACCCATTTTGTGTATTAATGAAGCCGCAAAAATGATATCAGAACATTGTACATCGGTAAAACAGACAACAGTTTATTGACAACTGAGGGTGCGCCGTCGGTAGCTCTGTCAAATAAAGGGGTTTGTTCTTTGTGAGCTAATATGAATAGCGGTGTGTGAACCGTTTCAGCTCCAAACATTCTGTAATGCCTAATAGTTAAGTAGGTATTTGTTGATGCAGTCAGTGTCGGCTACGTTGTTTTCTTTCTGTTAATTTCACTAAGAAAACTTTAGTTGCGAGAACAGCTTCGTCCTGTCGTGTTTGTTGTCTTCACTCGGTCGTCGTCGTTTGAGCGGTTTTCATCATGCATAACGTTCACCCACTCGCCCTATTCGCTACCTTACAGAAGACTATTTCTTATATAGGTCACGAGTAACAACGGTGCCAGTGTGCAGCTCTGAAAGTCATGAGTGGCTCACCTTAGAAGGGCACTATCACACAAAGGCAACGTGCGAAACACCAGCACGAACGGCTAGAAAACGTGCATGTCCGCGGAAGAAAGAAGCCTCAATATCCTACTGACTGTTTTATCCTGTTTTCAAAGGTTAACTAAAACTTCAAAGAGAATTTCAGGCACCGCGTTGTTGCGCATGCACTTTCGGATTTTCGGTGTTTACAGTTTTGATTTTTAGGTTTTAGGGAGACTTAAGTTTTCGACCTCTTTCATGTCACTCAAGTTCATTAAATTTTCAGTTAGGCTTGAGTTGCCTAGAGAGTAAGCCGAAGAAAACACTGGCCCGCCATTTTTAATTTGGGAGAAATATACTTAATAAGCTTGGCAAATAATACAAAAAAAGACATTTTCTTTTTGACAAACCTGACGAACTTTAGTGATAATAAATTGATATATGTTACGCATGATCCAACAGCCTCCATAAAAAATAAGAAAAAAAAATCGGTGAGCTTTTCTCCGCATCCGCCGGTTTTGCGGTGAGCTTTTCTCCGGTGAGCTTATCTCCGGTGAGCTTTTCTCCGGTGAGCTTTTCTCCGGGATTCCCTAGTCGTGGGGTAAATTACGCTTTAGATCTCCAGCAACAATATTCCCTTCATTGTTGATTGTGCAGGATACTTACATCGACGTGCTTGAATACATCGGCCAGCTTCGCCTTGAACAACGTAAACAGCTCTCCATCAAGTTCCTCGGCATCTAGCTGGAGTAAGAATGTTCAAAGTAGCGTGATCATCGCCTGCCCTACAACTCAAAAAGAACAAATCACCTGATTCACTCGGGAACCAACGATGGGCTTTCCGTCGCTTGACATCGGCACTAAATCAAGTTAAACCAAAACCTCAACGCACAAATAAATTTTCAACACCCCTATAAGGCATAACGTGATTTAGGGACAAAAGTAACCGACTACATTCCACCCTAATTAACTCGGAGAACAACTACCCTGTCTTTCACGAAAACGCGCAAATGAGGAAACGGGTGGCGCCATTTTCGGTCTTGTCGATGTCGACTAGACCGACCTTGTGGTGACGAGTTGAAAACCGCCTAGGTTAGTTTCGGTTTAGGAAAAGTTGCGGACAGAGTTCTTAAGAGCATTGTACGAGCATTAGCATGCGAGTTTAGAAAGTGCCTTTCTTGTACTTGTGAAAAATAAGCAAGGCAGGATGGTAAGTCGCACTGTCTGAACGGTCTGAACCTGTCATTACGTTTTATTTTTATCATTACTTCATTTTTTCCTCAGTAGGAGTAGGTACAGCGGAGCGCAAGCTCATCTGCTTCTTTTGCAGGGGTTGCGGAGCCGTCAGAACGCCGAGCTCTGATTCGCTTTGATCAACGTTACTAAAGCACTCAGTTGGGAAACTCCCATAGAGACAGCTTTGAAAAAGTGGCCCCAAACTGTCTCCGAGCACCGAGCTAATGACGAACACACCATTTCTCCCGCAGCGGCCACTCGACAAACTGCACGTGACTTCCGTTTTGGCTTTCAGAACAGATACAGCGGTAGAGGTTACAGGGTTTAAAGAAAAGTTTATTGACACTGTAAACTGCAAGACGTAAATCACACCGGTATACAATAGGAACATGTACGCTACAAATATCCAGGGACGGAGGTAACGAAAAAACATAACTTAGCGAACCAAATATGGCCGCTGTTTACATCTCATCAGCACACACGAGGAGGGTTCTCTCCTTTACCTAAGAAATGTCAGTGTAAGCCAGGCGTAGCGTTCGGCTGGCTAACGTCATATCCCCCCCCCCCCTCCCCCTTTCACCCCACCCCACGCCTCTCACACCTGTGCGAGAGGCGCGAAAAGCAAGTGGATGTGACCACCGACCAGCCGGACGTAGCGGCAAGACCACCACCTGAGGAACTCTTGTGCCACCCCCGTCTCCCCGGCGGACGCGCCGCGTTGAGCTACCGAAGTTAAAATGCACCTAGGGCGGGACGTGCTACCTGAAAGGCCTGCTGAGGCATGGTTGTATAAAAACAATATTAATTGTGCCGCAAAACCCTGCAAACTAAAGATTTTAAAAACATAACGCGCCCCTCTTTTGGTACTATACTCCAATAAATTTCATACAAAAAGAGTCTTTTTCGTTTGTTTTTACGCAAAAACAGGCTTTCAAAAAGCTCAAGGTGACCACAGTACAGACAAATGATAAAGAGTGGCGCTGTTGTCGCATTTAGCTCGGTCTCGGTGGACGCCAGCGGCCCAGGTTTCGACGGCGAGTTTCCCAACTGAGTGTTTTAGTAACGTTGGCTTTGATTGAGGGATAGTGGGTAGACCTCAAAGCAAGCTGCCTTGACGTCTACCCACTATCCTTCAATCAGGCTGTGTTCCAAATCTTACCCAATGGATCCGAGTTACTCCGGCGGGTCGTGTCACGTGACAACACAGATTGAAAAGTGCTGGACGCGGGTAGGTTTTTGAACGCCAAGGTACAAAACCCTTTCGCTGGAGTAAGATCTAGCAAATTTTGGAACACGGCCTCAGAGTCAATCAGAGCTCGGCGTTCTGACGTCACCACAACAGCTGCAAAAGAAGCAGACGAACTTGCGGTCCGCAGTCCAGCAAGCCACGACTCATTAAAAATCGGTTACTTCATTTAACTAATTCTTTATTTAATTATCTCAAAGAAGACTTTTTTTTTTTTTTTTTGGAGAGGGGTTGCAATTATAAGAACGCAAAATACTGCGAAAGCCGGGAGACGTCATAATTAAAATAAAAACACTGACTTGACACAACTAGAACATTTCTTTTATTAGGGTTCTAAGGACGTAAGAACGTAACCACCATTTTTAATCACCACAGAAGGGTATCGAAATAAAAAGAATAACCACCTAAAACACGCATTACACAAATATAAAATCTATACAAAATTACAGCAATGAAAACAAAGTATAAAGCGTCCGATATATATATATAAAAAAACATTGTTTTTTGGCTTGCGTAAATAAACTACTCATCGCAAAATTCTGAAACAGCTGAAAGAGAGTTTGAATGTGACGCTAGTGCCCGTGGTGATATAATGAGAAAGCCTGAGAACATTACATTATCTTGATCGAGGATGTAAAATAGAAAAACGAAATTTCTCTATGAGCCGATATCCACCCAAAAACCAAAATTTGTCGAACAAAAAAAAATCACGTTAAAATAACTTTCTACTAAGAAAGATAACAAGATAATCGTTCTTGCTCACAAGTTGTTTTTCGGTTTGACGAATTTTAGGCCTAGCTGGACGTCGGCTTACATGGAAATTTCGTTTTTCTGTATTATTTCTCGATCCAGGTAATGCCCTGTTCACAAACTTTCACGTTCTATCACCATTGCTAGCGCCCATTCACAAAAAGTTTCAGTTTTTTTGCGATGCGCAGTTTATTTACGTAAACAAAGAAACGTTTTTTTTTTTTTTTTTTTCGGACACTGTAAAGAATTTATACACGTAGCCACGCACTGCTGATAATACAAACGCTCACACGTGTCCTCGAATATGTTGGTAGCAATTTGGTCCGGTTATCCAGTACGTTCTGCAATGAGAAACCCAAGTTCGTCTGCTTCGTTTGCAGGGGTTGTGGTGACGTCAGAAGGCCGCGCTCTGATTGGCTCTGATTGAAGGATAGTGGGTAGGCCCCAAGGCAGTTTCCTTTGAGGGTTACCAACTATCCATTAATCAGAGTCAATCAGAGCTCTGCGTTCTGACGTCACCACAACCCCTGCAAACGAAGCAGACGAACTTGAGTTCCGCATAGCCAGTATTACGGAAGAAAACAGGAAATTACTGTCAGGTCGTGCTTGTTTAGATTGACTTAAATTATCTTCTCGAGGGGAAGGAATCTGAAGTGCGATTAACCAACAAATGCGGTTAACTTTGCGCCCAATCGAACAGTGATAACGGCTCTGGCGACATGTCACTCCATGTCTCGTTTTCCACATCTGGTATTTCGTCGAAACAACTACACAGCACTCGCCGAGACTTGCCACCCTCGGCGGCAAGTGGGTTCTTTTATGGTGTGCGTGTTAGAGTGCGACCTGGACAGCAAGCTCAGGGAGCTCCCCTGAGCTTGCTTTGACTAGGTGTCAGTTAAACATAAAACACACACACACGCATACACACACGCATATCAGAATTCGGGTAAACCTTCTCTTTTAATGTGTTTACTATATAACATCTTTAAAAAAGGATTTAGTTTTTACGTATCCGTGTATGTTTTGAATAACTTTATGCAGGGCCGGCCTTACTCCGGCCGTGGTGCACCCCCTGCACCCCCCCCCCCCCCCCCCCCCTGCCAACTCCATTTTTATACGCCATGTCTACTAGGTAGGACGACACGTTGTTAGTTAGCGGCCCTACATGAGCAATTTGTCAATCGATATCGAGAAGCACATTCTAAAAACGAACGGCGATCGAGCACATAGCGTAGTGTTTAAAAAACTTAAAAAGCCATAAATAAATCAATAACTCCCTCTCTCCCTCCCTCCCCCGCCAAGCTACCCTGGAACAGACGCACTCGGAAAGTTTCATTACATATGAATATACATAGGACGTTTTTGAAGGATTGTCTTCGTCGCCAGCTTGACTACGAAGCAGGGGCGGATCCAGAACTCCGGTTTGGGGGGGCGGAAAATTTGTAAGGATACTATTCTCCCATTCTATCTTGTGCCCCGGGGAGTTTATCCATGTCAAATTGCCCTCCGAGAAGGGGAGAGGGGGGGGGGGGGGGCGCCCCCGTCGTCCCCCCCCCCCCCCCCCCTCCCCTTTGATTCCGCCCCTGATACAAAGTGCTAAGAAGTTACAAATGCAAAAATCATAATAGTTTTTTTCTGACAACAAAATCTTGTAAGAACTACATCGCGCCGCGTACAAGCTGTTCGTAAAATAAGTGTGTGTATCTGTGTGCGCGTGTGTGCACGCGCTCGCGCTCGTGTGTGTGTGTGTGTGTGTGTGTGTGTGTGTGTGTGTGTGTGTGTGTGTGTGTGTGTGTGTGTTTACATAATTTGTAAGTTATGACTTTTTAATCAGATCTCTAGCGCTACATTTTTGAAAAGCCTGGACATGGGGGGGGGGGGGGGGGGGGTAGCGTTACTTCTGCGATGTAAAAACAATTCGCATCTAGAACACAAAGGGCAATTGGTTCAAATCGGTACATCAAGTTCGTTCCGGTAATCCAAACGAAATAATAATAATAATAATAATAACAGCAAGAAACTAAGCCCAATTCTACCCTTCGATTTTGCTGGTGAGCAACCGAACGGGCATATATGAATGGCGCCGCGACGAACTGACGGCCATTCTCAAGAATGGGCCTACGCGCTGCTTGAGAGGGCAAGGCCGGAAGACATATGCCGTGGGCCTTGAGTACAAACGGGTTTTCTCTCTCCTCCTTCCAAGTGTGTGTGGGGGGACATCTCCGCCCTCGCCCTCGCGCCTCGCACACCTGTTCCCTTCGGACAACCGCCAGCGGAGGAAAAGAGGTCAGGCATGTGGAGGCTCAAGAGCAGCCCCGTTCGCACCCCCCAAACACGAAAGAAACTTTACACCTCTAGAGACGGGATCACGCTCCTAATGCGTCATACAAAGGACGGTCTGCGGACAGTCTGAGGCGTATCCCCAGATAATTATGTTATCATATCTGGAGAGAACACCGTGTTTCTCGAGACTGCGGCTTTATAAGGGTGTAAAAAGGGTGTTTTGGAGGCTTATTACACCCATGACTAAAGCCCCTTCAGTGGCTTTACTTTGAGGAATGCACCTTTTTGTTTTTTGGTTTTGTCGAAATATAGGGTGTCGATGTAACACCCTACGCCACACGTAAAATGTGTGTGGAAAAGAATGGTGAACACCTTTTTTTTTTTTTTTTTTTCCTTTTTTTAAATGTGTTTTGCTGCACCCACCTCCAACAGCTTGCTTTACCGAAATATGACGAAAATACTTAGGATCTCGTGTTTTCGGAGTTTATATTTCTCGTGAAATTCGGGAAGGGTGTTTATTCGGAGTATTTTTCGCTGAGAATTCGGGTTTATCAGGGATTTTTTTTTTTGTTAGATTCCCAATTTTTTAAAAATCGGAATTTTATTTACTTTTTTTTTGTGTATTTGAGAAATTCGAAGACAAAATAAATTAAGTTTGGGTACCATATGACTCGTCGTCCCGAAGGAACCTCGACGTGCTAAAAGGCAAAACCCTCTTGCCAGTAGTTCTAGATTTCGAAGGAAACTGAAGTGCATGGCATCTCCTGAAGACCACTGTCCCTGTGCTTTTATACAATTTACTTGCAAAACACCGTATTTTTTATTTTTTTATTTGTATTTTGTCCTTGGGACCTGGAAATTGGAAGTTTTCCGGATAAATCCCAATTAACAGAAAATTTACCGGTGAATGTTTTTTTCCGGATTTTTTAATGATTTATGCGAAAACATGGAACCCTTCGAATATTTATAACCTGCACCAGTGCTTTCTACTTGCAAATACATGTTCCTTGAACTTAGCCGCATGCACATCATGCTCTAGGTGAAACATTGATGACAACAAAGCAACATACACATAACCTTCGTAAATTACGGAGACGGTCACCTGCAAATGAGTGACTTTGAAGACGTTTGAACTGTCGAGTCTATAAAGCGGTGGAACAATCACCAGGGCCGTGATTCCCATGTCGTGCGTGAATCATTGCGTCTGCATTTGCGACTTCTGCGCACGAAAAAGACTATACACGTACATGGTGCTTGCTGCTTGTAAATGTGTAAATAATATCCCTTATACGCTGAATATATTTTTCTTAGGGTGTTCACGAGCGTCCTAAAAGGCTGTTGCTGTAACATCGGTGTGACACTGTAACACCCTGATACACTGTAACACGCTTATGCCGCAGTGACCTATTGGCTCATGTATCATAGAAACAAAGGGTGTTTGGTGTAGACACGATAACACAATTATGTGCGGGCACGTCTCAAGCATTGTTCAAAACATATGTTTACCTCCTACTAATGAATGCTTCAAACCTCGATCAAGAAGAAACGCGAGTCACATGGCGCCTGCAGGTTGCATAATGTATTAGCAGCCAGTAAGTCCGCGGCTTCAGAGCCCTTGGACATGCTCTTTGCACCCTTAAAGGGACTTCAACGAAATTTGAAATATGCCCGTCGAGTTCAGAAATAGGCTGAATATGATCCACGATATCCGTAAATGACAATCGCACGTTTGTATTTTGAGCCTGATGGCTGTATTTTTATTATAAACGGCCTACTTTGGCAAGCGCTCGGAGAGCAGCCAGCGAAGAGCACGTCACACCCGGCGCAATCGTGACGTAGTTTGTCTCGAAATGAGCAAAGCTGAGGCGAGGCTGACGTTGTGAGGATGCCCTAGCCGTTCCAGCCACTGAAGCGGTCGAAGCACACCAGCGATCGGGGAACCGCAACAAACCGCAAAGCTGCTTTGTGTGAATTTTGGGTGACGGGTTAATCTTCTATTCGCGACTCCAACTAACTATAGGTGGCGCCACTCGTTTTCAAAAATGGCGGTTATAGCGAGGGTCGGAGTTGCGTGCCGCTGCTGAGCCTGCCTAGTGTGCTGGCTTCACTGAACGACACAGATTATTTCTGGCAATACGAAGAAGCTAGGATGCTATGAGCGCAGGTCATCTCTTTATCCTGAAAAAAAAAAAAGTGGTTTAGCGTAATATTTACGCAAGGATGCACGTTTTAATTCTGGAACGAAACCGAAACTAACTTCTATTTGGGATTTAATTTCTCTATATTAGTTTTAATTTCAGATTCTTTCACAACTCCAGATGTGTCTCATATCGTAATTATTTAGTTAGATAAGTTTTTTCGCGGAAACTTTATTTTGTGACATACATGTTCGATCCAGGCACTTTAAATATTTTGGAGATTTCAGTGTCCCTTTGTTGTAGCTAGGGGTGTCGCGAACTTTTGTCGAACCGGATTTTTAGGTCAACCTTTCGGGGTTCGACTAAGTCGAACCGGTTCGACGAACCTTCGAACTTTTTACCAGATTCGACCGGTTCGAGTTTGCGGACAGTGTGGCCAGACCTTGATAGACGCATGTCTAGGTTTGGAGAATTTATTTTTATGCAAATGGTTATTTTATTTTATGAACAGTTGGAATTAAAAGAAACCACTTCTAATCACTAAAGACATTAATAACTTAATTTTGTTTGTACTGTATTAACTGAAATAACCAACCAGCGGTGCCCCACGGTCATGGAGAATAGAAGGGTAGGAGAGGGCATGACGTCGGCTGCGTAGCATCCACAAGCCATGCTCCCTTGACGCCTCGCCTCTTTCTCATTTTCCTCCTTACTCTCCTCACTTACCATGCCAACGTGACCACATCACGTGACCATAGCTAGACTTCGTCTTGCTGTGGGGTACTAGAATACACCACAAGGTAGACTTGTAGCTGATAAAACCTACCGGACGCAGCGCGCGCAAGCCTGCAAGGAGTCCTTCTACAATCAACCATCCATCTCACACGTGACATGTCACGCGCACCAATCGCCAAAGAGATCTGCAGTCACGCTGGGCACAAAATCGTTTAAACTTTTTATGACTAGGCTTCACCAATATTGCAACGTGCTCCCTCCTAGTACTTCTAACCTCCTTGCCCACGGTGCCCTTAATTCATCCATTAGCCATTACCATCCAATCCGAAGCCAACTGGCCAGCCTGTCGCGCATGCGCACACGAGTCGAACCTCAATACAAGGTTCGTCGAAATTTCCACGAAAAGTTCGAAAAAGTCGAACCAGGTCGAACTCGAACCTCGGCCGGTTCGCGACACCCCTAGTTGTAGCTGCTGAAAAAATCAGTGCTGATATTCATGCGTTATCGCTGCCTTTTCTCGCTCAGGTAATTGTCATGGGCAATAATGAACTGCGGGCCTTTTAATGGGCTTTCGGGTATTTTTATGACTAATTGGTTTAACATTATTCCCAGCACAAGAATAAGAGAATAAATCTAATTTTTACAATATGTCGCCAAAACGTACAAGTCAATAAGCGCTGTTCTCACTATAACAACCCAAAGACGGAATTTGAGTCAGATAGTCGTAGTGTGTGTGTGTTTTTTATAGCAACGCGTGACGCATACGACTTTATATTGTATCCAGTGTTTGACTGTTTGTCTATCTTGATGACGATGTCAGTGTTTTTCATATGCTAAAAAGAAAAACAAGAATGATACCTTTCTGGAAAAACTATTATAATTACTATGGCATATATTCGTGATCTTGGCGTTAATTGAGGGCATGCATTGCCGCGATTTGTATTAATACTAATAATATTAAGTCATATATTTTAATACGTAATTTTTTAAGCCGTAATAGAATATGTTGCTTATGATATAATTAGAAACGCGCGAACAAATACGACAATTGAAAGTATGCTAATTATCTTCACTGGTGCAATTGCAGCATTTTTAATTGCCAAGTAATAAAAATAGTCTAAAATCAATGAAAACATTCTAGCTAATGTAAAAAATTAATGTAAAATAACATTAATTGTGGGTAAAGTATCATTACAAACCAAATGACCGAAAGAAAAAAAAATATTATTAATCTTTTTATAACACTTTGTTAGTTTCATATTGACGCTCCGTTGTTTTGCCAATCTCAGCCTTTGCAGTTCGAAGGAACGCCTACCTGCTTGTACGTCTGCTCGCTGCAGCACGTTTCGTTGGCGTTGGAAGCCGGTGAAACAGTAGTGAGTTTTAGTATTACGTATACGAGCGAACGCCAGCGCTGTGTGTTTGCGTAAGCTTTGCGTGTTCCACACTGCGCGTGCGCGGAGCCCAAAATTGCGGTCTTTAATTGGCGCATGGCGATGACGCGCGCGCACAAAGTGGGGCACGCAACTCTAACGCAAACGCACGCCGCTTGCGTTTACTTCTATGCAATACTAAAATACTCTAGTAAGGCATATCGGCTGCAGCACTATACGTTGGGACAGTGAAGAGTGTTGTTTGCATTCTGAAATGACATTTGGCGAGCCATGATCGCGAGCAGTTCCGACGTGCCCGCTGAGCAGGAGAATTGGAAGACCCTCACTAGAGCACTTCCCGTTTCCACCGCGGGAGGGAGAATAACCAGCTGGAGACGCGAATAATCTTGTCGAGGGAGAATAGTGACGTCTAGGATACAGAAAAGAGAGTCCCATTGAGTGGAAAGTTCCTCCCTCCCCTCTTCTCTTGTGCTGGCCGTTGAGCTGTCGGGATGATGTCAGGTTCAGAGCATGTAGTTCTAGGCGATACAGTTATCGTCACTACCTGTCAAGGTTCCTAGACGGGCATTACAAACGAGACTAGCGACGTCCACCAGGTGTTCTTTGCTAATCATTTAATTTGTTTTAAAACTCCTTTTCGTATCTTTTTAACAAGATATTCGCGTGTCCGATGTGATACTGCTCCTCTGAACACGTTTAGACCAAAAAATAGGCGGCGAAATTTTGTTGTAGTATCCCTTTAAGGGTGTTTCTTTCTATTTAATTTTTAGTGTGTGGCCTCTATTGACAGTATACAATAGAACCTGCGTGCAAGCTCGGCCAATGAACGGTCGGCATTGTACCGCATGACCTTGCTGTCGCTTTGCTACGCATGCGGCATCATTCAAACACAGAGAAAAAGGAGTAAAGTGGAAAAAAAGAAAGGCATGCTTGTTTGAGTCGAAAAAAATCGGAATCATTTTATTTAAATCAGATTCGAGTCAATCTTATTTACATATATGCCTATCTACTAAATTTTTATTTGATATACATATAACTGATTAATCATCGAGTGTTTCAATGAAATTGAGCTTATGGAACAACTATCCTCGAAAAGTAAATTACTTTAAACTTAATTACACTTTCAAGCGCAGCTCACCGAAACAGTCTTGATTGTAGATAGAAACCACTTTCTACTTGTCTTAATAGGGAAACCTTATTTGTGTTCTAAAAGTCAGTGAATATGCTTTAGTTGTCCCGATGTATCAAAATGTAAAAAAAATAGAAGCCACTGGAGATAAATAGTGAAGTCTTGTGAAAGCAGTTATTATAATATCTAAGTCTGATTATAATCGATGCCACAGAAACGCTTCAGAAATGCTGCCTATACCAGTGGGCTAAAAAAAAAAAAAAAAAAGCCAGCTGCCCGTCAGTCAAAATTATCCTAGCCAGAATCATCAAACGTTGCACATTTGAAGCACACCAAGCTAGAAAAATAATGACAACAATGAAGCGGTTTGCACGTGCATTCTACAGGCCGTTGGGTTAGAAGGGGTTGTTCGAGAGAGGAGGGTGCTTACGAGCGTGCTAACTGTTTTTATTTAGTTTATAATGGCTCCCAAGAAATCAATATTGAACTACAGAGGGCTAAGGTAAACTAAACGCTGTGCATGTGTTGCAATATGTTAACCACGGTACCATCTGAAGTTGCTTTGAAGTGACAATGAATTATATGTCACTTCAGGCATAAGAGGAGAGGGGAAGGAAGAGAAAGGGAGGGGGGAGGGGGGGGGGCAAGTGTTTTTCTTGCACCTCCCTCCGGATGCTTACGAAATAAAATAAAAAAAGCTCCGGCATTTCTTTTCTTTTTTTTTTTGCCACATAAATTAGACATAAATTTACGAAATATTCCGACTTTTTTTATTTCTGGCATGCTATTCAATGTAAAGTGTCTCTGACTCCAAAAGAGCTATTGAGGAAACGGAAAATGAAGGTTATGACATAACCAACATTCAAATTTCCCCCCGTTCTCCATTGGGGTGACGTCACATGTTGCGTAACTTCCAAGTCAAGTAGGCAGTCTAAAAAAAAGAATCTAGGTATTTTACGAATTTTTGTTTTCAATTGGCTAGAGTGAGCTTCGTCATCGTTCATTTCACACCATCGAATTTTTTGCAACACGTCGGGAACGAGCTCTGCTGCTGCTCCCATCTTGGTTCCCATATGTGGCGTCACGCTTTCGGTGTTGCCAGCAGCAGTCCGCTCGCTGCCTGGAACGCGTCTCCGAAGGGTGTGTTTAACGTCCTATTCCGCCGCCCATGCATCGAAAGTAGCGACAAAAGACGTCCCAAGGCCGGAGTGTCACGCTGTCGAATGTCGCGATCCTGGTGGATGGTCGTAGAAGTTTCGGCAAAACCCACGAGCAGACCCGAGTGTCGCTGTCGTTGCAGCGTCCCAGCCCCTGACCGCCGAAGCTTCCCTGGTCTGTCCAGCTGGAGAGCGACCTGCAGCAGAACAGACGTCTGCCACTTACACAGCCGCTGCTGTGACACCACCAGGATCGCGGCCAACGACAGCGTGACACTTTTGTGACGTCCTCAGGCGGAAATCGAGGGACCACTTTTTTGGACGCAATAAACACATTTCATTTCATTTCATTTCATTTCATTTATTTGTACCTCACAAGCGCCCCAAGGGGGCATACATGAGGGGGGAAATTCAACAGTATACAAGGAAAACAGAACAGTGAAAATATGAACACACATCATGCAAAAATAACAATATAATGAAAACACGTGGAAAACATACATTTCAATTTACGCAGTATTGAGCACACGCATTTTTAAATTCGTCGACATTTGCTAAAGTTACAATGTTGGCTGGAAGTTTGTTCCAGTCGGAAATTGCCAACTGTAGAGGTGACGTCTGGAAAAGTTTAGTATGTGATGTTTGTAGTAATACCTTATGCTGATGGTCAAATCGAGGAAAAATACGGTTGAAGACGCGTTACAGTCATCATAGCAAAACCTCTGAACCTCGCGGACCAAATATTATTTATATATATATATATATATAATTTCGCGAGAAAAAAATATTGTGAGTTGTAATTTGAGTTAGATGAGGTGACGCACCTCATCTAACTCAAATTACAACTCACAATATTTTTTCTCGAGAAATTATATGTTGGACCAATTTTAAAGGAAATCACTGACTATCAAATTTCCGCCGTTTCTCACATCCGTTAAAAAAAATTTTTTTCTTTTTTTAAGGAAGCGATTAAAAGCAACGTTCAATGAGAACTCCAATTGAGGGTCGCGAACAAGTGGTCACGAAAGCTCTTACTCCAACCTTCCTGTGAGCGCATTCGGAAAAGCTTGAGGAGTAAGTCAACGCGCTAATTTCGGCCATTTTGATTGGAGCGTTCTTATGAACGTCACATCGCCTGGGTTAGGGTGATTCAGCGCTAGCATTTAGCAGGCTTCCAGACCTGCTTACCTGAGAAACGTAAGCAAGTCTGAAAGTCGGCTAAAGGCTAGCGCATCAATCACCGAGGAACGTATGTTTAAGCCTCGCCCCCTCCCCCCTCCCCCATTCAACCTCCCCCATTCCCCCACGCACACACATACACGAACACACACCTAGGCGATGTGCTGTTCATGAAAACGCGCCAATCAGAGTGCCGAAACTGGCCATGTTAACTCACGCCACAAGCTTTTCCGAATACGCTTTTACCAAACCGAACTCTTACAAACCTAGCTTTATAGCGTATTAAAAAAAAAAATGAAAGACGTTTATAATTCTATGTAACGCCGAATTAGAGCGCAGCTCTTGAGGAGGAGGAGGGGAAGGGATTCCACGTCAAAATGTCCAACGAGACGAAATGTCCAACGGGTCAGAATGTCCAATATTGGACATTTCGTCTCGGTGGACATTTCGCCTCGTAGGACATTTTGACCTGATTGGACATTTCGTCTCGTTGGACATTTTGACTCTTTGGACATTTTGACCCAATTGCACATTTCGTCTCGTTGGACATTTTGACTCTTTGGACATTTTGACCCAATTGGACATTTCAAATCGGTGGACGTTTTCACCCTATAGACATGTTTGCCTCTTTGTATCGTTGGCCCATACACTGGCATTGCATAACGCTGAGACGGACGTCTAGAATTCCGAATACTTACACGGGTCCCGGGTTTTCGCTAAAGCGGTAGTAGTGTGATGACTTGAAGAAATCTGACAAAATTTTTTTGGAGAAAACAAAATATTTCTAATTGCAAATAAAAAAAGACTAATATACGTTGCGGACGCTGCAAGTCCGCTAAAATGCAACCCTAGCGGTTGGAAGAAAATGTAAAATTTCAGATTGTGCTCTGGTTAAAAAGTGTGTGTGTGTGTGTGTGTGGGGGGGGGGGGGGGGTTGTTTATTAACAGATGGGGCTCGTTTCCGGTGACGGACGCTATTCATCTTTATGTATTCGCGGGCTCTGTTGACCACCATTTCAGAACTGAAAGTTTCTAAGCCTTGCCTAAAATGGATCAGACTACGTTATGTTCCGGAAAATTGGGGTAATTGCATGCTCCAGCCGCTAGAGTTATATACTGGCGGGGTTGGTGCTGACCGCGATATCCAGCTTATTTTTGGAATGCTTAAAACAGGGTTCCCTTCCTTAACCTGCAAATTAGGAGACACCTAAGGCAATATAATTAAACGTGATGAATAACGGCAGCAAATGCAATAATAGATTTTGTAATTGGAATAAGGTGATTGAAGTAAAGATAAAATAACGCTTCATGACTAAAAGGAATGAAAAACGCAAAAAGACACGAACGAAAAAAGAAAAAAAGAAAGGTTGTGTTCTATGTCTTCTTTTTCGTCTGTATCTTTTTGCCTTTACAATGTTATCTTATATTGAGCCAATTTTAATGTATAAAACCCAAGGAGGGTGCTTTGTGCCCAGGTCCACGAGGTTCACATTCGGACGTTTGCAGCAGAAGCGTTTAAAACGAGACTTAAGAAGAAATTACCCATTGCACGTGCATTCGTCATTACCTTATTTTAGCCGTCCACCCCGAATCTTTCCCCCGGATAGGGCGAGCAGATGAATATGCAGTGTGTACGAAGAAACCCAGCATGCTTCAGATTCGGCATCGCATACTTTGTTCGCTGCCATCCTAGCTTCCTTCCCTCGATAAAGAGTACAGATGACTGCACCCTCGTTATAATTAGTCACTGCTAGCCATTAGTCAGAAGGCCTTGGACAGGGGTCGGCGCATTCTGTGCCTCCCGCAGTTTTTCGCGCGTTTCTATTCCATATCTGACTCGATCATACTTGATATAAGCAACATTAAACAGGATTGCCAGAACTTTCATTATAAGCATTCTTAACGCAAGCCATGCAGCGTGTATACAACATAGAACGGATTAAAAAATGACGCGTGGTTCAATACAAGTCTGTTTATTCCACATGCAACAATAGTGTGGCCTTTTCAAGCGCCGTAGTCAGCTCAATGTGAGACCGGGAACGCGCCACTGCTGGCAACTCTGTCGATGTAATTCCGGACATCAACAAACGTGGGTGGGTGAAAGCTGATGAAAGATGCAAAGGCTTCCATTTCTCGGTGCAATTTGTTATTCCTGGTTTGGATGACATGGGATTGCGGCTGAGCCACGGCCAGAGGGTCAAGCAGTAGCGTTCGTATCCTGTTTTGCGCTGCATGCTGAGCCGACTTCAGGAATTGCAGAAACTCTGCCAGGTCGGGATGTCTGCTTGGCAGGCGGCTATGCAGACCGCTGTGCCAGCCCTCCACGTTGTTGGTTGTCCTGGCACCTCGGCTTCCGAATTGCCCCCAGATGTCCTTGAGCAGGCTGTTGGTAGGCCAGAACCCCCTGAAGTACCTCTCGAATTGTTTGATCGGTGACGTCAAAAATCAGGAAATTTAGAAGCTTTGTAGGCGACATCTCTATAACATTTAATAACGGCAATCGTAAAACATGTTTTTTAACGCAATGACGAACGCACTACGGCCTTTCTTTTTGAAATACCAAAAATCAGATTTCGGTGTGATGTCGCTTCCTAAATTTCTGTTCTCCCTCGGAAAACTTGGCGGCGCTCGAGCAGAGGCTTATCGCTGAGTCGGGAAAGAAACCGGTTTTTCCCCGCGCACCTCCCCCTCTCTTCGGGTCGCCGTAGCAACGGCGCTTTGCTTCACAGCGTGGTGCGGAGGTCCGAAAGAAAGTCGAGTCGCAGGAGACCGCAAAATTTGACTCACTGCACTGGCGCCGATCGCGCGGGAACTTCAAATTCGGCATTTGGAAATTGTTTTTTTAATTCAGAAATACTGAATTCCCAAGTTTCGAATTTTGAGGGTAATGTCCCGGCATCATTTTCAATCGTTTCGGATAATAAAATAAATTACGATTTTGATGTGTCAGTGCCCCTTTAAGAGGACAGTGAAATGCATGGGCTTCGGGCCAAAGGAGAATAAAGACAGGCTTTTCATTTCTACAAGTGAAAGCTACGTGCTTGTTAGACCAATTAATCGCTTACCTTTTACACCAGACACCATTGTGTAGACGAAAAACTTGTCTTCATTCTTCTTTGGCCCGAAGCTTACACATTTCACTGTCATCTTAACCGCGAATGGATATCTTTGACGTCATTTTTGTTGCGTGTGCTCGCGCACACCGGCGGCTGCTGGCTCGTCGAAAGAACGTGCGCCACTTATAATGGGCACTAAATTCCTTGGTTCAGTATCCCTTTAAACGGGGTCGCTGGACGATCGGACCCAGTGTCCCCGACAGGGGGGCGAAATCCTTGAACAAAATTGTGTCTCCATTGATCTTGTCCCACAAAAAAGAAAACAAAAGAGTTTAGCGCCTTTTGTGTTAAACCGAGGGTTGTGGGTAGTCAATCAACCAAGATTGAGCACTTTGACGTGGACATTTTGACCTCTTTTGGATATTCGTCTCCATGGACATTTTGACTCGATGGACATTTCGACCCGATCGGACATTTCGTCTCGATGGACATTTCGACTCGATGGACATTTTGACCCGATTGGACATTTCGTCTCGATGGACATTTTGACTCGATGGACATTTTGACCCGATTGGACATTTCGTCTCGATGGACATTTTGACTCGATGGACATTCTGACTCGATTGGACATTTCGTCTCGATGGACATTTTGACTCGGGTGTCACGTGGCCTATTGGACATTTTGACTCGATGGACATTTCGTCTCGTTGGACATTTTGACCAGAAGCCAGGGGAAGGTACGGACAGGATGCTATGCCCCTCCTCCTCTCCTACTCGCCTCCCGTTTAGGGGAAAATTGTCCGCTAAATTTAGCGAAAACATTTCCCCGCTAAATTTAGCGAAAAATTTCCCCGCTAAACTTAGCGAAAAATATCCCCGCTAAACTTAGCAGAAAAATTCCCAGCTAAAGTTAGCGGAAAATTTCCCCGCTAAATTTAGCGGCAAAAATTCCCCGCTAAATTTAGCTGAAAAATTTTCCCGCTAAATTGAGCGGAAAAAATTACCCACTAAATTTATCAAAAAAATTTCCCGCTAAATTTAGCGGAAAATTTTCCCCGCTATATTTAGCGGAAAATTTTCCCCGCGGTTACGCCGACGTCGACGACGACGGCGACACCGGCGACACCGACGCCGCTCAAGCCGGAGACGGGCGGCTAAGAGCTGCACTCTTAAAAAAAAAAAACCTGCACACACGCGCTCTCCCCGTTGAATCTCGTGGAGCCACATTCGATGTGTGGACTCTCAGGTGGCATCTATTTCTCAGGCCTCGACAATTAATCGACACCTTTGTGGGTTGGCCAGACGACCAATGTAAATTCGTAACTACGGGTACTTTTTCTTTTGTCAATTAGAGATGAAATATGAGTAATTTTACTTTGCTGTGACTAAAACTCAACAGAAAAGAAATGCGGTTTAATCCCCCCCCCCCCCCTTTCTCTCTCTGTTCCTGACTCCGTCTGTTGTCTATTCCTACTACCCTATAAGGAAGAAAGAAAACGCAAAGTGGGAAGGGGGTGGCGGTAAAACTGTCTTCAGTCTAGTTTCAAACTTCCAATACGTCACTGATTGTCGGCATAAAAACGCACGGTGCAAGCACACAAATTGCAATGGCGTTATGTTTATACAACTGGAAGTTAGATACCCCAATGGGCGTCTGGTATCTTTTTAGCCATTGCAGTGCAACCGTTAGCCTGGGGTCCACCAAGCAGTAAAGTGATACACAACCGCGCGCCGGTACGGTGCTCATCCAGATCGAAACGGGCAGGGTGGGGATGGACTTATTCCGAAACTCGAAACGCTTCATCGCGGCGTAATGCCGCGTTATGCATTGTGGGAATTAGTGGGAAGCAAAACCCGTACGTGCTCCGCTCCATGCTCTTCTCGGAGCACCTGGAGCTTTTGCTCCAGGTGCTCCGAGCTGGTGTGCGCTAGAGTCAGTGTATGTTGCCACAGTGTCACATTCGATAGTGTCCGCTGTTATCGTTCAATTTATTCTAGCTTTTATCGGCCATTTTGGCGCAGAATCCCCCGTCTCCCAAGCGGCCGCATCGCGAATTATCACCGAAGTTAGGACGCGGCCAACGCCGCCGGGTCGGGACGCTCTACCTGAATTCTCCGGTGAGATATGAATATATAAAAGCAATATTAATTGTGCTGCAAAACTCTGTAAACTAAAATTGTGTGAAAACATCACGCTCCTGTCATTCTGTCCTAATACCCAATAAATGTTTCTACAAAAACAGCTTTCTCCGTTCGTTTTTACATAAAAACATGCGTTCTAAACGCTGATGGTGACCGTAGCAAAGAAAAAAGATTGGGCCGTTATCTTGGCGCCTCCAGCCTGGGGGTTTCGGTACCGGGTGAGAACCCATATAGTGACTCTAGTGTACGCTAGCCCAGTCGGCCACCGATCTCCAGAAACAACTTTTCGTCTTGGCATTAATTACTAAATCACTAATGCCATAAAAAAAAAAAAAAAAAAAACTTTGCCGACAACGTTTTTGGTAACATATGTTGAATGCCGAATATTCGTAACATTACAGAAAGGAATAGAAAAAAAGTGTTAGAACACAAGAATAGTATAAATCAGGTGCATCAAAACGTTCAAAGGGCTCGTTCTTAGCGGGATTTAGTTCAGCAAACTTTGTTTGAAATGCAATCAGTTAAGAACATCACATCTGGAATACGTATTGTCACTAGCGCGTTTTCTTTTTTTCTTTTTTTTTGAGGAAATAAAGATTTTAGCCTATTCTTGCCTCGGAAGTGGACAGTAAAATGGGAGCAGTTTGTTTCGAAGAAATGCGTGAAGCACATATACCTTTGCGCTGTATCATGCGTGTAACGCGTCGTGTTATATATGTTCCAAGTTTCCAGGTGTACACCCCTTCACTGAAGTTTCCTTTTCACAAAAAAGGTTGAAAGAGAAATAATATCTCCTCGGTGAACAACGTGCAATAAGTCTGGCACGGTGTACAGGAGGCGAATATTTGCGAGCTCGATCACAAGGTTTCAACGTGTTTTTGTCTAAACGTATACCCAACATCACATACGTATATCTGCTTTCCACCCACGGGACGTCGGTGCACGTTCCGAAAATTGCCGAGCCGAACACGCTACAAGAAGGTATAAATACGCGGCTCGTTCTTACAAAATGGAAAGTTAGCTTTCTCTCTCAATACAGACGCCGTGCGGTTTGGATTTCGAAAGAACTGAGAAATGAGAGACCGAAGCAATTTGCCGCATCGGAACACACCACGTTGACAACCGGATCAAGGGCTCGCGCACGTGTTTGTTTCTTTGTTCGTTGTTTTTATTTTCGCGCGCCTGAACAGTCTTGGGAGCTCGGGGCCCACAGCAGGATACTCGGAACTTCGCCCGAAGCAACCACTATATAAGGCTAATGAAATATTTTGCCCCGCCCACGCGTGGAAGGTCCGCAGTGGAGGGACGATACATCAACAGAAACGCCATAAACGCGGCTCCGCTCAGCCTAAGAGTTTTCACCTGCTGTGTTTAGCTGTGAAGATATGTTGCAGAGTTCGCCCCGCCCTTCTCTCGTAACAAACGGCACCTTCAAGACACGGAACATGTAGCCTTAGACGCACAACTCACGACGTAAGAAAGTTAGAAAAATGGACATCAGCGCCGAGGTGTGTCGGTGGCGCCCTCTCATGGTTCCCTTACATTACGTCACTACCAGGATTTACGTCGCCCCTGATGTAACGAGTTGTGATCCTGGCCACTTATCAATCAGTTGCGAACGACACGTTCGATTATGTGGGTAAAGAGCAGGGTGGAAGCTTTAAGTCGTTGCGCTCATTAACCAATACGGTCAACGTCTGCAGTCGTTCATTGCTCTTATTTCCGCAGATAAAGGCAGAATTAATCCCCTATAAGGCGTCCTAGCGTGCGTGTGGCCAACTGTGGATAGCCGATCACAGTGACACATTTAATCTCGCGCGTCGCCGACAGACGCTTTCGAAGCACCAGCTGAGCCACCATTACAGACCATCTCTTGTCTTGCCAAGGTAGCGAGCCAATGGAGTGGGAGCTGGTGGGATTGCATATACGCAAAAAGCCCGCGTTGGAAACAATGACACTATTGCGTAAAGCCAGTGAACGGTCCTGTTACCATAGTAACGAAAAGAAGCGAATAAAATACGAGTACCGACGAGTTCTATTCCGTAAGTTGCATGCTATCTTTATTACGATGTGTCCCGTTGGTAATGGTAAAGTAACTGGATGCATGGGAAAGTACATCACCAAGCTCCCCGAAGGGTCGCCATTTTGGTTCATGGAATGAGCAGTCTCTCCTTCTCTACATTCTTGGTGAGCCGATCTAAATTTATTGGTGGCGGGTGAATAGTACCGGTTAATTAGGGATAATTTGGGATCTCGCACCCCAACGGGACAGGATCCATTAGTCCAATCCATGGAGGCGCCTTTTCCAGCATATCAAGGCGTCGCCTTGGAATGAACTAATGTTTTTATCCGATGATCTTAATCAAAGTAAAACGCGCAGGGAGTGCGAGGTACGCTTCTCAAGCTCGCGCCCACAATGCCGAAAACATTTTGAACCTACCGCCGACCAACTAAAACACCCAGGAAAACGTATATTATCCTTGCAGAATAGGGAAAGGGAGCCGGAATATCAGAGAGTTATGTTCGTAACAAACCATGGTCTGCTTGATTGCAAGGCCTCACAATACCATATATTCACCGCAACCCCTACCCCTTTGGAGCCCATAAATAAGGAAACAGTCGCTTGAATTTTCCTGTGGAGGTCATTGATTCCTCAAACATTGCAACGAGATATATTGGCCCATGATTGTATCGCGGTACAAGGAATACGGAAAAAGGGTATTCCGATACTGATATACAGATACTGATTGAATACTTGTATCGCAATACAGAAATATAAATAAAGAGAGTACTTCTGAAATACAATCACTATACATTTGTATCGCGATATTGGCCAACCCTGCTCGGGTTTTATCAGCCGCATCTGCAGGCTCGAGAGATCGTGTTTGCTACACATGGCGGACACGCACGTAATACACGGCAGCGGATAGCTATATTGAGATATTTCCTTGCAGGATGGAGAATAAAAATCGAGATGATTTAAATCGTGTCTTAAATCGTAATTTGCATCATGATTTAAATTGCACTGATTTGACTATAGCGATTTAAATCGGACACTTTTCCCCAAAATAATCGTGAAAATATTTTCTGTTTACCGTTGACCTATCAGTGTTTGCTTCCCATGGGCATTTAGTTTGTATTTAAAGCAAATATTTATCGAGCAGCTTGGAAATATTTATATCATGAAGCCATTAAAACACACACATCTATATAGTGATAAAAAAAGTGACTCTTTTCTAGCTGAAGTAATTTTAAATTGTTTAAGTTTGATATAAATCAAATAAATCTTATTCAAATCATATAAATCTGATTTATCAATTTTTAGTATTTTATTTTTTTTTTCTTCCTTGCTTGGCTTTTGTATACCGAGATTTTGCTATGTGACACACCGGCGAAACAAGCTTGCATCTTCGTCCCACCACCACATACGGCATCGGAGCTCGGAGACATGAAAACATAATTGTCCTGCCTTGAAACACACAAGGAGAGCATTATCACTAAAACAGACCCGGGGAGATAAGCATTGATTTCATGCACTGTGCCAAAGACGCTTATATTGGCGAGGAACACTTTCAGTGCGATGATGCTCCATAGCGATCTTGGTGCGACTGGTTCAGAGCGACCCAGAGGCGGATCGATCCTTTCGAAGCTTCGAAGATTTGAATGGGCCGACATGGCGATCGGCCACGGCAACTGGGACAGATCAACCAATCACCTTGCGAGGTTTGGTTGGTTAGGTCGTCTGCATGTTGGTATACAGGCAGGAGAGGCAATGGCGCTACTTTCCCAGGATGCAGTGACTATAACTCTAGGTAATTGTTATATACTCTTGAGAATGCACCTGCGTCTACTTTCTCGCCGGGAACTGGGGAAGCCAATCGTCGCTGTTTATAGAGCACGGAGAACGTCGAAAACGAAATTATGTCCAGATCTAAAAATAAAGTCTCCGATGTGACGCTGACCAGGGCGTTTCACATGTCGTGCCCATTGTGTCCCATCGCACACCTCACTTTGGATCAGAAAGAATCATGGTCTTGTGATTCACTCCATAAATCACGGCGATTCCCTCGGCGCATTAAAAAAAGAAAAAAGAAAAAGCAAATCAACGCCTGGGCATCTTTTTTTTTTTTTTTTTAAGATTACGCAGTTATATGAGGCTGTACAAGTGACGCCGCAGCGCTATTCAGTTTGAGCTCATTATCACTCCTTTATTATAAATAATTTTGATTACGAGTAGCATTCTACTCAGAGAGTGGCACGACAATTTGCTCTTTGGGTATCTCACGGAGAGTTCTCGGTTCGCCGAATGATGAATGGATGACGTGAGTCGGACTGATTTGAATACCGCTGCAGGCTGCTTCGACATCCCCCTTTGGTGCCTTTTGCAAACGATCGCCGCATATGGGCGGAATTCACAGGCTTTCCTTTCGTTAAGTCAATCTGGAATTCTGGCATTGCGTTTTCAGGAAAGTTCTGAGAGTGAGAACCAAAGCGCAATTATTACTCTGAAAAAAATTTTTAAAGGTTTTTTTTTTGACGCCCCAAGAACTCTTTTAGTTCGTGAAGAACGGTATAGCACTATCGCCCCCTGGAAAGGCAACTCGGCCATGAAGAACTCTTTCGCGTCGAAACAGAAGCTTAAATATACCCCTGGTAGGTTTTTCGGGAAGAGCCTATTTGGAGGGTGCTCAAAAGAACTTCTTAGGGTGAAAAATATGGACAAGCCGAAGAACCCCTAAGAAGTTAGGAATAGTGACACCGAGAGAAGAGCAGAAGACCGTCTCAAAAGACACGCTGACCTTGTCACGACGTGCTCGTTCTCTTCTCTTGGTGTCAGTATTCGTCAGTGTCGGGTTGCGTGAAGATGTCCAGTAGACAGCAGCTCACTTCCACCGTTACGTTCCGTTCCATACGACCATATTTTTTAATAATTTTGTTCTTTAGGGTGTATGGCAAACAAGTATATCACCAGAGCAGTGAACAGAAGGCGCCTCGGTCGGCTGTTAGTCAGCGCGGCTGGTGGCCAAAAAGGGACAACTTTGGGAAGGCCATAAGTCACCGCCGAGCGACTGGACACAAGCGCCACGGTTCGGAACGGCGCTCGGAGATTCGAGATCCAGATCGGGTTCAATGATCGAGGCCGCATGCAGGCCGTCTCTGAGTTGCAAAAATTGCCCGTAAGATGGCGGCACTTGTCAAACCAAACTCGATTGCCCGAGGTGGGCGTGTCTTATCGCAATTCGTTCATCGGCCTTCACCAATGCCGCTATCTCATTGGCCGCGGATCGATAATGAGAGTGCTTGGGGCTCGCCACACAACTGCCTTTCTTAAAGGAGCTGTGCAACGATATTCAATTGGAATGTATCTCTCTATACACGAGCTTACTGGCACACCTGGGACTCAAGGATACTCACACGCAACGCCATTGGCCAAGAAACTCCTTTGTTGCGGTGTAATTTCAAGGACAAAAGCGATCCTTTTCATTCAATCTCTCCTTTGCAAAATTTGATGACGTAACTCGGGGGTCCCAGTACACCCAAGTGACGATATTTGAATGCGGTTCATAGATTGGACCCGAGCATTGCGTGGGCACTCGACTTGGGCTCGTGACAATTGCTAGCTCGAGAAGCATTCGGGTTTTGACCCGTGTCCAATCGCTGCAACGACGACAACAGCCGAGCCATAACAATGCCTGGAACTCAGCGCGTGTCCTGCGCTTTGCCAACCCCAGCGCGTGGCTATGATCAACACTGGCGGCATATAATCGGCTCCAGATCACGTGGCCGCTTGTTCTGGCTGCGAGTTGAGGGGGTGAACGCTGCTCGTTTTTCTTAAATTTTTTTCTGGAACTTCTATTGCGTGGGGTTAAAAACGAACGCGTGTTTCATAGGTCATTAACGTTAGGGATCCGTTTTAAGCGGTATTTGCGCAAAGTACAAATATTGTTGCATTGGTCCTTTAAGCTCGAAGGGACTATGTACGGCGTGCAAGTTCGAACGTTTTTCGCTCACCTCGTGCGTTTGTTTACTCCCCAACGCCTCCCACGCGCTTTTGTTTACCCGCTACCTCAACCAGTGACGGTGTTCCTTGCTCGTTCTCTATGGCTCTTTGATTGGCGTGTTCCTCCTCGAGTTACGAGGCGCCAAAGACGGATTTTGAAACAGTATACCTCGTAGGCTATATAGCTGCTGCTCCAAGTTGCCCGACTTCAATTTGCGGGTTATTAGTCTTACATCAAAGTTGTATACCTCTACCAGCCAAGGAAATTTTAGTGTCGTAGTTGTAAGCAAAAAACTGCCGGCGAACAATTGAAGGCAAAACAGCATATCTCCTTTGAAATCAGGCATACAGCATGCAGCTGAGTATCCGTTTCAATAAAGAAAACCACAACACAAGCATCGAAATCGCATGATGGGTGATTAGGCGCGTGTGAAAAATAGGAACACCCTCCCACGGGTTTTGGTAAAGATTAAGTTTACAGATGCTTCGAAAAGGGTTGACGTCATTCGAAGCCCTCGTGTGAAGTGAGCACATGACATTCACACGGCCTCTGATTGGCTCCGATGGCTCGTAACATCCGCTGCGTTTAAACGTAAGATGTTTCATTGTTGCTGCAGCATCGCGATGAATAGGCCACGCACAGTTAGGACTCCCGAGGAGCAGCGTGAATACTAGGAGCGGCAAAGGGAAAAGAAACGGCAATACGACCAGCGGCGGCATTTCGATATAGTGCTGTAGGCAATCGTTGCAGGTGATACCTCAGCTTCGCTGACCAACCACATTCACAGCGTAGATTGGAGCCCCAATTTTTTTTTTTTTTTGTTATAAAAAGAATACGAATCTGTCACTTCAGCACGTGTGCTTAATTGGCACAGCTTTCGAGGTCCTATTGGGAATAGTATAGGGTCGATCCTGTTGTGTACGGATGTTTAAACAGCGAGCAGCGAGTCTGCCCCGTGGGGCGTATGATATGTCTCCACTGCAGATGAGAAATTTAACGTGCGCAGCATACCGCTGCGAGCCTGGGCCATTTACGTGCTGCGGGCTGGGGCAATACCCGATCGCACGCCCAGTAGCGTACCGACTTGTTTTTGAGGGGGGGGGGGGGGGGGGTTGCAAACCAACCCCTCCCCCCAGGGCCGGGGGACGGTGCCCTTGGTACCCTTGGGCGCCGCTGGCCAGTGTTTGCTCTGCCCTGTGGCGATTGTTTCAGGGGGGAAAAACACATACTTTGCCCCCTCCCCCCCCCCCCTTTTCTGAGAATTGGGGGGGGGGGGTGCGGCCCCCTTGCCTGCCCCCCCCCCCCCCCCCCCCCCCCCCGGTTGGTACGCTCATGCGCACGCCGGTATGAAACCGGCAGGTGGGGGGCAGAAACCATGATCATATCGAACCCCGGACCCGTCAGTTCAAGGTTCTGCAGTGCGAGCTTTCGCTATGCTGCGAGCAGCTGGCAGTATAGACGCTTTACACACGCGCCAAATTACAGCCGCCATGGCTGACCTTCTCTTGTCTTACCGACATGCCGAGGAACTGAAACGGTAGTTGACGATCCTCTACAAAGGCCGATGCTTTAGAAAATGACACAGTTGAATCTAAGATGGCAGTAACCTGGCCTGCTATGGTGATGATGAGGGGAAATAAACGGAATAAGAGGAAACAAAAACTGAAGGTCAGTTATGGCGGCGTCCATGCACAGCTGCTGCAAAGCGTCTATAGTGAAAGCTATGCCGCGACTGCGTCTTGAATGCAGGCTTCCCTCGCGCAGGTGCTCGTGAAAACAGAGCACGTAGCGAAGTTACCCCCCCCCCCCCCCCCCTGCGCCTTTGGAAAACCTTGCGAGTGATTCTGCAGTAAACATCATCAGCATCATCCGATGCCATATATAACACTTTTTAGCTGTTTTTTCAATTATTATTATTATCATTACTTGATTAGATATTTGTCACAAAACACAAAATAATGGCTAAAACACGTCGGCCACTTTTCGGTTGACGCAAGTTTATTTGAATATTTTTAAGCATGCACCAACTCATTCACAATCGGCCGCCAACCATGGGTGTCTAACTGTGCTCGGTGAACTTTTTGAATTAAGTATGATAATTTTTTTTTAAAGTTTCTTGACAAATCGAACGTTTACGTCCGCGTGGCGGGCATCCATTCTCGTCTCCCAAAGACTAGTGAAATCCGAGGATCATAAACATAATTTTAAAAAACGAGGTTAAAACGATGTGCGTTTTTGCCTGCTATAGTGTGTTGCATTAATATTATGGAGTTGTAGTTCACCAACAGACAGGCGTCTTTGTTGTTTTTTTTTCTTGCGACCATGAATATGAACTAAATGCATTATGGCACGACGAAGGTCTACGCTAACACGATGAGCCATCGTTAACAAGTTTCACAGTCGGCACTCCCAAGCATTCCTGGACACGGTCTCCTTGCGTCCTCTCTTGGCTATTCTCAGCAAAACGTAGTAAAATTATAATTTCAGCCAGACGACCGCAGAAATCCTTAAGTTCCCCGAGATATCTATAGAAGGCACTAATACACTCTTATTTAATATCTACTTGAACTTCAGGATTGTATACTTTTTATTCCTAGGCCCGATATATATATTGTTGCCTTGGGTCTTATGGGCCACTTTGACAAATTTTTGAATTTCTTCTCACTGAAATGAAGAATCGTAAAGTTCCCAAGGAATATAATAGATGCCAAATCATATCACACAATGCAGTTAAAATTTCGCTATTTTAATTAATACTTTTCATTCCTCGAGACCGTTCAAATTCGGCCCGCTTTTTGCCCCTGTAAATTAGCACTCCGCCGTGCACCAAGAAGCTTGAGGCCAAGCTCCCTTTACATAGGCTTATCGAAAAAAAAAGAAATTTGTACGATGTGTTTGTGACAGCATATTAACTAAGAATGTGGCGGTTATTATATGACTATATAATAATTCGATGTTTACAATTAAAACTTGTGACGCGTGGATTTCAAATATAAGAAATTGTTATGTAGGGTCAGAAACACTTGCATTGTATATAGTTTGCTTTGAATTTGCCTGCGTACGTAAAGTTTTAGCTCGGTTACAGACACAAACTGAACAAAATTCTTTCAGGCGTGCATAACTAGAAACAACTAGAAAAAAACTAGAACGGCGCGCCGCTGGCCGTTCGGTTGCGTGTCTTTTTATCTATCTTATTTTATTCATGCATATATACGCGTAAAAATAAAAAAACACAACGACGACGACGTTGAGAGGATGACACACCGGGCGACGGCGGTGCCTCAATCTAAGCCCTGGGGGGCTATGTTGCACGTTTTGGACTCCCAGGAGACTAGGGAGAGGGAAGTGACGTAGGTGTGAATGAACGTATCTTAGCAGCACCACGCAACGCGTCATCAGCGACTCCAGCAATCAACTGCCAAAGAGAGTTGTTGACGTCACTTTCTTCTCCCTAGTCTCCTGGGAGTCCAAAACGTGCAACATAGCCCTCTTGGTTCCTCGGAAGCGGCAGCTTCTACTTTGACAGGCTACTTCCTCGAAGCCTGATGCTTCGACCCCAGTGAGCAACAGCGCCATCATGTTCCGGGCTCCTTCATGCACCGATCGGACGGCGTGCTAGATCACCATGGCTCGCTGCTGACTTGCCCAACCCACCTCCACAAAACTTGAACTTCTGCGAATCGGACTGCCATCCTCCCCAATACCAACAATCCATGTCGTCGTCATGCATGTATGTACTCATCACATTATCATGTTCACTAGATGCGGCACCGCGGGCCTCCATGGTACGGGCTGCTGCCTTTCCGCAGTGCCGCGGCTCTCCAGAGCTAAATAAATAAAGACTGAAAACAAAGGACTAAAGACAAAATGCTTTCCTGAGCAACAGCCGGTAGCGCCTTAAAAGAAAGAACAATAGTGTTTCCTCGTTTAGAGGATACGAATTCCAAAACTACGCCATACTAGTGGCGCACATCACTGAAATAACATACGCAATACAGAAAATAACAGATTGTCTCTTGAACGCAAAACGTCAAAATACACATAATTGGGGAGATGTTTTGTTTCTAAAAGCCAAATTCAGAAACCTAAACTAAACTAATGTTTGCTGAAACTCGGGGTATATCGTGTGCATCGTTTCGAAAAAGCATCAAACGAAAACACCACGCAACACATTTGACGTTGTTTCACATCTCGAGACACTGGCTTGCACTGGCGCACCGACCACCGGCGTAGCATAGTGCATAGTCGTAAAATCTCCGCGACTGATGATGATGATAGCTTATTTGCCAAAAAAAAAAGAAAAAAAGAAGAAGACTCGGCGCGGACTTTCTTTCCGTCAGGGCTGCATTCGGCGCTGCAGGCGTTCTGTCTAATGCAAATGAGCGGAGTGGGATGTATTCCCCCTAGTAGAGTGTTTGGCCAGACGCAACCGGTAAAAAGGGTGGGAGGCCGGAGAGATGCATAGGAAAGGATGTTCAGGTAGCGGTCGCGCGCTTCGAATTCTCCGTTTATCTTGCTCTAGTGGGCCTACATGTCTGTCTGTCTGAGGGTGAAGACATCCATTGTTGGCCCTGAATGTGCCAGCGCGTGACGCTCTCGCGCACTCCTCCATTTCTCCCGCAGCGGCCACTCGAGGAACTGTACGTTACTGCTATTTTGGCTTTAATCAGCCATTTTGGAGCCGCAGCAGATATAGCGGAAAAGGCTACAGGGGTGCCGCCCCCGTCTCCCCGCCGGACGCGCCGCGACCTCCTACCGAAGTTAAAATGCACCTAGGTCGGGACGCGCTACCTGAAAGCACCGCTGAGTCATGGTTGTATAAAAACAATATTAATTGTGCCGCAAAAAACTGCAAACTAAAGATTTTAAAAACATCATGCGCCCATCAATTCGTAATCAACTCCAATAAATTTCATACAAAAAGAGTCTTTTCCCTTTGTGTTTACGCAAAAATATGTCATGTAAAAGCTCAATGTGACCACAGTACAGACAAATGATAAAGAGTGGCGCTGTTGTCGTATTTAGCTCGGTCTCGGTGCACGCCAGCGGCCCAAGTTTCGACGGCGAGTTTCCCAACTGAGTGTTCTAGTAACGTAGGTGCGTGACTTGGGCGGTAAAATGGCGTCTATGCATTAGCCAAAGCTACGCGCTCAAGCTGAGTGACATCAGATTGCGCGCGCTTCAAAATGCATGAAAAAACGTTTGGGCGGAAAAATGGCTGAGATGTCACCACTCAAGCAAAAGCGCGCGTTTGTATGAAGACACTCTATCTTGCTCAAAACTGATATGCCACGAGTCGTCAGAATCGGTAACTAAAACAGCGTGTGTCAGAAAGCTGGCCACGGTATAACAGTATACTAAAAATTAGGCAGCGTAAACATTCGCAGGTCAACACTTATAACTTCCTTCCGGAGTTCTGTGCAAAGAAGAAACGTGCTCGTGGAAACAGAGCATGTACGTAAGGAAGTTTCAACTTTATTGTTTCTCTTCAGGGAAGAGAGGGAGGTAGGGTGACCACCCGTCCCGCGACTCGCGGGACTGTCCCGCATTGAGGGCTTGTGTCCCGCGTCCCGCAAGAGATAATAAAATCTTCAAAATGTCCCACTATTCACACTGTCGTAAAATTCACTACGCATCTCATGGCGCTGCCGAAGAACGGGGCACGTTCCCCGGGGAAGCGCCGAGGTCGCTGGTAAACGTGCGAATCGCGATGGTACATCATTTTCTATCCAAGCATTGCGAGTTGCGACCGCCGCGTTCTTGCAGGAGAACTGACGCGCATGCGCCGTTGTGCCTCTCTTCCCTTGGTGGCAAAATATTGCGAAAACATTTCTCGCCAAAAGTTAAAAAATAAATTAGTGTAATTCTTTTCCAATCGTGCTGTCTGTGTCAATGCAAAAAAAAAAAAAGCCGTAAAAAGTTTTTTTTTTTTTTATTGAGGACGATTACACAAGGCGAAAAGACTGCAACTCACAGCAGTCAAGGTTTAAAATTTGTGTAGGAGCATGTTGGTAAAAATAAGGATCGACAGGAAAAAAGAAGCCGTAAAAAATTTAATGCTTCTTTCCTTTTGATGTCGCAATACAATTTGCAGCTGTATAATATGCTTTCGGACAATAAAAGATATTAAATATGTTAACAGAGTCACATTTCGTGGCGTGTGTCAATAAATTCCCTCGAATAGGTATTTTTGAATGATACCTTTTAACCTGAACCTGCGGCAGAAGGAGGGGGAAAAATTTTTCTTCCTTCTGTTCATCTCGTGTTAAAAAGCATCATTATCAACTTCCACCAGCTCGACTGCACACTAAGTTCTTTTTTGCAGTTGCCACAGTCGAAATATAAATCCGTTCTGCTCTTACAACCCCCTCCCCCTCCTCTCCTTCCCCTCCCCCTTCTTTCCCTTCCCCCTTCCCGGGTCCGTGTCCCGCATTTCGCTAGCAGGAAGGTGGTCACCCTAGAGGGAGGGTCAAACAAAAACAGACAGTTGTCGCTTGACATGGCTCTCCTCGCCACCAGTATCAGAGAAAAATAGCATACATAATGTATCTTACGACATCAACATACAACCATAAGAAAACCGGCGCAGATCATAAATTATAAAATATGTCCCGGCACGAGGATGATCCTATTCACATAAACAAAGTTCAACATTAAAGAGAGATATGATTTCTGTTGAAACTTATAAAATGTAGTCCACATATCTGCATGCTGTTTAATATATTCGGTAGAGGAACCTGCAGCATGTGGACTTGAGCGAGGCGAACGTTGATTAAATGTCACCGTAACGACTGGAATATGCAGACATTCTTTGTTTCATATTAACGATGGATAAAAAAAAATAACTTGATTTTGGCTTACAGACAACTTATACGTAAGAAGTTTATAATTGAAATGTTCTGTAATTCGCTATACCAAGATTTTTGAATAATAGTAGCGTGTGAGTATTGAATTCATCATTCCACATAATTCGATTTTTTTTCAGCAAAACATGTAAGAGGTGCATATTTGTTGCCGTTGTGTTTCCCCTAAAGAAAGCAGTAATAAAAGTACGAGTAAAACAAGGAGTTATAAAGAAGGATTACGTCTGAAATGGGTATTAAGATAAGGATGGCAAGTTGGGCTAGTTGTTTTGGCGTATTACACAATGGGGTAATAAGAGGGTAGATTGAAAAGCTTCCGGAATGAAAATGATATATATGTATATATATATATATATATATATATATATATATATATATATATATATATATCATTTTCATTCCGGAAGCTTTATTTTCATTCCGGAAGTACATATATATATATATATATATCATTTTTACCAGCTTTCTTTCCCTTTCCCTAACTTTAATGCAATAAATTCAATAATCACATTCTTCCCTCTTCGTTCACAATATTACTACGGCTGCACTTGTTAATCTTCACTCATTCCCATTATATATATGTATACCGGGTGTTCATTTTTAATTTAGATTTATTTAAAAAAAAAGCCGTGAAATGTACACTTATGCTGCTTGTGGAGGTGAGTTATACGGCCAGGAGGACATATTATAGGGGGCTAATCGTAACGATCAGTTGGCTAATAAACTAAAATTTGATAATTAACTTTTTAATTAATGAAAATAGACATATGGTTCCAATTAGAAACTTACTCAGCGTCATCGAAAAGCACTAAATCAGTCATTTTCAGAAAGACTTTGAGCGCGTGAGAAGCGTACTAGTGCACTAAAGTTACCACTCGTGGAGCAGGTACAAAGCTAGCGGTTGCGGTAAGGCGCCCCGCGCGATTTTTCCGTCTCTTATCTAGCCCCAGCCTTGCACCTGCTCCACGAGTCGTAACTTTAGTGCACTACTACGCTTCTCACGCGCTCAAAGTCTTTCTGCAAATGACTGATTTAGTGGTTTTCGGTGACGCTCTGCAAGTTTCTAATTGAAACCATATGTCTATTTTCATTAATTAAAAAGTTAATTAACGAATTTTAAATAATTAGCCAACTGATCGTTACGATTAGCCCCCTATAATATGTCCCCCTGGCCGTATAACTCACCTACACAAACCGTATCAGCATACCTCGGCAAACCTCACCCATGAGGGCCCTCACTCGCCCTCATCTTCACAGGTGAGGTGAGGGTGAGTGAGTTTCTGAATCACGAAAATTCATGAGTGTGAGGGTGAGTGAGGGCCGTGAGGGCTGTGAGGACCGTGAGTGCGTGAGGGCCGTGAGGGCGGTGAGCGCATGAGGGGTGTGAGTGGTGAGAAGGCCATGAGTGCGTGAGGGGCGTGAGGGCGGTGAGGGGCGTGAGGGCGATGAGTGGCGCGAGGGCGGTGAGTGCGTGAGGGGTGTGAGGGTCATGAGTGTGTGAGGGGCGTGAGGGATGTGAGGGCCGTCAGGGCAGTGAATGTGTGAGTGGCGTGAGGGCCGTGAGTGAGTGAGGGGCGTGAGGGCGGTGAGTGCGTGAGGCCCTCCTCATACGGAGCAACTTCCTCAGCAATTTTGGTGTTGCTGGTGAGTTGTTCCCTAGCTTTCCCTAGATCACCGTGCCCTAGATCGACACGAATTGCTGAGATCGGGTCCGGCTCGAAACAAGCGGGCAAATCGGAGAAATTCGAAAACGTTTGAAGCGGCTGCATCCAATCATGGACGCGATATTTTCACGTGATACCTCGTGCCGGTGATGATAACAACAAAAGACTTGGTTCTGGTTTGAAATTTATCGCTTTTGGGAATAAACTGTTTCAGAAAGATGCATTAGTATTCTCAACGAGATTTAAATGCATAAACACGTTTATAGCGCATAATTGTGTCTAAATAGTGCAATAAGAATAAAAATTTTATGATGATGACGGCAAATTGCAGCAATTGGTTGCTGCGAGTGAATGCGGGCGGCCCGTGTTGCTGGTGCTGCGACGTCAAGTTTCTGGGCGAAATTGCCCCATCTGAAGCGGGCCTGAGTGGCGTGAGAGCTATGAGTGCGTGAGGGGCGTGAGGGGTATGAGTGCGTGAGGGCCGCGAGGGCGGTAGGTGCGTGAGGGGCGTGAGGGCTATGAGTGCGTAAGGGCCGTGAGGGCGGTGAGTGCGTGAGAGGCGTGAGGGCCATGAGTGAGTGAGGGGCGTGAGGGCGGTTAGTGGTGTGAGGGCCATGAGTGCGTGAGGGGTGTGAGGGGTATGAGTGCGTGAGGGCCGTGAGGGCGGTGAGGGGCGCGAGGGCCATGAGTGCGTGAGGGCCATGAGTGAGTGAGGGGCGTGAGGGCCGTGAGGTTCAGTGAGGGTGAGTGGAGGGCTGAAGGTGAGTGTGACTGTGAGGATGAGGGTGAGCGAGGGGCTGAAGGTGAGTGCAGCTGTAAGGGTGAGGGTGAGTGAGGGGCTTAGGTGAGTGTGGCTGTGAGGGTGAGGGTAAGTGAGGGCGACCTAAAATGCCGACCTCTGCGTATCAGTGCATCTTTTACGGATTTTTTAAAATAAATCTGTTCGAATTAAAAATTAACACCCGGTATATTGGATATACTATATTCTTCGACATAATTTCTCCGAAGCTCAATACACTTGGTCCAGCGTTTCTCCCGCTTTTCAATTCCCTCCCGGAAGTGACTTCCTTCAAGATCCCTAAAACAACTGTTCGCTGCTTCCGTCACCTCTTCATTTGACAGAAATTTCTTTCCAGCCAGTAAGGTATTGAGCTTGGGGAATAGGTGGAAGTTCGAGGGAGCCAAATCAGGTAAACACGGTGAATACGGAAGGATTTTGATCTTCAGTTCTGTCAGTTTTTGCTGAGCGATTGCACTTGAATAGGCGGGTGCATTGCCAATGTGAACCAAAACCTGTTTCCCATTCCCAGGCGTTGACCATTCCCGGGCGTGTTTTTTTTAATTACTAGTTTTACCTTGTGCAACAGTGCTATGTAGTATTGGCAAGTAACAGTTTTTTCTCTTTTTAAGATAATTATTGAGCAAAGCTCATTTGTCGTCCCAAAAAGCTGATGTCATCACCTTGCTTGCCGACTGAATGGTGTTTGCCTTCTTCGGAGCCGATTCATGGGGAGGGGCCCAGTGCATTCTTTCGATTGACTTTTTTGTTTCTGGACTGAAACACTTGTAAACTGCATACCTCGGCAATCCTCACTCATGAGTCATGAGGGCCCTCACTCACCCTCATCTTCACAGGTGAGGTGAGAGTGAGTGAGTTTTTGAACCAGCAAAATTCATGAGTATGAGGGGGAGTGAGGGTCGTGAAGGCTGTAGGGCTGTGAGGACCGTGAGTGCGTGAGGGGTATGAGTGCGTGAGGGGCGTGAGGGCGGTGAGTGCGTGAGTGGCGTGAGGGCCATGAGTGCGTGAGGGCGGTCAGTGCGTGAGAGGCGTGAGGGCCATGAGTGCGTGAGGGGCGTGAGGGTCCACACCTCGGCAAACCTCACTCATGAGGGCCCTCACTCACCCTCACTCACCCTCATCTTCACAGGTGAGGTGAGGGTGAGTGAGTTTTTGAACCCGGAAAATTCATGAGTATGAGGGTGAGTGAATGCCGTGAGGGCTGTGAGGACCGTGAGTGCGTGAGGGGTATGCGTGCGTGAGGGGCGTGAGGGCGGTGAGTGTGCGAGGTTCGTGAGGGCATTGAGTGCGTGAGAGCGGTGAGTGCGCGAGTGGCGTGAGGGTCATGAGTGTGTGAAGGACGTGAGGGGTCTGAGGGCGGTGAGTGCATAAGGGGCGTGAAGGTCATGAGTGCATGAGGGGTATGAGGGCGTGAGGGCCATGAGTGCGTGAGGGCGGTGCGTGAGTGAGGGTCGCGGAGGTCATAAGTGCATGAGGGGCATCAGGGGTATAAGGGCGTGAGGGCGGTGAGTGCGTGAGTGGCGTCAGGGAGTGAGGGCCATGAGTGCGTGAGGGGTATGCGTGCGTGAGGGCGGTGAGTGCGTGAGGGGCGTGAAGGTCACGAGTGCATGAGGGGCGTGAGGGGTATGAGTGCGTGAGGGGCGTGAGGGCCATGAGTGCGTGAAGGCGGTGAGTGCGTGAGTGTGGTGAGTGCGTGAGTGGCGTGAGGGCCATGAGTGTGTGAGGGCGGTGAGTGGGTGAGGGGACTGAGGGCCATGAGTGCGTGAGGGTGGTGAGTGCGTGAGGGGCGTGAGGGTCCCATACCTCGGCAAACCTCACTCAACTTCACTCACCCTCATCTTCACAGGTGAGGTGAGGGTGAGTGAGTTTTTGAACCCGGTAAATTCATGAGTATGAAGATGAGTGAATGCCGTGAGGGCTGTGAGGGCTGTGAGGACCGTGAGTGCGTGAGGGGTATGCATGTGTGAGGGGCGTGAGGGCGGTAAGTGCGCGAGGTTCGTGAGGGCATTGAGTGCGTGAGAGCGGTGAGTGCGTGAGTGGCGTGAGGGTCATGAGTGCGTGAGGGACGTGAGGGGTGTGAGGGCGGTGAGTGCATAAGGGGCGTGAAGGTCATGAGTGCATGAGGGGCGTGAGGGGTATGAGTGCGTGAGGGGCACGAGGGGTGTGAGGGTGGTGAGTGCATGAGGGGCGTGAAGGTCATGAGTGCATGAGGGGCGTGAGCGGTATGAGAGCGTGAGGGCCATGAGTGCGTGAGGGCGGTGAGTGAGTGAGGGTCGCGGAGGTCATGAGTGCATGAGGGGCGTGAGGGGTATGAGGGCGTGAGGGCGGTGAGTGCGTGAGGGGCGTCAGGGAGTGAGGGCCATGAGTGCGTGAGGGGTATAGGTGCGTGAGGGCGGTGAGTGCATGAGGGGCGTGAAGGTCATGAGTGCATGAGGGGCGTGAGGGGTATGAGTGCGTGAGGGGCGTGAAGGCCATGAGTGCGTGAGGGTGGTGAGTGCGTGAGTGGCGTGAGGGCCATGAGTGCGTGAGGGGAGTGAGGGGTATGAGGGTGGTGAGTGCGTGAGGGCCATGAGTGGGTGAGTGGCGTGAGGGGTATGAGTGCGTGAGGGTGGTGAGTACGTGAGGGGCGTCAGAGAGTGAGGGCCATGAGTGCATCAGGGCCATGAGTGTGTGAGGGCTATGCATGCATGAGGGCGGTGAGTGCGTGAAGGTCATGAGTGCATGAGGGGCGTGAGGGGTATGAGTGCGTGAGGGGCGTAGGGGTATGAGTGCGTCAGGGCGGTGAGAGCGTGAGGGGCGTCAGGAAGTCAGGGTCATGAGTGCGTGAGGGGTATGTGTGCGTGAGGGCGGTGAGTGCGTGAGGGGCGTGAAGGTCATGAGTGCATAAGGGGCGTGAGGGGTATGAGTGCGTGTGGGGCGTGAGTGCCATAAGTGCGTGAGGGGCGTGAGGGTCATGAGTGCGTGAGGGCGGTGAGTGCATGAGGGCCATGAGTGCGTGAGGGGCGTGGGGGGTATGGGGGCGGTGAGAGAGTGAGGGGTATGAGTGGGTGAGGGGCGTAAGGGGTATGAGTGCGTGAGGGTGGTGAGTGCGTGAGAGGCGTCAAGGAGTGAGGGCCATGAGTGCGTGAGGGGTATGCGTGCGTGAGGGCGGTGAGTGCGTGAGGGGCGTGAAGGTCATGAGTGCATAAGGGGCGTGAGGGGCGTGAGTGCCATAAGCGCGTGAGGGCGGTGAGTGCGTGAGGGGCGTGAGGGCCTTGAGTGCGTGAGGGCGGTGAGTGCGTGAGGGGCGTGAAGGTCATGAGTGCATAAGGGGCGTGAGGGGTATGAGTGCGTGAGGGGCGTGAGTGTCATAAGTGCGTGAGGGCGTTAAGTGCGTGAGGGGCGTGAGGGCCATGAGTGCGTGAGGACGGTGAGTGCATGAGGGCCATGAGTGCGTGGGGGGGCGTGATGTGTATGGAGGTGGTGAGTGCGTGAGGGGTATTAGTGTATGAGGGCCATGAGGGCGGTGAGGGCGTGAGGGGTGTGAGGGCCATGAGTGGGTGAGGGGCGTGAGGGGTATGAGTGCGTGAGGGCGGCGAGTGCGTGAGGGGCGTCAGGGAGTGAGGGCCATGAGTGCGTGAGGGCCATGAGTGCGTGAGAGGTATGCGTGCGTGAGGGCGGTTAGTACGTGAGGGGCGTGAAGATCATGAGTGCAGAGTGCGTGAGTGGTATGATAGCTTGAGGGCGGTGAGTGCGTGAGAGGCGTGAGGGCCATGAGTTTATGAGGGGCGTGAGGGGTATGAGTGCGTAAGGGCGGTGAGTGCGTGAGTAGCATGAGGGCCGTGAGTGCGTGAGGGGTATGGGCGCGTGAGGGCGGTGAGCGCGTGAGAGGCGTGAGGGCCATGAGTGCGTGAGGGGCGTGAGATTCAGAGAGGGTGAGTGAAGGGCTGAAGGTGAGTGTGACTGTGAGGATGAGGGTGAGCGAGGAGCTGAGGGTGAGTGTGGCTGTGAGGGTGAGGGCGAGTGAGGGCGACCTAAAATGCCGACCTCTGGTAAACTGTCGGCTGACATTCGGGCTCGAATGCGTTTTTGCTCCGGACTGAGCAATTTCGGCACCCATTTTGCAGAAAGATTGTTTTAATCCCAATTACTTGCGTGAAATATGAACAACTCGTTCAGAAGAGATTCCCACTGCTTCCTCAATTTCACGCACGTTTATGAGGCGGTCTTCGAAAACCAAGTGATGGATTTTATGTACAATTTCTGGTGTGGTAGCTGTTGTTGGACGTCTTGAACGAGGTTCATCACTTGTGTCCGTACGATACCTCGCTTGAATTCAGAAACCCAAAAACTCACGGTGGAAGACGAAGGTGATGATTGCCCAAGAACAGCATTTAACCTGAATTTAATATCGGCCACAGCTTTTTGCTCCAAATAAAATTATTGGATGACCGCACGTATTTCGTTTTTATCCACCGTTGAAAATGTTAATGGTTGCTCGACTAGAATGCTTGTCAGAGCCAGACTTTTCGAGACATCGATCTGACTTTTGTGGTCATTTCTAACGAAAAGGTTGCCAACACAGTGACATTAAAATATTTTGGAAAAAAATGCCCCCTAACGGCGATTCCGGAAACTTTTCAATCTAACCTAGTATAGGGCGACATTTATAAGTAATGCATATAGGTCCCGTGACATGAAGTCATGTGAGATCAATTTCTCCGCTAAATTTAGCGGAGAAACTGAATTGTTGTTGAGGTCACGTGACGTCAATTTTCCCACTAAATCTAGCGGGGAAACTGAATTTATGTATAGGTCACATGGCACGAATACATGCGACGTCATTTCTCCCGCTTAATTTAGCGGGGAAACTGAATTGTTGTTGAGGTCACGTGGCGTAAATTTTCCTCTAAATCTAGCGGGGTAAACTAAATTTGTGTAACTGTCGAGACCGGTTATAACGAAATAGCGGCTACAGCGAAGCGATCACGATTTCCCATTACCTTTTGCACATCGTTATAGCCGAATCGGTTATAACGAAATCGCCGATATAGCGAAGTGATTTCTGATTCCCGCTGACTTCGTTATAACCGGTCTCGACAGTATAGGCCACGTGACGCGAAGTCATGACGTCACTTTTCCCGTAAACTCAGCCGGAAAACTGAATTGGCGCTGAGGTCACGTGACGTTCATTTTCCTGCTAAATCTAGCGGGCGAGAGGTCCTGTTTTGGGAGAAGTGTCCCCGCTAACTTTAGCGGGGAATTGAATTGTTGTATAGGTCTGTGACGTCCCGTAGTGCAATGCGCGGTTACGCCGACGCCGCTAGATGCGAATACGGGCGCCAGCTGCAGCTCTGAAAGAAGGGCTCCAAGGATGCTCCCCTGTTGCTCCCCTTACGCGAGTTTCTTTAGGCTAAAGCGCCGTCTGCAGATTACGACACACGTTGCGATTGATTCTGCAGCAAATATAATCAGCATCATTTGAATTTCCCAATGCCAATGATGACAATAATAGCGAATTTTCGTGGATCGTTTTCGCCGTCCCGCAACACTCTCCGCAACCCTCTACGGTACCCGGAAATCAACAGCCAAGGCCATCGACGCGCAGGCGCAGTAGCGGCTTCTTCGTTGCGGAGGGCTTAGCGGAGAGGGAAACGCAGTCTACGAAAACTCCCTAGTGCAGACGCCCACGCAGTTTTGCCTAACTGCGCATGAAAAAAAAAAAGCCCATTCAACGCAATCGTTTGATTGTTGTTATCTGCCCATGTGAAAGCTTTCGACGGAGTGACGGTTTTCTTTTATTAGAAAGTGGTTAAAGTACCATTCTTCAGTACTTCTCGAGCAGGCGTTATTTTCTCTGTCTTCTTGTAAAGTCACATTTCGTGCAGAATCGTGCACACTAGAATAGACCGATCTCACCAGCTAGTTTCAGTACGCCACCGCTGCCGATGTGCATCGTGGGAGCTGTAGTTTTTCTGCACGCGCGACAACCCTGCTGGAGGTTTGCGCGAGCAGACCACGAGGCAGCATGAGCTGTCGCGTGAACTCGCATCTGCCTCCTACAAACTACAGTTTTGGCGGCGTCACGCATGCATGGAACGCTTGGTGAGATCGGAACCTATTATATGAAGAGGGAACCTGTTTTTGAGCCAGTCAAGCGTTTAGCGGGGTGATTATTCTAGTAATTGGCATCGGCATGAATTGCGAGATGCTCTGGTTCGCTTCTTTCTATTGCTATACGAATTATGGAACACATGTATTCTATACTGTATAGCTTTTAAACGAAAGCCTGTGGACTCAGTATTATACCAGTAAGCCGACATAAAAAGCTGCTATTCATAATAAAAAAATTACACGAAGATCCATCGGTGGATTCTTACGGAATGCGTTAGCACGACCCTTGGGAAACGCCACACACGTTCCCATTTGGGAATCGCTACCGCTAACCCTTTCACTTTTTTGTTTTGGCTTTCTTTATTGCTTCCTCTATTTTTTGCTGCCTCTTTTTGACCTCGTTATGCGGTCAGTGCTAGCGTTCCCCAAAGGGGGGCGTGTGTGGCGTTTCCTAAGGATCATGCTAACATATTCCGTAAGAATCCACCAATGGATATTCGTGTAATTTTATTCACCCCTTCTATATACTCCGCCTGTCAGAGTACGTCGACGACCTATAGGATACGGTCATCCATATCACTCGGGGAAATAACCACCTCCATACCACTCGTGGAAGGAATCGCGTCCATATCACTCGTGGAGGGAACCGCATTCATGGTTTTAAGTACACACACAGATCCTAGCCCAAGCACTGCTACTACAGAAACCCAGAGCGAAGAACAACCGGCGACGGAAAAGCATCAACTTAGCACCCCGCATTCTTCCGCGCCGCAGCTTCCTCTCTGGCTCCTTGCCAGCTAGGCGCGTGACTTCGACGAGCACGAAAAGGCTCGTTTTGACGATAACCCGGTGGTGTCTGTCAGTTTGTCAGCGCCGGGGAGACAGTGAGAGACAGGTTGACTAGGCGAACGTCAACGCTTCAGACCAATAAGAGCGTCTCACGCGTAACCCTCTTCCCCTCTTTCTCTCTCTCTCCCCGGCGCTGACAAATGAAAGACACCGCCGGGTTTTCGTCAAAACGAGCGTTCTAATGCTAACGCATTAAAAAAGTGAGCGCGCAAACAAAACAAATTAGTCGTTAGTCGTTTATACAGCAATAATTTAGTCTGCCACAGTATGGCGACATTGTTACCCATTGTAGATGAGGAGTCTAACCAGCAACAGTACAACCACTAGCCTACTCTTTAACCTGCAAAAGAAAAAAAAATTGACGCTTGTGTTAATAGAGCGTAAGTCGTGTTTGTAGAGATCAGTCTGCCTTTGAGATTTGGCGACACAGGTTTACGCAATAGATAAGAAATATAGCCAGTGCAGTACAACCGCTAGTCTAAAGTTTTTAAAAAACAAAAAAATTATGTTTGTGTTTATACAGCGTAAGTACGGTCTGCATATGAGATATGGCAACACTGGTTTAAGCTGTAGATGAGAAATTTAGTCAGTTCAGTACAACCGCTAGCCTGCAGTTTCTAACCTACAAAAAAAAACTGACGTTTGTGTTTATACAGCGTAAGGTCGGCCTGCCTTTGATATGTGGCGACACTGGTTAATTTAGCCAGTGCAGTACAGCCACTAGCTTGAAGTCTGTAACCTGCAAAAAATCAAAATTTTGCGTTCGCGTTTATACACAGTGGTCGGCCTGCCTTTGAGATGAAGGGAACGGTGGCCGAGTGGGCTAGCGCACACCAGCTCGGAGAACGTGGAGCGAAAGCTCGCGCTGCAGAACCCAGGACCCTGGGTCCAATCCCCACCCCTGCCCGCGCCTCGATCTGGATCAGCATCGTACCGGCGTGCGGTCGTGTATCACTACTGCGTGGTGCACGTTGAAGGCCCCAGGCTAGCAGTTGTATTGCACTGGCCAAATTTCTCTGAGACACCAGACGCCGATTGGGGCTGACTAAGTTCCGACACGTACAGAACACAATTTACAAGGATAGCGAAAGCAAACATCCAACGTCAAAATAAAAATAAAAAGCCTATGGCTGGCGGCATGTTTACTCCACGGTGACAAAATCAGGAGGCGCCAAAAGGCGAAACTACGACGAGCGCTACCGTCACTGCGGCGCCGGTCGCCGGGAGGCCAATCGTCCAGAACAACCCAGGACCCTGTACACAGCAATTGCTTTTTTTTTTTTTGAAACAGCATGTTGTTCTTTTTTTTCCCCTTTGTTCTTAATCTTGTTTAAGCCGCCCATCTCTGCTTTTGTTCCCTTGAACTCGGTCGTTCGAGCAAGGCGTCCGTGCGTGCGGGGTGGGTAGTTCGAAAGTACGGTGCGTGCTACCGCCACGGTGTCACTGTGCGTGCAGACTGATTGATTTCACATGTGAGTACTGCACTTTGGTGCTGTTTCTGCGTGCCTGTGTGACCATTTCATTTGAGCACAGCGGTGTGATGACATTTTTTCCATGCGAATGGCGTCGTGTTGAAGCCCTCTTTTTTTTCTTTTTGGACTTTCCTTTTTGTGTGGACTTTTCTTTTTGAGAATCGGTTGGAACTAGATTGCACTTGGGCGAATCCGGTAACCGAACCGTGATTTCGAATTTATCACTGAACCGGTTTCTTTTTGAGAACCGGTTGGAACTGGATTACACTTGGGCGAATCCGGTAACCGAACCGTTATTTCGAATTTATCACTGAACCGGTACCGAATCGGAATAAAATGCTGCGCTACTCAACGTGAACCCGAATCGAACCGGAATAATGACCGGTTCGACTACCTTCCTGAAACACACATACACAAACACACGCACGCACACACACACAAAAGAAAGAGGCGTAAAAAAAGAAGAAACACGCGTTTTTTTAGATTTTGTTTTCCTTACGTTTTAGGTTGAGTCATGCCAGCTGTTCATCTTGGGTGACACGATTAAGCTAATCCAACTGTAATTGTATAAAAATAAAAAAAATAAACAAGCGTAACGACAATATTTTGGTGAAATACGCCTGTATTCTTGCTAGTTCTCGAAGCGAACGTTTGCCTGCCAACGTGTTACACCAGCCGGCACACATAGATTGACACAAGTATTCGTGTTGGCTTCAGCGATTACACTATTGAAATCAACGCAAAAGAAACAACACACGTAAGAACGTTTCACTCGGATGCTCGTTGTGAGTTTCTAGCTTTTGTAAGCAACATGTGGCGAAATTCCGAGAGAAATCTCGAAATTTTCCCCTCATTGAGCACCCAATCAACAGCGACACCAACCTGTCTCTCTCTAATCATCCCATCCTCTCTCCCACCTCATTGTAACGACTACGGCGCTCCGCCCCCGCTCACGTGACCCCCTACACGTGCCCGTACCCGTGCCATCGCGGGACAGCTGTCGTCTGCTACGCGGGTCGTCTGCTCCTTCGACCGTCCATTGAATGGAACGGACTCCTCGCACCTGTGAATGGGGGAAATCGCTTTGGATGTCGTCGTAGCCCCGTGGCTCTCTCTCTCTCTCTCTCTCTCTCTCTCTCCCACCACCCAAAAGCAGCGTGATCCCTTTCTTTTTTTTTTTACTTCTCTCTCCATGACTGTGATTGGGTGAACCCAATAACAACATCCCAACGAAAATAACAACACCAGAAGAACGGCGCAACGCGAGACCGCGCGCCCGCGCAGTAGGAGGGGAATTCAGCGTCGTCGTCGCCGCTGCCGCCGCCGCGAGTTTTGTGGGGGCAGCTATTCAAGGTTGCGCGCGTGCTATTTCAGAAGCACGTTGGCGCCACATGCGACCACTCCAGGTCGCCCGCCGACCACGAAAATCGAGGCCTCCGGCGACCGAAGAATGGAATCGAGGGGCGGTCGGGCCCCGTGCGTTATAAAAGTGCGAGCCAAGAAAAGGGCCAAACCACAGGTAGCAGCACTCCCTCCCAATATTTGGCTCGGCTCTGTCGAAAAGCGCGCCGCTGGAGTATTTGTAGCGACGACACGTTTAGGCATCGACGCAACGACTGTTCGATGGTCTGTAGCCTGTTACAGGAGGGAAAGAAGCCCCTCCCAGAAAGCTTTCGGCTCGCTGTGATGGCTGGTTTCCTCCTTTCCATTTGCCTTCTCTCCAGAGTTTGCTGTTCTGAAAGGGGAGAGAGTGGAGTTCCCAACCTGCAACAGACTCGCTGCGTTCGATTTACCTACACTTCCTGCACCGGTACAGAAAAGTGTAGGGCGGTGGACTTCCGGTCGTATATCTGAATGGACATACCGGAAGTAGATTGTCCTACACTTTTCTGCACCGGCGTAGGAGGTGTAGGTGAATTGAACGCAGCTACTGTAGCGCCTGCCTGAAATGGGCAACGGGATATAGTAAGCGGGGGGCATACAGGAAAAAAGGAGAAAAACACGGAACTAGAAAGAAAACGTGAAATCGGAGTCGCAGTAAGAAACGCGTGTGTGTGTTGTCAGTGACGTCGGCGCGAGGGACGTGTTTATGTGGATGGTTCATCGATTGTAATTCGACGTGCTCGGAGACAATTAGGGTCTTGGTTGTGCTAACATGCAATGAACACTACTTGTTGCTTTTATTTTTTTTTTAGTGGAAAATTTATTTTTCTTTTGGTGTTGTCTTAAAAAAGCCAGAGGCATACAACAGCGCGTCTACTTTGGTCTACGACGACCGTACCGACTTTTGTGTAAGGCCGATATAGATCGCTATAAGAATCTAGCGAGTGATGTGATTGCTGCAAAAATCGCCCGAAACTGAGCAAAAAAAGTTTATTTTGTTAATTTTTTTTTTTTTTACATTTCACAATAAAATGCGAGGAATTTGCGCCTACATTGCGCTAAAAGTTCAATTCACTTACTGAACATGGAAACGAATAATTCGGGTGCCCCTGCATGCACGGCCGGATTGTTCATGTAAACTTGAGCGAACTTTTGAAACTTTTGGTTTGCGCTTAGAATAACGAGTGATTTGATTCGATCTTAATATCGAACGTGACTCATCACTTGGAGTTGCTTCGTGATATTTATCGTCGTTCGTGGTTCATTCGGGCGGTTTAGTTAGCTCCGTTGAGTGCGCTTCCCGCAGCGCACTGGCACACTGCAGAGAAGCTATACCCGCGGAGTAGGTATCGCGTTTCTGCATATGTCGCTTCGCCGCAGTGCAGCCTCGTGCCAAGGGTAAAACACCACTACAGGGTGGAAGGGCGCTCGACGGCCTGTCGAAGGCTTCCAACATCTTTCACACTGCTGTCATAACATAAAAAACATTATTTTTTATTGCAAAATGTCCATGTTTCACATTAAAAAAAGTATAATTCTGCAAAAAGAAAAAAAAAAAGACTGAAAACAAACAAGAACTTAGGGCGCAAACAAGCTGGTGAAAGTTAAACATTTTAGACAAGACCCCGAGACTTGGGGGGAAAAGGACAACACGACACAAAGTCTCAAACACAGCTGAAATTTATTGGATAGAATATCAGAATACCTTATAAAATCACGAGATTCTGCCCAATAAATTTCAGTTCTGTTTGAGACTTTGTGTTGTGTTGTCCTTTTTTTTTTTTCAGTCTCGGGGTTTTGTTTAAAATGTTAGACAGGAAACGTTTACTTTTAACTACTATTAAAGATGTTATGTCCAAACGTCGTACATACATGCCTGACCGTTCTGCAGCGTGGTTACACATACCTATTCGAAGGAGCGCGTAGTACAGCGCGCGCTCCGAACGAACTTCTAGACATAGACTTAATTCCCAATAATGGAAGTTGGAAAAGCGATAGCCGACAGCACACGCTCGGCAGCGATGAACTCTGTAATGGTCGCCAGTGAATACCACCCACGGACAACTGCACGCAGCCGCCATCTTACTCGCTTGGCAGTAGCGTACCATCTTGTTTTTGAGTTGGGGAGGGGGGGGGGGGAGAAAACCAGCCCCCCCCCCCCCTCCCCAGGGCAGGTGGGAGGTGCCCTTGGTATCCCTTGGACGCCGCCGGCCAGTGTTTGCCCTGCCCAGTGGCGGCTGTTTCAGAGGAGGGGGGGTCAAAACACATGCCTTGCCCCGCTCAACTCTGAGGACTGGGGGGGCAAGCGCCCCCCCCCCCCCCCCCCCCCCCCCCGGTTAGTACGCCCATGTCGCTTGGGATGCGCTTGGGCGTGGCCATAATCCGATGACAACGCCGTGCTAAGGCGCCGTAATCGACGCCTTAGAACGTTGACGGCACCTAAAATGGAAGCTCCTTCCACCTTTTTCCACTTAAACAGGGCGAATGCTGGAAAGGAGGTCGCCTCCTCTCCAGCGTCTGCTCTGCCAAAGGGGAGAGAGGTGGGAGGAGCTTCCGCTTTAATCTTAGCCTGTCACCGACTATCGATGCTGCTGCCATTTTCCTGTTCGTGAAAAATCATGATTGCAGATTTGTCAATGGTGCATTCGCGTGCACGCGTGGGGCCAGGGGGTGTATCAAGAGTTGTCAATCTGGTGGGTGATACAAATTTCTTGAAGGGGATCCGGGTGAGGTGTATTCCATAGGTGTGTGCACTTTGCGCAAAAAAATTGGTGAGGGGGGGGGGGGGGGGGGGTTATTGGACTCTCAGCTTGGAGGTGTAGATCACTGTGTGGGGCACCTGCAACCAGCGCGCCATCCGTTAAGGAGCAGCGAAACTCAGTGTCAGCGAGTTGCACAACCTATGACCAAAGCAAAGCAAGTTGTGGGATGACTTATTTAGTTGCAGTTAACGATTGGGCGCGTCGACAGGAACCTGCGGGTCCGAGAAAATGAACGCCAAACTACGAGCTAAACAAATCAACAACAACAGCTGTTTGTACCAGTTTTCCTCGCCTATTCCCAACCAGTGGATGAGTAGGTGACAATCGGGCAGTTTCTCAATGAAATCGCGATTGCCACGATGCTGCCATCTGGCACGATGTAAGCGTAATGAAAAACATCTCATTGTCTCACTTTCACGTCCAGTACACTCGTCTCCACGCCCAGTTGAAAGGAAACAAAAAAAAAAGAAAAAAAGAAAAAGAATACTCCTCCTACTTGAGTTGTAAAAGACGACCTACAAAAACCATCTGCATCAATTTTCCAGCGAGCGCATGTGTGTTCCCGCCTTTTTAAGAAATAGCCGTCGGCGCGCGCACCTGTTTCGTTCATCTGCCATCTTTTCGCAGCCGCCTCGCGTTTGTGCGCGTGTTTCTTCGGTCACGTTCACGAAAACACCAAATGAGAACTACAAATTGTTACAAGGACCCGTCAACGTTCGCTAAATGTGGCAGTCGGACGCATTGCCGATGCGTAGATTCGCAACAAAAGCACCATATTTGTCCGCGACCCGGGGGCGCAAGTTTCGTCTGCTTCCGTGGGTGCGCTCGCTCGCTCGCTGCGGCGTTCAATCGCCGCATGACGTCACCCAGCCCCCACACTCCCCCCCACAAACGATGCGTGGTCGCGCCTTCGCGAGCACCCTCTCACACTCTCATTCCGCGGTTCGCCAAAAAAATAAATAAATAAAATACGAGCCGAGTCAAGCCGAGTCTAACCGCTTTTCCACGTGACCTTTACGTCAGTCGTGACGCCTGGTTCCTGCCACGTGACACTTTTGGCCGGCGCGCGCGCGAAGAAAAGAGTATCCCGTTTTGGACAACGCGCCTCGCGTTGCGACGTCACGACGCCGTGCGGATTCCCCGATTGGCCGACGCTCGCCGGCCGCCAGGTGGTGCTCCGGCAAATGGCGGACATCGCACGTGCTCTTTGGCGAATGCGGGCGCCGCTATATAGGAGAAAGCACGTCGTCTACTTCACTCGTAGACGACCTCTCGCAGTCGACGTTGCCTGTGTCCCCAAACGGTCGCGCTTACAAAAGTTATCGCTACCCACTTGTGAACTATGGTAGCCGCTTTCGATTGCGCGATGCCACACGCGCTCGCATTCTCCCGAGTTTCGGTTTCGTTTTCAGCTTTGTCGTTTGATTCTGCTCGCGAAGATGGGAGCGCCCGCACCCGGTAAACGAGATCACGCCCCAACTGGTTCGTTGCCGGCGAAAAGGATGCAGCTGGAGTTTTGCGACGTCGGCCAGGGCTCCGGCTTGGACCCAGGGTTCCCCACGTGAGTGCCCGGCGTTGTTTGCGGTCCTAGCGTGCTTTCAGCGGCAAATTTGAAGTCCTGCCGAGCTCCGACGGGGCTTCGGCGGACATGAGAAGCCACAGCTGGCTGATCGCACTACGTCGGCGTCTCGCCACAGCAGACGTCAAACTAAGATCGATTTGTTGCGCGTGCCCTCGTTGGCTGTTTTGCGAGCGTCTGCAAACTGGCGCGAGGAATACGTTTTCGAGTACTCGTTGAAGGAGAGCTATCAGTTAAAAAGAAACTCACGCTCGAGCGAGGACGGATTCTACTGTCTGACATCCTCTGAGCGTGTGTAGTGGCACTTCTTAATTCAGACTGATTAGGTGATTATTATTATTATTACTATTATTATTATTATTATTATTATTATTATTATTATTATTATTATTAATATTATTATTATTGTCAGCAGCAATTACAGCCAAAATGAAGGAAAAAATTACCATTTATTTAACAGACAACTTACAAATAATGTCGCGCCATTCTTTTTTCATTATTAAAACAAAATAAGCTTAAAATAGTCGCGCGAAAGAAGTTAAATTTTTAAGTGAAGACTCACACTTGCTTTGACGTCCTAACTCGGCAAATGGCAACGAGTCAACAAACCGAAATGAACTATTTTTCCTAAATGTGAAATTCAAGACCCTCATTTATGACAGTAGAGTTGAGAAAAGCGCCGAAGGCACTGAATAATTGTGTTGTCAACGTTTCCAACACACACACACACACGCAAAATAACACTAGAAGTTATTGATGGAGAAATAATTGATAGAGTGGGAGACGGTATAGTGACATCACACGGGTGGCACTCAGTTGGTCGAACGACGCTTTAGCGAACGAAGTCCCGCCTCCGACTTTTCATGAAAAACACTTTAGCGATTTCGGCCACTGGGCCGCCGCGAAGCGGAGTGTACGGGTGGGCGAGGTGGGTTAACACTCTTGTAATAAGCCGCCGCAGAGTGTCGCCGCGAATCGAGGATGTTAACACGCGCTCCAGTGTACACGTCATTCGCTAAAATATCGGTTCACTAAAACGACCGCTGTTCGCTAAAACGTCATTCGCTCATCTCACATGGACCCGTGCCATCTGCATATCACCAATCCGATCTGTCAGGCTTCCACTCTAGATGATCATCTGCAAAGACAAGTCGTCAAACGTGTCGCCTGCATTATGCCTGCTCGCCTTCATTTGCAGCGGATACGAGCACTGCCAACGTTACTAGGGGGAGCACCGCATCAGTGTTCAAAGTGAAACAACCCACCTGACTTCCGATTTGACAAGTTTCGATTGTTATTCTGTTTGCCTCGACAAATACACGAAGCTGCAGCGAAAAAAAAAAAATCTAATTAGGCGCGCTTTAAACGAAAATAAATAAGAAATAAGAAACTGTATTGAGAGCTGTCAGCTAGAGAGTGGCTTTCTAATCGTGATGGCGTCAGGTTTAGATGCTCGCATCAACAGCACCGCTCTAATGGCCGACCGGAAGTGGGCATTCAATAGCCACCTGTTACTCGCATCTGCGCCTAGGCTTCGGTCAACGCGTTGCGTCATCATCCGCGCTTTTCAGAGCCTGTTCCGTGTTTTTGGCCGGCCTTTTTTGCTGGGACAACAACAATGCCCCCTTAGCCGTCTGGCAGCCAAATACAATAGCCTCCCGAAAAGAAATTGGGCGGCGCGTTGCTTCTTCATCGCTTTTTTTTTCTGGTTTTGTCTGAGCCGCGGCGAGAAGTATGAAACCTCTCTGTCCACGTAAAAAAAGGAAAAAAAAAAATAGAAACTCGATCGAGAGGGTGACAAACTAACAGCCCGATACTAAAATGCAAAGCAAACTGCTGGCCAATTGTGTTTGCACGGGAAATGTGTGGCGTCTACGCTCTCGGCACTCTTTCATCGGTTAGTTTAGCGACTGGCTTAACGCGTGGCATGTACTCTCGATAGCAATTCCTGGAATGGAGATACCGGCGCTAACCCGAGTTTTAAAAACGTGTGACAGCGTGTCGAGTTGCTATCTGCCGGACGCAGAGCTGATGCCCCGCAGGGCTTTCCCGCCAAATAACACATCGACTTATCACGCCGATGTGTCAATTGGTCTGGGTTCGACTCCCGCCTGACGCTAATGCTTTTTTACTGCAATGCCACCCCCCCCCCCCCTTCCTTTAAACGTTTGTGGAGGTCGGAAAAGCGTTTCCTGTGATTTCAGATAAAGCTTCAGATAACTGGCCACCATGATTTTAAGACACAATGTGGGCAAGTGTCGTTACTCTGAAGCGCATATTTGGTGGCACCAGCTCCAATGATCGCCTCCTGCGCGCTGCCACCTTTGGCACACCAGTGGAGTATATTTGTAATAATAGCCAGTTATCCCAAGCATGTTCTTAACTCTACCAATATTATCAATATTGGCAATATTGACCAGCCATATTGAACTTTTCCCAATATTCAACAATACTGGGCTCATACTGGCGCAGTTTTCGTGATTATGCCCAGCCATACCAATATGCTTGTCGCACTATATACCAATTTGGGCACATACTGGAATAATACTTACAATGTTGAGCAGCCATATATTAAGCTGGTCCGAATATTCACCAATACTGGGCCCATACTGGCACCGTTTTGGTGATAATTCCCAGCCATACCAATAACGTGTCACACTAATACAATTTGGGCACATAATTATAAATTTGGAATAGTGACCAGCCATTTATCAAGCTTGTGCCAATATTCATGCCCAGCTATAGCAATAGCCAACTTGGACACATACTGGAATAATATTTGGAATGGTGACCAGCATGTCAATACTGGGCCCATACTGGCACAGTTCGGTGGTAATTCCCAGGATACAATAAACTTCTCACACGAATTAACAATGGACCTTTTTCGAGTCACAAGCTCCGCGTAGCGGTTTATCCGCGAACTACAAATCAAGGGCAGCCCAACAAAACACCACTCGTCAAAAAAAAAAAAAAAAAAAAAAAAAATTGACGTTGTGTTGTTGTTTTGGCTTTCATTGCAGTTTATTCCTCCTGCTATCGGTACCCAGAAAACGAATCGTCAGGAAAGACGAAATACGCGGAAAGATAGGCGCTGACAACATTGGTCGTGCGAGATGGTGCCCTGCGAGAATGGAGACAGCGGGAAGCAAGGCCAAAAGAGAGGGTGTGGGCATGCGCAGAACCTTACTGGATAAAGGTCCATTTGGGCACATACTGGAATGATATTGGGAATAGTGACCAGCCGCATACCAACCTTGTCCCAATATTCAAGAATACTGGGCACAGTTTTGGTGATAATGCCCAGCCATTCGAATGCTTGTATTTAACAATATTGGGCACATCTTGAATAATGCTGGTAATAACGGCCAGTCACATCACCTTGTCCGAACATTTACCAATTCTGGGCCCATATTGGTGCAGTTTTTGGTAATAATGTCCAGCCATGTACCAAGCTTTTGCCGCACATTTTACCAATATATTGGACGCATAATTTGGCAATATTGGTAATAACGGCCAGTCATATCGAGCTTGTTTCAATATTTAACAATATGGTCACTGCACATACTGAGAAACCTATATTGAAACAGATTACCCACACTGACTCTAACAGTTGCTCCATATATCTTGTTCTTCCGGGGTCTGGATCGCGTTCTGAGCTTGCGCAGTAGCTCCGTCTGGTGACTATCAAACGCTGCGCACGTGCTCACAACCCTATAGGCTGACTTTATTTTTTTTTTTTGCCGTTGTTTTAAGTGTTGGAAGCGTGTATACATCCTCAGACTTTTTCATTGAACTCCCAACTCCGAAGGCAAGCATGCAGAGTCAAACCTTGCGATCCCCGTAAGGAACTTGTAGCGAATGACGAAGCAGCGATGAGATTTGCACAAACAAATGCCACCTATATTGCGACATCGACCATGGCGCTTTACCTGCCGTGAGAGGTTAGCGCAATACACACTTCCGTAATGGAAAATTCTTTTGCACGCTTCCGTCGATCGTGATTGTTGGTTCTCGTGTCTAAGCGGGGAAAGTGGGCGAGCGTCGTTCATAAACTTTGCCCGTTATAATTGAGAAGATACGTTAATTACATTAATTATCTCGACTCGTTTTTTCATGAAAATGTGATGGGAGCAACGAAAGACGACCCATATTGTTGCGGTTACTTAATTAACTGTAACCACCGTCAAAAGCATAGTCATTCAGGTCTAAGTCGAAATGGTTGCATGGAGTTGTGACAGCGTGATTTCAGGCATGATAGTGAAGTTTTTGGTGAAGTTTAAAGTAAATGAGTGTCCTTAATGATATACACTCGCTAACGTCCGAAGCGCCAGAAAGCGTTCGGGAACAAGAGGAATCAGAAATTAAATTGAGTGTGTTGTTTTTTTGCTTTTCTTGCACGGCGGGGTTCTTTCTTCGTCCAGCGTGGACGGCAGCCCACCACGTGGCTCGGTCTCGGGCGGACCTCCGCTGTGCCTCCCGTCGCTTATCTGGCAGCAGCCGCGGAAAGATTGAATTTCGCAGAGCGCGCAGGCGACAGGGAGACACAGTAGACAACGCGACTCTTCGCACTCGTCTCTCTTTTCCTCGATCTTAAAAGGTCTTTTTCTTTTCTTGTTTTGTTTTTTAGGTTGTGCGTTGCAGTTTTTTCGCTACAGCAGACTTGCCGACGGATCGTCTGTACTCGCTGCGGTTAGTGTTAGCCTCGGCTAACTCCTTCACAAAAAAAAAAAAAATCTTTGTCAGGGCGATTTGGTGGCACCCAGAAAACAGCGAGGTGATATGCTATGCATCGTGCACAGGTATACTGGCGACGGCGGCACCTAGCACGCTAAAACAGAAAGTCGTGGCGGCAAGTTCGCTCTCAAGCCCCTTCTCGAGCGAATCCGATAACCACCGCGTTCTATTCCAACCAAGCTATTGGTTCGAATAGAACGCGAAAGTTAGAGGAGATGAAGTTGCCTGGATTAAAAGATAATTGAGAAAAATGAACTTCCTCTATGAGCCGACGTCCACCTAAGCCTAACTTCGTTAAAACAAAAGAAGTGACAGTGTGGGCGCCTGTATACCATCTATTTCAGTGGTACAAACTTGTCAGCAAGAAAGAAAACAGCATTCACTTTCTTGCTGGCAAGTGTTTTTTCACAAATATACATCCCACGAACGCTCACAATATCATTCATTGTTTTGACGATCGTTAGTTTGGTCGTCGCGACTCATAAAGAAAGTTACTTTTTGTAAATTATCTTTTGATCCGGGTAACGTCATTCTCAAACATTCGCATTCTATCCCAACCGCTAGCGTCACTTCCTCACGGAGTTTGAGCATTCTGCGATGCATAGTTTCTTTACCCGGGCCGAGAAACCCGGTTCTTTTTTCTCGAGAACTCCCTGTACTTTGTCTTCGAGAAAAAAACAACAAAAGAACAAGAGACTTAAGATACTCTTGTCCCACTAGAGCGACAGACAGAAGCAACCGACAACGACAAGATTCACGCACGTGCAGCATGGATGCACGCGATGGTATCTTCGGCTTGGAAATTCTCGTGCTAAACTTCATTCGCGAGCACCTAGAGACTGCAAACCAGTCAAAGACACCTTCGCGCCAATGCTTCGCGTGCACGCTGTATAGCACCACGGCTGGTACCACATGTGTGCAAGCACATGAAGCGTGCGCATGAGCGTAGCTTGGGCAAGCTTGCATTTGCACTTGCCGGCGTGTCGTGTGGATCGTCTGATAGTCGATGGTTGCCATGATTGGTGCCCCGACAGAGCATTTTGCATCCACGGTGGCCAGACTATGTGCTGAGAAACTGAGGGAGAGGGAGAGGCGAGAGCGCCTGGGGACATCAGAACGCCGAGCTCTGATTGGACAAGTTAGTGGGCAGACCTAAAACTATCTGCCTTTGTCTCCACTGCACTCGTCGAACGCGTTAGAATGTGAAAGCCAAACGCCGGACGCCGGGTTCCGCGTTCTAACTCATTCGACGAGTGCAGTGAAGACAAAGGCAGAGAAAGGTGGACCACTCTTGAGAAAAAGTTGCAAAGGGCCAACACAAAAGATCAACCTCGAAAAAAGAGGGGTCTGCTTTTCCTCGGTATCGGCGAAGCTGAATCCGCACATCCAGTGCTTTGTTTAGCACTTCCGGAGTCCTCCGCCAGGAACCATAAATGTCCCTGTGCGCTAAAACTCTGAATTTTAATTAAATTAAACAAAAACGATCGTTATTAGCCGTTCGAGTCAAAATATGCGGATGAATGAAACACACTGATCTAATGGGGTAAATGTTATGAAGCCGTTCAAATACAGAACCTTGGCCGACGCCAGAATTCGAACTCCGAATCTAGAGACCCGGTACACCTGACCAGTAATCAGGAGACCGAGAGTTTGAATCCCAGTGCCGCCACATATTTTATCTTTCGCTGGCTTCGCAACATTTGTCCAGACTTTTACGGCATTCATTACAATAGTAATTAAATTACTCGTAACCGATTACTTTTTGGAGCAAATGTTGCAATAATTTGATTACTTTTATTACGAGGTAATCGCAACGGGAATCTAATTACTTTTGGAAGTGCTAAAATTACTTGTAACCATGTCTATTTTCCCCTCTTTTTAATGGCGTCCTTTGTAGAAGTTTCCTTCCAAGGAATCCTCGAACCAAGTCTCCGAAAGGAAGATGGTTTACCGAAATCGGTTAATTAAGAAAATAAGTGGCTTGTCAGAAAAGGAACGTTTACTTTTTATTTTTAAATTAAAGGTCGATTACTTTTCATCTCAAGTAATCGAGTAATCTAAACGAATATTTTAACCAAGAATAATTGTAACTGTAATCGATTAGGCCTTTTTTCGAGTAACGTGTTCAAGACTGCATTTATCCCGTTCGATCTGTATACTTCGACTATTTCTTCTATTCCTTCATCTGCATATTTCGACTATTTTTCTTCACTAGAGATAAGGCAAGATTGTAAAAATGACCCGTTGTTCCAAAGGGCATTCACTGGACGCCATACCTGAGTGTGCTGTTTAGAGCGCATGCTCAGAACGAGCTCCCATTATTAGGCTGCTAAGACCTGCAATATGGATGGCATGGAATGCACGTCACTATAGAACTATGGGTGCTTGCCGTCAACGCGAGCTCAGCACATGCGCCCTCAGCTACGGCCGCCAGTGAATACTTTTTTTCAATGTTTACATATCCACATCCCAGCGTCAGTTCTACACGGCTCAGCACGGGCGCGTTCGTGGCTTCAGAAATCGAGCGAAGCGAGCGCCATACGCACGAACGCTGGGCACCGGCCCGCAGCCACTTTTCTGGAATGGCGTACGAACCACGCGGGGGCGCTACGAGCCATCGCAGCCAGTCTATTGCCGTGTGAGTGTCACGTGACCTTCGGGAGGGCACTGCGCGTGCGCAGAAACCAAATTCGCGCGATGTGAAACGTCTGCGCATGCGCGCCATGCCGACAGCAGCGCCACTGCGGCGGCGTGACGTCAGAGCCGCGATGTCGATGGATGGATGGATGGATGTTAATGGCTATACTCTTCGTAACGGGCGGTAGCTTGCGCCACCTAGCCTAAGTCTAAAAATCGCGCATCACCACGTTGTGGTTGCCAACGAAGTGTTGTCCAAATGCGTGCGCTGATACTTTCTCGATCAGCGAGAGGCGGACGTGCGTGCGGCGGCGGCGGCGGCGACTCGTCAGGTCCGACGAGGCCGAGCAAAGGTCGTCGTGTGCGGGGCGGCAAGCTCACGACTCGCGCGGCGGGCAGGCCACAAAGGGCGCCGTTGGAGGCGTGCTCGACATTCAGCAGGTGCGAACCTCCGCGCGATATCTCCCCGCGCCGCGCACCTTGCCGCGAAATGACGGTCGCGAGAGTCGACTTGAGCCATTCCGTACATTCTGCAGAGTGGAAAGCCGCAGTAGCCCGGCTCGTACATCATACAAAGGGGAAACGGAGCGCGTGGAGCGAAAGCTCGCGCTGCAGAACCCAATGATCCTGCATTCAATCCCCACTCCCTCGTTTCGACCCGGATGAGTATTGTATTGGCGCGCGGTCGTGTATTAGTGCGGCGTGGTGCACGTTAAAGACCCCAGGCTACTGGTTGTACTGCGCTGGCTAAATTTTTCATCTACAGCTGAGAGACAGGACACCCGTTGAGGCAGACTATATACTTCTGGCTGTTTAAACATACATGCTACACAATCACTTTACTAGAAGCAGTGTTGTACACGTTCCTCAAAAAAAGGAACGAAAGGTCGTTCCTCGTTCCTTCTGATTTTTGGAACGCGTTCCCGTTACAAGTTCCATATGTGAAAAAGGAACTCGTTCCCGTTACAGTTTAAGAAATGGAACGTATCGTTACATATACGTTACATTTGTATTTTTTTGCTAATTACCATATTTAGTTAAATAAATCAAAGTTTTTTTTTATCGATCCCATTAATAGTCAGCTTACGATTTTGTATGTCGTGATGGAAGGGCAACAGGAGAAGAAAACACGCGGAAGCAGGGTTTCATTTGTTGATATGTTCATGTTAAAAATCTCAGCTATTAACCATCTCCATGTTTGTAGCGGATAATTTGAGACGAGCCGAATGTACTTTTATCCAAGATTGCACGAGCGTTTTACAACTACCTCACACGTTTCAATTCAACAGAGTCCTGTGTTAGAACTTAACAACAGTTGCTTCTCGATGTTGCTGTCCGTAAGACGAGCAAGTGAAGAAGAGGGTGGGGGCTTTTGGAACGTCTGTCTTGAAAGCTAGAAATACTTCGTTGTGAAGGTTAGATTTGTTGTTCAGTTTGAAGGTGGGGGACAATTGTAGGAATAAAGGTTATTATTTTTTTGTGTATCTTTTAAGTGAATAATGGTCGGAATACAAGGGTGAGTCCCATATCTGGCAACCTGCGATCTTGTTGTAATTGGAGGTCTCGTTATTGAAGTTCAAAAATGGCTGTAGTTGGAAAAATATTTCTGGGTGTATGAGGATTCGTGGAATCAAAAAAAGCAGCTGAGTTTGAAACAACCCTCTTCCTTTGTCTTTTCCTATACGACTAAAAGTTTTGCTTATTTGTACCACAGTTTCGGGCACTCAAAAAAGTATCAATGCCCGCAGCTCTCCTGCACCCGAAACTGTTAGCAAGCGAGGACCACACAAAATAATCTATAAGATTAGTAGCCAAAACGTTAAAGAGATCCTGCACTTCGTAAAGCTATAGTTCTTGTACTTTCGTATACTTTTCCTGTTAGAAATAAAATAAAGATCACCCCGCTGGACGAAAAAAGGAACGCCGTTACTCTTTCCGTTCCAGTAAAAATGTAACGCGTTCCCGTTCCAGTTCCAGCGATGCAAAATGGAACGGCGGCGTTCCTTCGTTCCTCCAAAAAGGAACGCGTTCCAGGAACGCCGTTCCGTACAACACTGACTAGAAGCCACTAAAAGTTGGCGATAGACTGAGTTAAATGAATGAGATGCAACGGGCACAAACAGGTTTGAGCTATATGTATGCATATGTATTCATGAAGAAGCATAAAATAGAGAAAATAAACTTGGAAACTGACAGCAAGATATGTGGAAATTATGGGAGCAGAAATTAGGAAAAGACAGTTAAGAAAAGAGTTAAAGTAACAAAGATTGAGAGAGAGAGAGATGTGGAAAGCAGGTATTATAGATTAAATCAGTTTTGGGTACGCACTAGGTAATTCAGGACAGATATTGTTACACGAAGAATTTATAGCAACTGTAGTTTCACGGTAAAAACAATAATGTTGCGGGCTAGGTATAAAGCTATATATCACGAAGTGAACATGGTGTGTGTATCGTGTGGAAAGGCAGATGAGGCGGTCGAGTACTTTACACATATGCTGTAAAGTGCTTCACGTTGCAGTTGCCGCAGGCGCTACTGATTTAATAAAGACATTATGACTTAAGTACAGCGAGGGAAAACTTGAGTAGAGAGAGATAGCCAATCGGGAGGCCATATGACTGATGCCTTTTAAGTCGAGGGAAGGGTGAACATTTTCCTTAATTTAAGAAGAGAAGTTCTTTTAATTTAAGCTAGCGGCAAGAATTAAGGCCTCCCTTTGCTATTCTCTAGCATGTCTCATGTTTGTAAGAGGTTTATTTTTGTATCATATTATGCGCAAGTGTTTCTAATCGCAAGTATTAAATAGATATTAGATGCCGAAATTTAAAACCCTGGTTATAGGTGGCGCAAGTCACCGCCCAATTGAAATGGTTCAGCCTCATCGTCCATCTATCCAGTGGCGGCACAGCTGGATGTAGGGATCTTTATCCCGACGTCCAGCTGTGACACAACCGCAACAGGTGCGCTCAGAGGGGAGGTAAGGAGAGGCCTACTAAGATCTGCAGGTTCATTATACAACGACTCCCTAACAATGCCGGTTAGCTGCGTCGGTCTGTAAAGGACGTGTTGTTGATTGAACTATATAAATACACTGCCAGCAGGTGGCTGCTTTGCTTTTGTTCGCATTGTGGCGCACATGCCATGCAGAGGAAGCTACATTGTTTCCTTACATAAAGGTACGTTGCACAACTGCACGCGCATCGCGTGGTTCTTCGGGAGATTGGGGAATCAGAGGTCTGCCCACTATTCTCCGATCATTTCCCAATCTCCCGACTCGTCGGTATATACACACCAATCGGCTGACGAAAGGCAAACACGAGTGCATGATTACTTTGGGGAAAACATTGGTAGCATTTAAAAGAAATTCTAAACTGAGACAAAAGAAAAAAAGATGGCGAGATAGGTGAACGATATTTTAGGACAACGTCACCTGAGTCTGGTTTTCGCGCAGACGCCTGATTCTATATTTGCGTCTACCGGAACCAGCAGTGTTTTCCGTGGGGTTTAGTTTCCTGTGGGTGTACTCGATTATTACCGCAACGCGTTCTGCGGGAAATAGACGCCGCCCCCTCACATACAAAAAGAAGCTAGGTATAAAACGAAAAAAAAAAAAAGAGGAACGTTTTGTATAGTTTTTGTCAACTGAAACTTATTTCGATGGCGCTTATCCGATCGCGTCTTCGAATCTGACTATGAGGCTGCAGTGGCAGGCATAATTGCATGTTTGGGGCTTGCCATGTAACACTCCTCAGTAACATTGACCCCTGGCGTTTGTTTTCAGAACCGACCCTTATTGTTGCGCGAATCCGCGTTCAGTGGTGCCTGCGTACATGCACGTTCTCGGGTCTGCAAGTGGGCACTTCGTTGATGATGACCAAAAAGGCTTCCTTCTTTTCACGCCGTGCACTCCAGGTGCCGATAGGGGCCGCTCAAGAAGATCGGTCGGCTGCGCCTCTTGCGATCAATCACTCACGAATCGAGTAGAGGCGCTTCTTCTCGGCTCGTGTTGACTCCTAGCTCCTGCTGTTTGCCACGTGGCGCACCACATCCGGTTCCTGCCTTGGCTGCGTTCACTGCAAGTGCAGTGAACGCAGCTAACGCACGTTTCTCAGTTTTGACACCAACAAATAAACTTAAAAAAAACTTCTTTTTTCTTTTGGGGGGGGGGGGGGGGGGGGGGATTGCGCTTCGGGTTAGAAGATCGCTCTTTATTCGTCATCATCGTCAGGCGATGACTACTTCCTTCCATCAAATGTGAAAACGTTTTTGGGAAGGGAATGTCACAGGTCTTTTAATTGTTTCCACATTACTGCTCGATGAGCGCGAAACAAAATAGACGAGCTGGACGTATTTTTTGATCGATTCAAATTTTCGTTTCATATCATTTTGCTTTCAGAAACGTGGTTTACGAATATTACTGACGTGTTAAAGTTACCAATGTATAACAGCTTTTTTTTTTTTTTTTTTATTGCACGGCGTTTAGTGGAGTAGGCGTGGCCCTCTTGGTTGAGTCGGACATTTCCTGTAAGATGCTCCCTGATTATTGTTGTGTTCACAAAGATTACGAGATGCTTTCCTTAGTAATAGGTCATAGTATTATTGCGGTTTGTTACCGTCCGCCAAGTGGGAACCTATTTTTTATTTTTTTTACTTACCCTGGAGTCTTTTCTTGAGTATGCAAATGAAAATAAGTATAACGTAATCTTGGGGGGCGATTTTAATAAAGATATGCTTCTTGAAACGTCATGCAAAATACAGATGAATGCGCTGATTAGGGGCAGCGGATGTGTTAATACGATAGCTTCGGCAACAAGTATTGCTACTGAACCATCGACCCTACTTGATTTATTTATCGCAAGTTATGATGAATCATACACTATATCTGGCGTCGTAATTGCTGACACATGTGGTCACTTGGGCATATTTTTGTGTACACAAAATAGAATTCAAAACAAAATCAATAATCAGTCAATTAAATTACAAAAAAAAAATAACACATTCTTTGGACTGGAACGACGTCCTTCGAGAAACGAACGCAGATGCAGTATGTAACTTGTTTCCGCAAATATTTTAAAAGCTACGTGACAATTGTTTTCCACATAAATCACTACGTACTTTTAGAAACAGTTGTAAACCATGGAAAACGAAGGAATTACTCAAAAAATTCGTACCAAAATGCACTATATAATATATTTTTGAAAACCAGAGATAGTGAAAAACTGAAAATGTTTACACTGTATAGAAACCAACTAAACAAAGAACTTCGAAATGCTACAGAAGTGTTTTTTTCTTGTTTTGTAAGGTGTAGTAACGAAGTTGTCGTTGTATGGAAAAAAACTTAATTCTGTCTTGGGTCGTTCATGTGCGCCGAAACAAATAGAAAAGCTAAAAAACAATGGCCAGGAGATATCAGGTAGAGCATTGGCGAATGTATTTAATAGTTATTTCGTTAGCCTCCTTAAAGAAAGTCCTTTTATTTCTTCTACCTCATAATCATATACATATTCACAACGATACATCAGTGTTCCTTATGTATATCATTGATACATGTGTGATATCTGTCTTTATTGCGCTTAAAATAGTAAAAGTTGTGACTCCGATGGATCACAGACCACGCCGTTTAAGCATGTAATTAATCTTATCTTTCCTTGCTTAGGGTACATTTTTAATCTATGCTTGCTAGCCGGAGTATTTCCCAGTCGAATGCAACTACTAAAGGAACAGTCATATACAAAAAAAAGGTAATGAAAATGACTGGTAATTACCGACCCGTTTCAATCCAATCGGTATTTTCTAAAAGCCTAGGAAAAAAATTATATATACTCCTTAGAATGGAACTATTTGCGGATAAACATAACTTAATAGGTTCATGTCAATTTGGTTTTAGTAAACATCGCTCTACCGAACTCGCTCTTTTAGCCCGAAAATAACATATATTTAAAAATTTGGAGGATAAAAAACTTGCTCTCGGTTTGTACGTCGGCTTCACTAAAGCATTTGGCTATCTGGATCATTATTTTCTAATTACGAAATTAAATAAGTATAGATTTCGTGGCCAAGTGTCGCTTCTTCTAAATTCATACTTGTCTTCCCGTAGACAATAAAGGGTCAGTGCGTCTGAAATAAAACCTATTAAATCCGGCTTTTCCCAAGAAAACATTTTAAAGCCTGTATTATTCAATATCTACATATAAATGACATAGTAAACGTAAGTTCCACGACGAAGTTTTTTTTTTTTTTTTTTTTTTTATCTACGCTGATGACGCTAGTTTATTTTTTATTGGAGAAAAGACGTCACAGTACTTACACGTGCCGCCAATGGAACATTACAAAAACTCGACAGTTGGAGTAAATGTAATGCTTTAAAAATAAATGCCAATAAGACAAAAGCAGTTTTATTTCGACCAAGAAATAAATATGTCTACATTATTGAATATTTTTTTTTAATTCTTCGAAAATTGAATTTTACTCACGTTGAAAACTTTACTATTTTTTTTTGTCGGGGACGATCATGGGATGATCATATTAATTACATCGTATCTAAATTATTAAGCATCGTTGGTACTTTATATCATCATAAGCACTTCTTGCCTCTTCAAACAAAGTTATTATTATATAATTCATTATTTTACTTACATATCAATTGTGGCCATATTTTATGGGGAACCACTACATATGCCAATCTTCAAAATATATTTATATTACAAAATTATATTATGAAGCATTTCGCATGATACACTGAATTATCCAATGAACATTGTTTTCAATGAACTTAAAGTAATGAAAATTTTTGGTTTATACAATTATGGTTTAGGTTCGAAATATATGGTAGAAAAAAAATATATATATATATCTCAACATTATCTCGAAGACTTAGCAAACCTAACAAAAATGGTATATACATACCCAACGCGAACTGGAGAACTATGGGAAGTACAATTTATCATACACCCTTCCGACTCTACTCTGAATCAGTTCAGTAGGGAAAGCATAGAACTTAACATTGTGTAGGTGAGCAGTTGTTTTGTTTTGTTTTTCTGTCGCGTTTTGTTTGCTAATGTTTGTTCAAATTGGCTTTGCGTTATATAATGATATTAATGATTTTTCTCTCGTGTGAAGAATTTTTTTTTCGCGTTTTTCATTTATTTTCTAATCATGTGTAAATAATTTTGGTGCCCTCGTCCTAACTGATATTGAGGTGGCTCGGCAATAGTCAAGCTGTGTTACAGCCGTTTTTTCGTTTTTTTTTTTTTTAATTCTATACTTTTTTTGCAAAATAAATGCAATTATTATTATTCGCATAACCGAGACTGTATGTGCTGAAGACACGTCAACGGGGACGCATACACTTCGCAAAGACCACACAGACAAACGCCCCGGAAGGGAACATCTGCTAGTCGCGCTGAACGAGGTCTATAGGTGGCAGCTGGAAATTCAAACAGAGATATTGCTTGGATTTATCGTGCCCAACGGGATATTGGCAGAGGGTTTTCTGTCCGCGGCTCCTCTTCACCGTGTCCATCGTGAAACATCTTCCGCAATTCGTCCACCAGCAGCACGTGACCTCCTGAGACTCGACTCGTTCGTGGCTGTGGCGGCGTGCCCTGCCAAGAGTCCTCTGTTTGCGGGCCCCTTGACGTCGAGGGAGGGGTCGACCCGAAGGCGTATGACTCCTCGCCTCCCCCGTCGCCGCCCTGAATGAATCCGTGTCAAAAGGCCGCTGCGCTCGCAGCTCTGCCCCTCTCTACATCCGCGGGGGGTTAGCCATGTTTGGGCATTGACTGCCCGGACGACGAAAGTTTTTATTCTTTTTTTTTTCGGAATGACGGACCGGCGGCATGGGGCAGGAGGGTGAGGAGATCGGTTAGGCCTAGCAGTACTCGACCGTCTGCCTTGCTGTGTGTGCTCGCGCCCTTGTTGATTTTTCCGCGTAATAATAGACCCTTTCCGAAATTCAGTGCCATCTGGAGGCTGAAATGGCGGTTTAACTTTTGCCATACGAATGGCGGCAATGAACCCGTAGCCTGCAGTATTTTATCGGGCACCGTCACTTTTGCATGTCAACGGCAGACGAGAATAAACTTTTTGCTATACAGGTTTTTCTGGATCATCTCTTCCAGTGTCGATTTACACAACGATGCAACCAGTCAGAACGAATCGCGAAGTCAAGGGGTTTTGAAGTCGATTTTGGGCCACTAACAGGTTCACTGGGCTCGAATTAGAGAAATGAACACTTACGCAGCGCTTGCATTCGATTCCGGTTTCGCAACGTGCTAACGTCTAGAATGTATAGGCCTCGAATCCTCAGCTTAGAAGTATCTTCAACATGTTCCTTCATCAGTAATTAGAAAGCCGCCATTCGTATGGCACATATACCATTTTTCAGATGGTGATGATAGTGATCAAAGTGGCCAGACTGAATTTCGGAAAGGGTCTATTGCGCCGCGGTGCCTTCGACGCTGGTGAAACGCGACAGCAACAACGTCTTTCTATGCTCTATCAAACATTCAGAGCGCCAGTGACCGTCAGAGCACGGCCGCTTGATCAGTGCCGCTCCGTTACGGACTGCTCTTTCATCAGAAGGTGTACAAAACAGGAATCCAGCTGAGGTCCCTGAATTTGTCGCTGGTGCACCATAGAAACAGGCCACGTCGTCTCCCTTTAGTGAAATGTTTGATTCGGAAATAGCACCACATAACTAAATACACTGTTCTGAAACTCTTCGAGGTGTCATTCTTTGAACCTTTCTGTTGGGAGTCCCTCGTCATGTCAAGAACGAATGTAAAGCGGTATACTTCTAATCGCGATTGTAGCCTGTGGAACGGGTACTCGCGCTGGAGAGGTACATCTTACATTGGAGCGCGGGCTGTTCTCGCTTGCCGGATGGAGGTTGTGGTTTAGATGTCTGCATTTGGACTCTTTCCTCTCTCAGTAGACAGTGAGACCCATAAGCGAGGCGAACTTGGTTCGCAAATTTTTTTTTTTCTTTTCCACTTCTGCTGTTTTTTTTTGTTTTTTTTTCTGCTTGTGTTTCCAATTTGCTTTTATTCGGTCTCTTCCCCCTTGTTTGCAGCTTCTCTTTTTTCTTTGCTGCGGTGCGTGAAGAAGTGGCAGATGCTCCGCCCAGTGCTTCTTCGTCCGCCGGCCGCCATTCCGTCCACGTCAGTCATATAGGATACTGGATTTCTGGTTTCCGATATTTCCGGAAAAGTACGAACAAAAGCGTGCCAAACGATTTGTTCACTAATCGGTTAAGAAATTCTGGTGAAGAAGGAAGACCAGCGAAGCTATAGAATGGAAATTGATGGGCGGCCGCCAGTCGGCAAGCCAGAGTGGAAAGGCTGCCGCCATCTATAAGCGATGGCGGCAATCAGATACGTGGCTTGCCGCCGTCGCTCATAGATGGAGGTAGGTGTCCAGAGTTTGGTGTCCTTATTTCTTTGCGGGGGACACGATCTTGGGGAAACTAACCCTTAATATCTCCGCTGCAAAAAAAAAAAAAAAGAATAGAAATCCTGCAAATATGATTAATCATTCAACTTCTGATACTTCTTTTATGATATATTGGGAAATTTTAGGTCGGAGTTGATAGAAATGTAGACACGGGTCTTTATATAAAGCTGTCTTTTTGAAGATACAAGCTTAGGGCGGTCCAAGAAACAGAGATTGAACAAAAAAAAAACTATTTAGGCGGCTGCACTTTCGCTCTTTTTTAGGTGCAGCCGAGTGCCCAATTACGTCTCTTTTTTCGCCCATATTTTGTGCTGCAGTCGCGCTCGTGTTGAATAACGAATGGTAGTCGATATCATGCTAAGGTATTAAATGCCAATTTATTACGCCCCATCATGTCAAAAAATAACCGCCGAAAAGCAGAATCAGTGGACCCGTATAGCTGGAGCACTTTCTAACTCTGCGCTGGGCCTCTAAACTCTTCAAACACAAAGTTGGGGCCGAAGTTAACGGAGCGCACCGGTTGGCCTATCACGACGATGACTTGGCGCTTTTTTGCTCCGACATCCAATCGGCGCGCTCCGCGAACTTTCTGCTCCAGCTTTGTGTTTGACGAGTTCAGGGCCCCTGGTCTCACTTCGCAGTCAAGAGGAGGCTTCGGCCAGCTTACGGCTGCTGCATTCTGTTGCTTCGTGTTGAAAAGATCGCCTGGCTCACTGGGACGCGCGTCGCAGCAAAGCCGCAAGCACGACCTTTACGGGCATGTCGCCCTGAACGATGCTTGCACTGCACGACGCGCCTGCTTGGCAGGGAAGCTTATTTAAAGAAAGAGAATTCCCAAGGAAAGGACAGATAAGTATCCGCTTGATGCCAACTTTTTTTTTTTTAACTAAATCTGCATTGAAGTTTTTTTTTCTGTTGTTTTTTTTTCACAGAAAAAAATAAAAATAAATTAGTGATTTCAATTTCGCGTTCAGGTGAAGCATGATATGATGGACGCAGCATATTTTATATTGTGGGTTTTGGGACATTTTGTCACAGCACATTTTGCAAACCGCAGGTAAGGTCAATTGTCTTCATAAACTGTCATCCATTTTTTTTTCTTCAACTACGGAGTGACCTTGTGCTCTTTAATTGTGACCGTGTTTCATTTTCGACCAAAATGACTGACGGTAAACGTAATAAATATTTCTTTTATCCGCGTTTTTGTTTTTTCTGTTTTTTGCCTTTATAATGTTTGTTTATGGTATGGACGTTGCTGTGTTCGTCCACCGCACCGATCGGTCCGTCTGCCCGAAGAGAGAAACCGCACTGTACGTTTGCGAGCCCCAAATAGCCATCGTTAGGAAAGCCGTCATGAATGTATTTTCTGGGATAGGTGAACCGTCGCTGACCGTCGATCATCCCCCACGGATCGCGTCTCGGATCGTTCGACTCTGTTCTAGAATAGTTAGTCGAAACTGATCAATAAAATAACTTCCTGCTTCGTATTTTGTTTCGCTCAGAGGATCCAATCTGAGGTCGATTTCGTTCCGGCGTGTGCTGTCCGCAGGACCGGGGACGGTCGGCGGGCGCGCGGCCATTTTTGTCTGCTGGGCTGTGGAACATCTTTTGAGCATGCGCTGTTGATCTAGCTGTGCGCTATATCGGACCCTGCGCATGCGTGTACTGCTCATTATTCAGCATTTTTCACCCGGGTGAGAGGCGATGCAAATGTTTATAGACGTTTAGTAATGTCTCAGATGGAGGTAGTTTTTACTCCCGAACGCTTCAAGTCGCTTCTTTTGTGACGTTTGAAGAGTTGTTTTCATACTGTTGCCGTTGATGGCCACGCCCGAAAGTACAAGAATGCATAAAAACGTTTTTTTTTTTATTTGGATAAATCAGATTTATTTTATTTATATGAGATTTATTTCACTTAAATCACACGAATTTGATTTAAATCGCTATAACTAGAAAATGGTGATTCTCTACCAGCAAATCTATTTTAAACATGATAGGTTGATTCATTCGTTTGATCGCTGAAGGCGACGCGGAAGAATGAGTCTAGATCTAACAGTTGGATTAAGAACTTGTTGGTGCAAAGCTTGCCATACTAAAACAAAAACACCTTGTTTTCTTGTTTTTTTTTCTTGTTTTTTTTTGTGGATGAGAATAGTTAGATTTGTTTGTGTTTCTGTTTTTTTCTTTTTTTTTTTGGGGGGGGGGGGGCATTTTGATTTACTCGCAATGGGAAATTACTTTTCTTGTTTTCATTTGTTTTTCTTTCACATTCTTATCTGCTTGCAATAATGCGTGCATTACGTAACTGTCATGGGCACTAAAACGTAGAAAACAAACTTCAACGCTCTAAATTCGCTCAGAAGAATACTTCTTTCCGTTTGTATTCAGCTTGACAAATCTTCCTTGTCTGGTGACTTATTTTATGTAAAAACACATGCACATATGAAGTATCCTATTATACACAAAGAGTAAATATAAAGCACTTTTTTATTATTCTTTTTAGGGGAAAATGTTTGATTTGAATAATCGTAGCAAAACCGGCCTCATTTGTATTACGATTTAAATCATGATATAAATCAAGGTTTTAATTATCTTAATTTTTATTCTCCTCCCTGATGCAAGCACTAACGTGTACTGTACAGATGTTAATAATGAAACATTTATAAAAAATGAAATCCGTTTACAACTCCCTGTAACGCCAAATTGGAGCGCAGCTCTTGAGGAGGAGGAGGGAAGGGTACTGAGGGGAACGGTACTGAGCGGTCTCGTGACCTGGGGGGGAGGTCACGCGACCGGGGGGGTCACGTGATTATGGGGGTCGCCTGACCAGGGGTCACGTGACCTTGCGGTTACGCCGACGGCGATTGCGACGCCGACGCCGACACCGCTCAAGCCGGAAACGGGCGCCTAAAAGCTGCGCTCTAAAAAAAAAATCGTGAGGCAGGTATGTTTAGGCGTGCTTTTAGTCCGTCTAATAACGATGTTCCTCATATCGCATACCTCATCTTATTCCTTTTATCGAACGCATCTGGATGAATAACCATCGGATGCCCGAACAAAAGGTGCTAGCATGTCCGCGACACGTCATTGTTTGAAGAGGGTGCGCCCTTGTGTGGAAAAAGACTGAAGCGCACGCACGAGCACTTGCTTCGCTTTCTTTCCGCTGCACCATCAACGTTTCACGTAGCAAGTTACCCGGTGATTGCGGCTTTGGAGTTAACACCCCAAAGTAAAGTAATCGATAGTTGGTGGATCGTGTGAGTAAAATATTTCGTCCTTTTGCTTTTCCAATCAATCGAGGCGAAAATCAGGAAACGGCATGCACATACATTGTTGCCAACGCAGTTTGTCGTTCGGAGCTGGGCACCGTGAAACGGATGCGGATTTGGCACCTGCTCGCTCCCCTCGTTTCTCATGGTGTCTCTGAGCCACGGAGCTTCGTGACTTCGATCTTTCTCTTCTTTATGACGTATTGTTTCCTTATTTCGCTGCGTCGTCTGTCCTACAGGCTTCCGTACGTTCGGTGCGTGCACGCTTTTGGCGACTGCATCGATTGTTCAATGCGGGTTCACGAAGCGGCGCTCACGCTCGCGTGTTCCGGCGAGTCTTCCCCTTTTATCGTCTCATCACGCAATGATCTTCCCTTTCCCTGTTTATTTTTATCGAACAGAGAGAAAGAGAGAAGTAGAGGAGTGATGAAGCCGTGCCTCTCGACTCTTTCTTTCGCGTGGGCGGTTTTCCTGGCCGCTCAGCCCGTGTACGCCTTGTACGCCGTCCACTAGAGTACTTCTAATTACAAAACAGAAACGGACAGTATAAAACAAACTCGAGTTCCCACCAGTTGTAACTTTAGCTTCGGGGTTTAAAGAAAGGAAACTAAAACGGCACGGAAATCTCCAGCCATCACAGCAGCGCGCTTTCCGGTGCCTTTATCCGCTCGCCGTTCCACAAAGGCTGTTCTGTACCCCGTTAAAGTTTTTTTTCTTTTTTTTTTCTTTTTTTTTGGGGGGGGGGGGGGGGGGCGAATTATTTGTGTGTTGTTCTTTCGAGGTGTTTATGGCTACCAAGCTTTTGACCAACGCAGTCAAATCTGGTCTTGCTATTAAGCATTAACAAATAGATTCACATCGAGGCGCCGTGCAGAGAGAAAGAGGGAGAAACTGACTAATATTCTATCTCCCCACCTCCCCCTTTTCTCTACTCCTGATCATGACTGAAGAATCGTGTGCATCTGTCCACGTATACAGGCTCCCAAAGTCGCATGGAGAGTTCTGCGGCGCGATCAGCGTGGCCTTTGCACGTCTCACGAGCAGCGATCGCTCGCCGCGTCGCTGACGTCATTCGACCAGTGAGGTCAGATCGGAGGGAGCGGCGTGACATCAGCCGAACAGCTGGGAGGAGCGCTGCTGGCTCAGCCTGCCAAGGAAGACCCCTTCCCCTCCCTGCCTCTTCTCGGAGCGAGGAATCCGTGGCACCCAAGATGGCAGCTGCCCAGGGACTGCCATTTCTACACGTGGCCCTCATGCCTGACGTCACTTTTGCCCGGGCTCCGAGCTTGTTGCGACGAGGACACATGTAGGGCACGTCAGCCCCATTGATTGGCCCCGCTGTCGCGGGCGTGCACTGCGCTCGTCAGCGCCCCTAATAAGCTGGCGCTCGAAATTCACGATTGGCTTCGTTTCAGCGTACGGACGCAGCCGACGCTCCGAGCCAGCGGGACCAATCAAACAGCGTCAAAAGCGCAATTCACTAGACATTTTCTGTTTATGATTGGTTCGGCGATGATAGAACACCATGATGGTGCACTTTTGATGTTGTCTGATTGGTCCCATCAGCATCGTAGCGTCAGCAGCGTCTTATGGCGCGTTTACACTTGCGGATTCGCGGGCGAATCCGCGCAGGCGGAAACTAGATTTTGGAGCCGGGTGGCGAAATCTATACTCATCGTCGCTGGTGGAATATCTGGGTATCGGTCCCGGACTGATCCAGATTTTCGGCCAGTGACGAGTCGGTTTCGCCGCCCGGCACCAAAATCCACAGAAGGTGGATGTCTCGAAAGGCTTTAAAATATCGGTGCCAGAAACGCGTCTGTTCGGCGTCCTATTCCGCGCATGCATCGAAAGTGGACCATGACGTGGCAATAAATGGTGTCACGGGAGCCGGCTGGACACATGCTGTAGGATGTCGTGATCTTGGCGCGGTTGGTCGGAGTTGCGGTAGAGAATACGAGCGAACGCGTGTGTCGCAGTCGCCGCGGCGTCCCAACTTGTCGCTGCAGCGAGATTCCGCGTGAACTGACAAGCTGAAAACAAAGCAGCAAAGGCGCCTGCCGCATCCAGATCCGCCGCTGTTCACCACCCGGACACCGACGCCATGACACTCTGCACGAAGCTGAATGGATGTTTTCGAGAATTTTTGCGGAGGAGTGTAAATTGCACGTGACCATATGATCGTCACCAAAGTTATGCGTCGCGAGCGAACACTCGCAAACCATGGCGATTCGACGTGAAACAGTATACAGTGAAACCCGTTTAGAACGAGCCCACGTAGAGCGAATTATTGTGAATATCGAATTCGCGGAAAATTTCAATAAAGATGCATGTAGAAAGTACTTTTTTATAACGAACAAAACATTGGCTATATCGAACTTCTTCCCCCAAGGAGGCTTCCAAAATCGTCTTCTAGACTGTCCCTTCCCCCCAGAAAAAAAGTCGGAAAGGAAGAAAATTTCAAAAGCACAAGCCGCGAACAAAATTGAGCGAGGGGAGAAAGCTAAAAAAAACACTGCATGCACGCACAAAAAAAAAAAAAAAAACTACATCCCAAATCGTTTTTTTACGAAGAAAATCGATTCAGGAGGGGAGATACGCTAAAAGAACAAAATCTGCCCGCATGCAAAAAAGAAGAAAAATACAGCGCGTTGTTTTAAGGCGGAAGCGAAGAGATGACGAAGAAAGAGAAGCTCTCGCCGTAAAGCGAACGCATCGTGGAAGTTCGTTGTGAAATGGTTTTTGCTATATCGAACTACTTGCTATATCGAACTGATCGTAGCTTTTCCTGCTGTTCGTTATAAACGGTTTTGACTACTACACGGAGGTTTGTGGTGTACGTGTACGCGAGAAATTCATTTCGTCGTAAACGATTCACGAGTGACATTGAAGCATATAATATCCGTGTATTTGCATGTTGGAGAGGCGTGAGCAGAAACGTTTAGTCTGAAGTAGATCAACCATAAACAAAAGAACTCGGCTCTCACACCGCGCGGTCCAACATTGCTGAAAGTTATGCGAATCACTGAATCATTAGAAGCGCACGGGAGGCTCTGTTGCTGAATTCTCGAGAGGAACGGCGTCACTATGCCACTCACTACAAACGCACACTTTTTTTTTTTTTACGTTACGGAATAAAAGAAGCATCTGTCTGTGCCCGTTTTTCGGGATGTTGCGTCTAAAGAGCATTGTGCATCGCCCCATCAGTCATTCAGAGGGGCGTTATTGGTTGTGGGCGAGGCATCTTCTGCACTTGTGTTACAGAAGTCTACATAGTAAACACACTCGATTGGGCAACAAGGGCAGGTACTTTCGTGTGCGCCCATGTTTGGCGAAGAAGTGCATACAACCCGAAGACTGCCCGTCGCAGAGCAACCGGCAGTCTTTCCTTTGGACTGACGGAAGCGCCGTCAAGAGGGGCGCCGCCTCGAGCTCGCGACCTAACCTTGTCTGTCGACCCTTGTGTCGATTGCTCGTTGCTGGCTCGTGCTCTGTCGCTGCGTGCGTGCGCGAGTGCGTGTGTGTCGTCGTCGTTGCTAATTCCGCGCCGCTGAGTCAGGCGGCAACCTCGCGCCGCGTCTCTCTCCGCTTGTTCCCCGCGGAAGCGCGCCCTCCTTCTGCTCTCTGACTGCCTCGATAAAAATAAAGCGGCGCGCGCCGGAGAGGCAAGAAACACCTCGCGAATTCCGCTTTTAAAAGCGGACGACAAGCGTCATTCGCCCCCGACCGAGATACAAAGTGAGCGGCGTGAGAAATTGGCGGCGCCCGAAGTGGATTAGAAAGATCTTCAGAGGAGAAGCAGCAGCAGCAGCAGTTGTTGTGGTGACAGCCGCGACACGAGGCTTGTTTTCCCTGGAGGCTACGCACGCGGATGCACTGTACTACAGCCCAGCGTGCAGTGTTGCAGCAAGCCATTCGCCACTCGCACGAACATCTCAAGATGGTTCCTTCCGGAAGCTCTTCAGGGGAACCGTCTGTTGGCACTGAGAAGACAGCGAGTCGCCACATGGTGGGCTCCCTTTGAAACCTGAAGTGAGGATACCTTTCTCCACTGAGAGAAAGCAAGCGCGAGGTGCTTGTGAGAGGTCAGGCTTATACGAGCTCCTACAATGAAGGCATCAGCACGTGAGTAGTGCGTCTATAGAGCCGTTGCTAAATTCACGAAAAGCCGCTTGCGTAGTGCTCCTTGCCCCCGCAGCATCTACGTGACATTGAAGAGAGAAAGAAGAGCTAGCAAGGTTGCTCTCCGTTTTGGTTTTTGGCCAGAACTACCAACCACTTTGAGAAACCCTTGCGCACTTCTTTTTTTTTTATCTTTCTTGTTTGTGTTTATTAACGTATTACCGTTATTGGTGTCCCGAAGAACGGTAATATGGTCCTATCGCTGTGCGTTGCGGAATAACGAATGAAGGTACTACCACAAGCTTACTGGGACACGAAATGCTGCGCCGCCCTCGTACTACATCAACTACCTCCGAACGCGGTAAATACAGCCAGTTCCCGGCATGCATTTCGGCGCCGCGAACAGCGTTGCACGCTTTGCAAAAGGGCTATTGTTCTCAGGATCGAAAGAGGGAGAGCGCAGTCGAGTTGGCTTATCCTCTCGCATCATTAACACCCTGGAACTGTAGTATAATGGCCAGAAATAACGTCTCCAACTCAGCTGACCGCCATGGCTTTCATTTTCGACCTGACGGACAAGGGAACGGGACGGAAACTTTTTCATGGTGAATAAGTCAAGGTCAAGTTTGCTGAATGGCGAGAGGTCGCCTTGCGTTGGAATATCTCTGGGCACTCCTTGTCTCCGCTACATCGAAAAGCGATATTAGGGACGAAGCTCCTTAGGGGCTAGCCATGTCCGTATGTCCGTCCGATGTCCGGCGTCGGGTGCTCGTGCTCACGAGCACGTGAGCACGAGCTTTTGTGCTGGTGTAAGGAAAAAAAAACGCATCTCCACGTGGTGAATGATGTTGATTGGGGCGAAGCTCTGGTGGTGCTTGTCTGTGTAGACGGTGAGCCGCAGCATGCCGAGCCTTTCGTTCGTTTTCATCCATGTCAGAAAGAGAATGTGTGGTATGGAACGTGGCTATATACGCATTTGAGAATTTGACCGCAACGTGACATGGATGAAAACGAACGAAAGGCTCGGCATGCTGCGGCTCACCGTCTACGCAGACAAGCACCACCAGAGCTTCGCCCCAATCAACATCAAGCACCACGTGTAGATGCGGGTTTTTTTTTTTTTTTCTTTTTTTTTTTGGGGGGGGGGGGGGGGTTTAGTGAAGAACGTTTTAGGTACACCGAAAAAAGTCGAGAGTGTCAGAATGTGGGGCCCCAACGCTTTGGGCATCCCAAGCATTCGAAACAGCTTGGGTCGTCACACTGCCATGTGCAGAACTTCTGTGCTTGCGCAACAGGACGCCCCAAGTCACTTGTGGAGACTCAAAGCGTTGGGGCCCCCTATTCTAGAACTTTCGAATATCAAAGCATGCTAATATGAATAGGCCACCATGTATACACTTCATATGAAACGCCTGGGTGCAATGGCGGCTATCACAACAGCGTGTACTTTCTGCGAACGGAGGGAGCGTTCCCCGACACGATGCCACTCGCACGATGACGAGGACAAGCTGAGGGACAAAATCAAGAAAAAAAATCTTCAAGGACACCGTTTGCAAATAACCGGATAGGGTTCCCATGCCGCGTCTTGGAGATTCTTATGGACGGTTGTAGCTGTGCGCCCGGAGTACAACCGGCTTTATTGTCGGTGGGTGCGCACAGCGATCTTTAAGGAAAATATTCGGATGCATCTGCTTAGAAGGACATTCTTAAGGTCTACGAATGTTGACAATCCCCGCATCCTCAGAAATTCCTGCGAGCCTGTGATTATGAAAGGAGAAGTAACGACACGGACAGGCATACATCTCCACCAAATTTAGCGATGGAGCTTACCCCGTCCCATGACGTCACGGTGTACACTTGTGAACGTATATACTACCTCCGTAAGAGTTTGGCTGAAGCCTAAAGTTCTCTTTTTATCCGTTTGCTTCGGCAAGTGCTGGCAGCACCCGGTACAGCTAACGATGTCTCCGCCCCTGGGCCATCACCACAGACGAGGGGGGAACCCCGCGTCGCTGCATGCTGCGTCTTCTTTTGTCACCTCTTACTCCGACCCATAATGGCCTTCCGCTATCGCCGATGAGCGCCAGCCAAGGAGCCCGCAAAGTCGAGTCCGAACTCTATACCGACCCTGCGTGTGTATACTCGGTGTTCTCCCCGGGCCCCAGTCGCGCGTCCGCACCGGTAGCTTAATCCTAGCTTCGATCCACGAGCTGTGCCCGCTGCTCGCTGAGCGCAAGCGTGGGGACGTCTCTTTGCCGTGACAAGGGCCAGTTTGAAGAAAGTGGAACTCGCCTCTTGCTCCCCCCCCCCCCCCCCTCCTCCCCACCCCCTTTTACCTGCCTGCGCTCCTGTAATCACCCCCGTACACTCGGCCCCGCTGGACAAATATAGCGGGGCGATGTATAGATCTCTGCGCTCTCCTTGACCGTATGCACTCGAAAGAAGGTCCGAATATGGGCTATCGAACCAACCGGACGCTCGCGGGCCTGCTCCTGGGGACATTAGAGGGGTGCGTGCGTGGTCGCCGTGACGTCTACGCCGGTCTGGTCCTTTGAGATGTCGTGCTTGGGCAGATCGTATACTTGGCTTCGTTTTCAGCGCCCCTCGTGGATTGTGAGCAGCGCTGTGTGTTGTATAGGGCCTAACCGCCTGGGGTGATACTTGTTACTTCATTCGCGGGCTTCGCGAGCCAACAGCTCTCACTTGGGAAGGGGTGCACTTATTGCGGGTATACCGACGAGTGCAGCGTAATATAGAAACTGTCGTGTGTTTTGTTTATTTTGTTTCGCCTAACGCGACCAATATGAGCACTGTCAACGGGCCCTCAGTGTGTCCAAATATAGTCTAAGAAGGAAAAAAAAAGAAAAACATGCAACTTCCGTGCTCATCCATTGCAAAATGTTTTGACGTGTCTGTTGCAGGTTAAGATGACCACTACAAAGCCCTCTCACAAATCTCTCTGGTCGCCATGACCGGTTTTCTTCCTCCCCAGCGTTCGCTCTGCTAAAGTGGAAAGAGTAGAGAGGGCTTTCGGGGGTGGGAGGAGCTTAGGCTTTTATTCTTCACCTGCAACAGACTACGTTACAGTGTCATCACGTGATCACCGTCTCCCACAAGTAGCGGATGACATCACTTCCGCCTGCTTTTTTTATAACGGTATTTTTTTTTTTTTTTTACATTGCCAGGCCTATAATGTAAATTTTCCTGTTGGTTTTTGATCAGCGATATCGATGGTGACGGCTCAAATGGCCGCTCCTCGTGCAACCAAAGCACTGGTAAGAGTGAAGTGCTCGTTTCCAGACCGTGCATGGCGAGGTTCAATTTCTTTGTTATTCTAATATTCTAACACGGTCTGGAAACGAGCGCTTCACTCTTACCTGTGCTTTGGTTGCACGAGGAGCGGCCATTTGAACCGTCACCATCGATATCGCTGATCAAAAACGAACAAGAAAATTCGGTTGGTTGTCCCCACAGCTCAAGCGTGCCGCCAGAGGTGTGACTGTTCGATCTCCTCCCCAATAGCGTTGCATTATAGCCGGGGTTAAACTGCTCATACATTACACAAAAGACAGTCTTTATACAGATTTGAGCGCGAATCACAGCGAGATCCGTGCCTCGAATGCCGCATGGCAACGAGTTCAATGAGAAAACTTGGCAGGCGGCAATCGAACCACGGATACTGGGGTGACTCGTGTTTGCAGACTGTATTTTGTATGATGCATGGGCAGTGTGACCCCGGCTTTACAGTCGCTGGCAGACAGGGGCGTAGCTTAAGGTCGGTTCTCACATGCAGCAAAGCGCGGATGTAGCGCTGCTGACGTGTCGTCAGCTACTTATCGTCTGCCATGAGCAACAGTTTTGACTCTGGTATACAAAGCTGGTGAACGCGCCCGTCAGCTCGCGCTTAGCGCGAAGTGAGCGCTGCTCTTGTAGCGCTCCGCTGCAAGTGTGAACAGGCCTTTATGAAGCTTCGGCGCCCCCCCCCCCCCCCCCTCTCCCGAAATCCAGTCGACCCTATAATATATGCATTTTGACACCCCTTCTCCCCCTCCGTACCCCAAGTCATGGACATCCCAGCCACCTCAGCCCCCCCCCCCCCCCCCCCCCCCTTAAGAAATTCCTGGCTACAGCACTGCTGAAAGAGTGACAACGGCGGGGCGTATCTTTCTAACGCCCGGCCTCCAGCCAGGCAGCCAGGAGCGGATTTAGGGGGGGGTGGGGGGGGGGGGGGGGCTACTACCCTCCCTTGAGTTTTTTAAGGCCATCTTTTTAAAAAAAATAGAATCATTGATATACAAATATTAGGTCAACAAAATAGATCTGGGAACGTTTCGGCCGTAACGTCATATCTCAGCAGACTCCCCTCCTGCCAGCCGAATGCCTATCGCCCCTCCCAGGCCTGACCCATAAATCCGCCCCTGCCTCCAGCACGTGCTCCATGCCTTCCATCGCGCTTGGGCTGCTCAACGCGCTCGATGCGCACGATCGACGTCGAAGCGTTATCGAAAGTATAGATGCTTGCGGTTTTCCCTGCCGTCCCCACCTTCTTGTCGGTGACTTTGACAGGAGTCGCTGAAGTGTACGAACGCGATTTGGAGTGTACGCGCGTACATGGGCAGACGAGCGTTTCGCCACTATATATGAGCGCTTCCCCTATCTTTTCAGAAAGGGTGCGTGGACTCCGAACCCAGCGACGCTGCAGCAGCGACACCCCGAAGCGGGGCCAGCGACCGAGCACCCGTCAACATCTTACCAGACAGCATTAGATTGAGCCTGATTTCTAATACTGTCAGGTAAAGATGTCCGCGGGAACGCTGTGGAATGCGGCGTGGGAGCAAACACCTACCCCGGAGAAGCTCCCTCCGGAGGAATGCAGAGAACACCAGCGGGCTCCGGCAAACCGACACTTGAAAAAACGCGGCCCAGACCATCTCATTACCAGTCCGTAGCCAATGGGATTGTCGGCGATAAAAAGGCCTAAGGGCCAAGCGTGGACGTAAAAGCTATGGTGTTTCTGAAGCTACTGCAGTGACTATTAATGCACCCATTCGCTGTTTACAAACAAGCCCGCGTTTGACCATGCACACCGGGTGTGGGCAGTGGGTACTGCGCGTGCGCAGCTCCGACGGCGGCGCCCCCGCAGTGGTGCAACGTCAGAGAGTTCAGTTGGTGGATAGCGAGGCCCTAGTGATGGAGTTTCCACGTCACCTACCGGAGGCCAACGCGACATACGCTTGTTGGACGCGAGTGCTACGTCAGTGTCGTCTGCGACTCGTATCCTCGCTGATTGGACACCACTCCCGGCCGAACGCTGACGCAGCACTGGTGTCCAATCAGCGCCCCGCGCTGGCCTCCGCCGGGTGACGTAGAAATTCCGGCACTGTGCGGCTGTATGGTGCCTGGAACGTGTCTCTGACTGGTGTGTTTAAGGTCCGCCCACGCATCGAAATTGGTCCCGAAGTGGCAACAAATGACGTAGCAGCAACCGTGGAGCGTTACGCTGTTGGATGTCGCGATCCTGGTGGTTGGTGCCACTGAAGTCCCGGTAAAACGTATACGTGGGAACGCGAAAGTCGCCGTCGTCGTCGTCGTGGTCGTCAAGGCGAGCTCCTGGCTGCGGAAGCTTCCGTGGGCTGCCAAGCTGGAGAGCGACCTGCAGCGGAACACTGCGTCTGCCGCAATCACCCCCGCTCTTGTGACACGGCACACCGCCAGGATCGTGGCCGGTAACAGCATATGATACTTTCAGGACGTCATCGGACGGAAGTCGAGAGACCATTCTTTTTTGGACTCGGTAAACGCACTAGTTGGAAACGCGTTCCGCATTTGTTGTCTACATGAGATGATGGTTTCGGTGTGCGCACGCCATGGAGCAACAGATCATGCTGACGGTACCGCTGCGAGAGCTTTGGCAAAACGCTGCACTCAATCGTCATCATTCTTCCCTCTTCAAAACGCCAAAATATGGTTTCTGTGCGGCATCCTGCACGGACTTTTTACGAAAAAGATTTTTTTTTTTTGAAACGGTTTTTATTTGTTACATCCCTTAAACAGACAACAAAAAGGAAAGCTTTAAAAAAAATTATTTCCTGTTTGGCTTGGACCGTTTTATTTAGCCTACCGTAGTCCCATACAGATTTAGGGCCTCGCACTAACAGAGCGGAAAACCAGAAACAGCACTGGCAGGAATGTCGGAAGAACCATGCTTGGCGACCTTTTGTGCGTGTGAGCCTTTTTATGCGTACACAAAATCAAAGAAAAAGGGGTTGGAAGCGACGCAGTGTTGGGCACCCATAGAGGGGCCGTCGTCTCGCGCGCGGAGACAAAAAGGGAGGGCTTCGCACAGTGCTGTCCTCAACGGCAAGCGCACGTCCGGCTTTTGCTGTGCACGGCTGCCGGAAGAGGGTCACGTTTTTCAGCCGCTTAAAATCCCTTTTATAAACGTCCAATATTTCGGAAAATTTGGCAATGATCTTGGAAGTAGCTTATAACGAAGGTTACCGAACTTTAGTCGCATTCACGGGCTCTTTATATCGTCTTTATAAAACGCCAAAATGCGAGAAAAAAAAAAACTTTTTTTTTCGGCAAAAAGAGGGAAAGAAAGAACAGTGCACAGTAATGGCTATGGCGCAACAAAAGCCGAAGATGTCCGCTTGTTTGCGAGGACAGCAAGGGATGACGGGAATGCGCTCCGAAGTGAGGCAACCCTATTCCAAAAGTGCGCTCTGCGTCATGCTCTCCGAGATAGCAAGCCACGGACAGTCATCATGTTTACCAACAAACATTTCTAAACTCGCAACAAAAAAAAAAATTACGAGAAAAAGATCTGCGTCTGTGTAGCGCTAGTGCGATCATGTTGTGAAGAGGGTTCTTCTGGTTGTCCGGTCTCCAGTGCTGCGTTACACGGTTTTTTGCATGCACGTGCAGCGAGGGGCTACGAAAAGTATACCGTGCTCGAAAAGGGAGAGCTGTCGGCGAGGAGGTCGTATACGAAGGTCACTCGATTTAACAAAGAGCGTGCGATGAAAACAGCCTCACGGCGCCAGCTTGCTACGCGTGGAAAACTCACCATCGCATTTGTGTTTTTATATAGACCAGCTGTCTGAGGAGGCTAATTTGCGGAACGCTGAATGTGACAGCTCAGAATGGAAAAGTTCTGTGCATCGCTCCAACTGCACTGTGACAAGATTTTGACACCAGCGTAATGTCCGTGTCTGCTCAAAAAGCCAAGCTAAAGCGGTTCGCCGTCTGCGACGGGCGCCGTTTTATACCTCCGTTCAGCGCCAAGCTGACATGGGGGGGGGTGTTACGTGTTCATTAGACTAGTCAGTCATCGTTCTTGCACCACGTGACGAAGCTCTCTGCATATGTTATTGCGCCGGAAACAGAGTCAGGTGACAAAGGGCACGCGATTGATTGGCTCTGCGAGCACATATATATTCCACTCAGTGGCGTAGACAGGAGGGGGATTGGTGGCCGAGCGCTCATCTACAGCTGAGAGACAAATTACAAAATTGCTCATCTACAGCTGAGAGATAAGCCGCTCGTTGAAGGCAGACTAACTTCAAGGATGTTGACACATGCCCGCAACCATTATTTTTTAGGGGGGGGGGGGGGGGGGGCAAGGTGGCTCGAATGTCTATGAATTGGGGTGTGGAAAGGGTAGAGATGGGGTCAAAGTGCATGTGTTCATTATGGGGTCGGCTTGATTTCGGGGGGGGGGGGGGGGGCGAGGGGGGGGGGGGGGTCTGAAGCGGGCATATAGGCCTCCCCCTGGATACGCCACTGCTTCCACTGTCCTGTCAGCTTAATTCATGTTGAACGAATATACTCGTGGCGTTGTGCGGAACGTCTTATTTTTCTTGCAGATGCTCCATTTATCGAGGATTTTGGGCCATCGGACTGGGTCACCATGCTACGACATTTTCGGATCTGATCGAAACGTCACCATCCACAGCTGAGGTTATCCAAACCTCCTGCAGCCTTCGGAATAAAATTAAAAAAAAAAAAAAAAAGAACGAAGCTTTTGGATGCACTGTTTTGTGACACGGCCATACACTGGTGTGGAGGAAGGGGGATCATTGGGGAGTGTGTTTAGTGTACCGCAGGTCAGGACATGTCAAAACGAAGACACAATTAAGGGGCAAAACTCAATACCCGCCCCTGCCGGTTCTGATGTGGACGAGCATTGGCGTGGGATCGTGTATCTCTACAGAGGTTAGCAGTCGTACTGCACTAGTCAAATTTCTACTTTAAAGTGTTAGACCAGTACCGCCAAGTATCCCATGCGAATCAGGCTTAAATCGGATCTTGCGAGGAAGATTTTGCGCGTGTGTCTGTTGAGGGAGGACCGAGCTTACGTAAGGAAAGTGCCGCACTAAAACACCAGTACACGTGCAAGTTTTGAGTCTTACGAATTATGACTGATGAGACATACCTATGGACATACATATGTATTGTGCAGACGGCTAGAGAGAGAGAGAGAAGACAAAGAGAATACGATGTGCCTGGTTCGCTACTTCTGACACGGGAGCGGGGAGGGGGAGGCATGGAATGACAAAAGAAATGGGAAACTCAGTAGGTCCCGGAAAAACACGTGCACCAGCGCGCAGAAAAAAAAAAAAAAGAAAAGGTCACAAATGTACCGGCGAACCAGCATGAAAAAATGTACATATACATGGATCCAAAAATATTGATTATTATAAATATAAATTAATTGTATAGACATGTAGGCATAAAAACAAAGTGGATACATCAACACGTGTAACTCTTGGCTTCAAGCATTCTCCATCGTTTGTTCAGTGCCTTTAAAAAGGAAGAGTGACAAAATAAATTCGTAACCATTCCGGGGAAGGGCCTGGACAGCTACCATTCTGCATTGTGGTATGTCTGGCCCGTGCTTTCCTCACTCACCGAAGAAGCTCCTGCCACTGGACAATTTTCTATTGCGCATCGTATTCTTTTTGTAAACATGGAGACGGTCTACAGAACTGGCAATTTCCCTGTGTCCGTATGTTGTATGTTGTAGCTGTATGTTGTATGGCTTAGGTCAAGCCCAAAGCAAGACCGTGCTGACACAAAACTCTGTGGTCACTCACCAATATAAGCAAAAAAAAAAAAAAAAAAGTGGCAAAGGAAGTTTTAGCGTTTTTTTCTAAACGCAATTATCCTCTTTTTTTATATCAAGTTGGTAATGTAGAGAAAGCAGACACAACCGCTATACATCGGAAGCTTCAAACCGAAACTCCCGACTCTTCAGAATTGAAGCAGTACCACCAAATCTTAAACGGAGCTTGGCATCTCTCTGTGTAATCAGTCATAATCTTCAATTTGCTTTTGCATCCCTAATACAAATGGAAATACAGTTTATGTGTGTATAAAATTCCTCATAAAATGAAATGGAATAGCAGCGGAATACTATAAAAAAAAAACAGAAACGCTGCCGTAAGTCGCAATTAATTCATCTAAAAAGACGAATGTGGACTCTTAAAAATGTATTACATTAACGTACAAAAAAACACTATTCTCATTTGCATCTCAAGAGAGAGAAACAAAATATTTGTTGTTGAAGAAATACCCTGTCCGGCGCTTGAAAAGTAGATCTACTACTCTTCCCAAGCACGTTGTGAACGTGCTGGATCAATAATGCGAATGGGGTTGGTGTTCTTTTGTGGAGCGAGCCAGCTGTCCTTAAAGTCGCTGGATCCTAGGACAGTAGCGCCATTGACATCCCCGCCTCCTAGCCGGGAACAAAGATATACTTACGTACGGACGACCAAATCTCGCGAGGTGATGGGCTGATCTAGAGTGCCTTCATGTGCGCTTCGCATAGAGTGATGCCAACTGCCTGTTTCCCTTTCCCACACCCTCTTCCACCGCCATTTTGTTTCTCTCATTGTTTCCCCGTGCGCCGGAAAGTGGCCTTTGTGTCCATCGGTAATCCCATCCGAGGGGGAAAATGCTAATCCTCCCTCCGTGGGTTCCACAACGCTGCTCCGAACTTCTGAGATAAGGTGCTTGTTTCCGGGAGGGTTATAAGCCCCACGGATTATCGCCGAGGAACAAAATGGCTGCTGGTTTGTCGGCGAGTGGTATTACAAAGGGTGGCATCACCCTAGCAAAGCGCACATGAAGGCTCCCTAGGCTGATCTGTCTCAGTTGAAATGGCAATCGCCATTTCGGTCCTTTCGAAATCTTCGAAGCTCTGAAAAAGTCGTGCAAAGATCGCTATAAAGCATCATCGTACTGAAAGCGCTATATAAGCGTGTTTGGCATTGTCTAATCAACTTATCAATCATGCTTATCTCCACAGATCTCTTACGATGGTATCGTTGTCCTCGCTAAAGGAAATTTATTTGTCAATGCCGCCAAGCACCGCCGCCGCATGGGGTTGCGGTGCACGGATGCGCGCTTGTTTCGCCGATGTGTGGATAAATAAAAACTTGGTATTCAGGAAATATCTTTAGAAACCAACCTGCCACCAGAAATTCGGATGGGCTCACCGAGAATGGAGAGGTCAAGTGAAAACTATTCATTCCATGAACCAAAATGGAAACCATACGGGGAACGCTACTTTCCCAGGATACAGTTACTTTAGCTCTCCCAGGAGGTACGGTACAAGTGTGTCTGTGTGTGGTTGGGGGGAAAGTGGGGGGGGGGGGGGGGGGAGTAAAAAAAGTATGGCTTTTCGTGAAGCTTTGCTATTTTTTTCCATTATGTGGCGAGTTTCTGATCTGCATTGATTACTTATATCATATTTTATATCACAAAACTATCACGTATAAAATGCATTTTTCAAATGTGCGTGCATGTGTGTGCGTGTGTGTGTGTGTTTTTTGTGTTTTTTACGTGGGATCTCTCGCGGGTGACGCCTCATTCCCACTGGCTGGTGCAAGCAGTGTAAGCGATCGTGTGACAGTAGCGATAACCGATGGCTTTCTTTTTGTACGCGGTGTGGGTCTTGGACCGGTACACAAACGATTGCACCGAGATTTGCCCAGACCCGAGAATCTAGTCTACCTACGACGATTGTGAGATATGGCCAAAGTCACTTCGCCCAGTGGTATACGAAACACTTCTGGTCGTTGTTGTTTCCCTGAGGCGACAACGAAGAGCTTTTTATGTCAATATCGCACTTTCATTAGCGTTTCTTTGGACAGCATAGACCCGATGGACTAAGCCGAGGGCCTGAAAGAAGACTATATGTCGATGTATAACACTTGCACTTTCACGCATTTTTTTCCTTGCCGCAAGAGGCATGGCCGTGCCGGTGCGGAGTCAAGTCTATCAAATCGCGTCACTCAGCGCATGAGAGGGGAGGCAAGAAATTTTGAAAAGGATATATCACGTGTGCGACTAACTTCCGCCCTAACCGACGGCGTTCTCTCTGGTCGGTAAACAAACAGCATATCGGCCGTGAGTTCTTCGTTTATTGCAGCACGTCAGAAACAATGTATCCTTCGAGGGACTTCTCCCCTTTCTCGAAGGCCGAGTCCTGGTTTGTAAAGAACCGGAGGATTTCCGACAGCAGCAGAAAAGACAAGGCCGCCATTGATGTAAATAGCAGACAACGCTAAGCTGGAACGACGTTCCTCCAATCACAGCTCTGCCCTGTGACATCGCTACAGCAGACGAACTTGCTCGCAGATGAGCGCGCACAAGCTTTGGATAAAGGAATGATAGATGAACGCCGTGGAAAAGAGAACACGTGAAAGCTGAAGGAGAGTGGGGTGAGCGAAGGAAACAGACACAATGGGAACGCCTGAGTTTGAGTACATGAAGCAAGGGGGGGGGGGGGGGGGGGAAGGAGGGAGGGGGGGGGGCAGACAAGGAGAGAGCGAACCGGAAACGGATTCTGTTTCTTTCCGCCGCCTTTTTTGTTTTCTTCCTCTACAAAGTGGTCCAGTTACCGAAACCGCAGGACCTTCTCCCTCTATTTTTATCATTCACTAAAAAAAAAAAAAAAAACGCACGTTGAGCATTATTGTGTGCGTGTTTTTGTTTCCAGAGAAAGAGAGGAGAAAAAATAACCTACCTACGTGAAGGACCAATGAGGCGTCAAGGTTGGTTCACACTAGTTCACGCCCTGGCGTTTGACGGTGACCGACCGCACTACAACCGGTTTTTAAGCAGCTTGTGACTGGTTACGACCGGCTGCGCAGCAGCCTTCGCTGAGAAATCGGATCCGGTAACCCTCAACCCCTGCATTTTCATCACCGTATCACTGAATCTGAGACTGTCCTATTCCTGTTAAAACCCATCTATCTTGTGGATTCAGATACAGAAAGAATTAGATTATACATCTAAATCTTTAAAAACCAACTGTTGTTATTTGCTCTAATCGTATTACAAAGACAGTACATGTCTAAGCGTGGATCTGCATTTAGATTCATCCGCTTGGTTTGTATTTTGTTGCAGTTGAGGGGGGCTACAATCGACTGCATTTATAAATAAAGAATAACCGTTTTCTGCGGCAGCTGATACACCACCAGCGACGCAAACATGCTCGATGCAGTCTACGTACGAGGACTATGGACAACGCCATCGGGTGACGCACACCATCTTGAAGACATGAAATAAAAGCATTCAAATATCATCCGACCGAACCTAACTTAACAAACGAACAGGAGAAACTGATACTGGTACAAGAACGGTAACCTCCGAACAAACCGCAGAGGTCGTCGGATTTTTACGTCATCAATGCCAACGGTAACCACCGATCGCCGAAGAAACCATGTCATCACGCTGGTTATAAAAAGGGATCCATACAGGTGCGAAGATAATGCAGACAGACTTTTTTACCACCGAGCTTTATCATCGACGTTATGTCTCGCTAAGCATCATCATTACAATTTAAAATTTCTCGCCGCCTGTTTGTCATTCAGCTGCGTCAAAAGAAGGAGCGACATGCACAAAGCCGTCATTTCCCTCACTTTCGTTCGTTAAAACGTTATTATTTTCTGACCAAACGGTCGGCGGCTTGTCGCGGGGCACTGCGGACACTGGTCTGCACCACTTAAATACCGCTATAATAACCGAATCAGATCAACGCCAAATGTTGACTGAGTTGAGACACGTGCATGCACTTCCTGTTCGCGTTTCCGCATTGCGTTACTTTCGACACAATGCACGACACAAACCTACCGCCGCGTGCAAAAAGCCCCTAGTGACTTTCCACGGAGACAAGTGCCGTTACCCGACGGGTCTACGAAAAGAAGGGCATCAGCTGTTGATTTAATTCGGGCGCCAGATTCCTCGGGGCGACGTTGCCCCACGGCGGCATTCCTGGCAGACGTGCCGCTCTGGCCCAAGGTTGAATGACTGCACGCCGCGTCTGACTCAGCCGCGAGTTGTGTCCGGCCCTTCTCGGCCGCCGAGAGTTCTAAAAGCGAGACTGCCGGGGGGCTTTCCCTCGGAAGCCAGGGCTAAAAGCGGGAGCCGCCGAGGTCTCCTCAGGAATAGCAGCTAACCTCTGCCGAGAGGCCGACGACGGGCCACGTGACGTCAAACGCGTAACGGAAACATTCAGGCGGCCATAGTAGGTGTCAGACACCGTCTCTGCCACACGCACACTTACTTCGCGCACTCTCCAAGTGTTGCGTACCTTATATTTGCCATGAATGAACCCGTTTGCAGATCAGGATGGATGCGATACCACGTTTGGTGTAATAGGGAGTTCCAGTATCGGCGGAGTATCCACTATCGTTATCGAAACGATCATAGCTACAACTGTTTCACGGTATACGCTCGACAGTCACAGATGAAATTAGGAAGTTTTAGCAGATCGTTCTGATAACTTTGATAACCATAACCGATACTTATCCGGCGTCTTTGGGCATGCATCGCATCATTATCAGGTATCGTTACAGGCACGATCTATTCTCTATTGCCTGTATGTAAACTTCAATTCTGCTGGATGTCGTGTTAGAAAAGATACGACGACTCAATACTGGAGGGCTCGACGGATAGGGTCGGTTACATCCCCGCAGGGCAGGTCAACAAGGAGAGTTCCACAAGGTTCTGCCTGCTGTGAAACGAAGCGCGGAACCAGGAAATGCAAATGAAGACCTTGGCTTACTATACAACCCTACAGTAAGCACCTGTCCCGCGACTCACGGAACAATTCCGCATTGAGGGCCATCGCCACGTGTTCCACAAGTGGAAAAATAAAACTAGAATGTCCTGATTTTATCATTTTGCCAAATATCTTACAGGGAAACCATTCATCTCGGTATCCTTGTCACTTTAAGAATAACATAGGATATCGATGTTGATTTATGTATGATACAAGATTCAATTTGTTCGTTAATACAGCAGACATTTTTCAAAGTGTATAATCTTTTTTTTTTTTTTGCATTCGGACTAGGCATTTAGTACCAAATATGCATGGCGTGCGCACTATCTAAGCAAACTCTCATTTGTGCCCGCAAATTTACCCCTACGGACTATATGCACCGGGTGCGGAGTCCAAAAAACACAGTATGTATACTCTGTCTCAGGAGTTGTATGCAGCAAAGGCAAAGGCGTAGGCGCGGGCACATGGCTTTTAGATTTGCTTTCCGTACGCGAATGCTCGTGAAAGGAAGGCAAATCTGAAAGCCAAGCGCACGCGCCTGCGCTTTTGCCTTTGCTGCACACAACTCATGAGATGGAGTATAGACTCGCGATTTGTGCACCGCGGGCGTAGCCTCTCTGCAGTGCACCAGTACGCGGTGAGACACGAACTCAACCGAACTCATTATGCAGCCCAAACAGAGCACAAACGGTGAGAAATATCACGTTCGATAACAAGGTCGAATCAACTCACACCTGAAAGTTCGCCCAAGTCCACCAGAACATCCCGGTCGTGCAGCGACGCCTTAACTATTTCGTTTCCGCATTCATAAAATCAAAGCAAATTTGGGCGGAAGGGAAGCGCGCATTCCTCAGGATTTGGTGAATTGTAGCAGGATGTGGCAGTGTATGTAAGCACTTTGGTGCAAACGGCACAGCAGTCACATTCTGCATTATTTATGAACTCAACTGGTCACGATGTCGCTGTGTACCTAATAGACTGACAACAGATTTCTTTTGTCAAATCAACTGTGAGAGAGTTATCGTATCAGCATTCACAAAGTTATTTTAAAGCGATAGCTTTAAGGAGCTTGCGTCGCAGAAAAGCCGGCGCCGGTGTCGATGTCGGCGTCGGTGGGGCTGGAAAATCCTGATTGGTCGATAAATAATTTATTTGCCTTAAAGGGACCTTGCAATCATATTTAAGCGTCTGCCTCTTTTGCGGTTTCCACGTCCCTCGGGGTTCGGGCAAGCCAGCGGGCAGGGAGAGAGTAACTAAATATCGGTGTGTCATGTTTTAACCTGACTACGCAGAAACCTCCTCCACCTACGGGGGCGACCCGCGGTGCCAAAAGCGCGCGATATGTGACGTCTTTGGTCCTGGGCTTACTACTGGTCAGAGCCGCTCAAAGCTTTTTTTTAGTCGAAATATAAAATATAAGTTTTAGATCAGAAAAGAAACAAATACAGTTTAGAAAGTACGGAAACAGGAAATGACCCGTCGACATACCCGCCACTAAACGGTGGAAAAGGCGGCGCATACTAGAGAGGTGTAGTGGGATCAGCCACCACTGATCTCCATGACAAATGCTGTATCGCGCATCCCCGCTCCGTGAGTGCGGCCACCGGACGGCCATCGTGCATGGTAAATTTTTGTCGTTTCGCTAGCGTTTCGCTGCGGAATAAGCTCGTTTCTGGACCTCTGAATAAACTCGTTTCTGAACCGCGAGTGCCGCAAGTATACAGTCGTCAGAGCAAAGTAAGACACTGATCCAGACGCACATATACGGCTTCACGCACATTGCACTCGCAAAACACATTCACATGGCGTCGATTCTTGGTCGGTATCCAAGCGTGCGAAGGCACAAAGACACGGCACATCGGCGTGGCAAGGAAGCTTTGAACACGCCGCCAAACCGGCGAAACTTGCTTTCGACGAGTTATGCCTTTTCCTGCGACACTGCGCTTTCGTAAATCATATTGTTGCATTAACAGCGCAAATACGACAGGAAGGAGAGATAAGGGAGACAGGATAGAGCGCTGATCACGATCATCTGGTGGGCTAGTTGGTTGATCATATTGTTGAATTAACAGCGCAAATACGACAGGAATTTATCTCTCCTTCCTGTCGTATTTGCGCTGTTAATTCAACAATATGATCAACCAACTAGCCCACCAGATGATCGTGATGCGCTTTCGTAAAATTTTTCACGTGTTCACGACGGCAAGTCTCAACGGTAAACAGAGCCTTAAAAAGCTTCTTCTGCGATTGACGATGAACAAGTAGAAAACGTGTCTATAGCACGCAGGCACGTAGCCATGATTTAGTTTCGGGGGGGGGGGGGGGGGGGGGGGGGAGGCCGGGCCCCATGCCCCCCCCCCGGCTACGTGCCTGATAGCACGCTGGAAAACCGTAGCGAAACGCTAGCAAAACAACAAAAATTTACCGTGCACGATGGCCATCCGGTGGCCGCACTCGCGCTGCAGCGAACAAGCGGGGACGCGCGATCCAGCAGTTGTCAGTGAGATCAGTGTCAGGCACCAACGAGCGGCGAACGTAGAAATGTCCCGGATGCACGCGGCGGCGCTGTGGTCGTATGGACTGGAGGATCCGACCGGTTCCGAGCGTTCCCAAGGCCTTCGGCGAGCAGCTTTGTCTTGCGATTTGGCCTTTCGGCGGTATGGCAGCGCGAAGTAGCTCCCATTCTCAAGTGATCTTTACCCCATGTTTACTGTCGTTTGTGGCCAATGAAGTGTCATGCCGAATTAGTTTTAAATCTCGCAGCAAATGCAATGCGAGCCGCCCTGGCAGCACGCTTCATAGAGCCTATCAAGAACATGCTTTAGTGGCGCCCTCTCGAGCCGTCAACGCGGAGCGCGGCAGCCGTGAGCGCTCGCTGAGCTCACTACCCCTCCTCTAGTTCACGGCCACTCAAGCGACCAACGACGTCTTGAAGGAGGTTGTTTTTTGCTTGTTTTTGTCATTTTAATTTGCCTATAACTTTTAAAATAAAGCGAAATTCGAGAAAAGAAAAGCTTCATTAAGTTACTACGTTCAGTGCGTTCAGGTTCGGTGCAAATTAAAAACCAGCAAAAAGTCCTTGCAGGAGGCAGGAGAAAAAAGCATTAAAAAAACATCATAGATGGGAAAAAAGCGAAAGCCGTTTACAACTCCCTGTAACGCCGAATTAGAGCGCAGCTCTTGAGGAGGAGGAGGGAAGGGAACTGGAGGGGGGTTCAACTGACCAGGGGGGGTCACGTGACCTTGGGGGGTCACGTGAACCCCCAAAATCACGTGACCCCCAATGACAATGATGTCATCACTGACGTCACTGATGACGTCATCAGTGACGATGACGATGCGGATACCGATGACGTCATTAGTGACGTCACTGATGATGTCATCAGTGATGATGACGATGGCGATGCGGATGCCGGTGACGTCATCACCGATGATGACGATGACGATGTGGATGCCGGTGACGTCATCAGTGACGATGACGTCATCGGGGGGTCACGCGACATCGGCGGGGGTCACGTGACCTCGAGGAGGGGGTCACGTGACGTCAGGGGAGTCACGTGACTTCGGGGGGTCACGTTGCCCCCCTCGAGGTCACGTGACCCCGGTGGGGGGCTCGCGCGGTGCATTATGGGACATTTCCCATAATGCACCGCGCGGTTACGCCGACGCCGCTCAAGCCGGAAACGGGCGCCTAAGAGCTGCGCTCTAAAAGAATGTCATTAAACGAATTTACAACGAAAAAGAAATTGTTAGACCTATAGTTACGGCGCGAAACGAATTTGTAGTTCCCGTCTGAGGGAGCCCGCGGAAAAGTGGCCGCTATGGTCACGTGACTGGCAGCTATGGTCACGTTGTGCTTGCGCTATTTCGGGAGCTTCACATGGGTTCTAAAAGTTATTTATTAATCTTCGTATGAAGTGTTACGAAAACCGAAGATTAATAAGTAACTTTTAGAGCCCAAGGGAAGCTCCTGAAAGAGCGCAGGCACAATGTGATAGTCATGTGCGCCGGTCAGAAGTTGACGGCGGCGGCGGCGTGGAGAAACGGGTTCAACCGGCCCGCAAACAGTGTCGAACCGAAGTTAGGGTGTACTAGAAATTTTTAACCGTTCGGTTCGGATTCGGGTTCACGGCTTACGGTTCAATTCCGGTTAAGTTCCGGGGAGCAAAAAGAATGGTTTGAACCAGTGGCGTACGCAGGATTTCATTTCGGAGGGGGCCGGACCAACAGGGGACAAGACAAGGGGGTAAGGGGAGTAAATGGGGTAAAGAGGGACAAGATATAAAGAGAAAATAAAGTCCAAACGGAAATAAAAGCATTTTCATTTGTTTAAGAACTATGCATTCTTCTATTAAATAATTAAAATAAAGTTGTCATATTGGTTTTGGGATGATTATGATACATAAAAATGGTGCCCCGGAAAGTCCTCACCAGGAAGGCATTTGCACTTTACTTTTTTTATTTACGAGTCACGTCAACAGAAGGCACCAGAGTTCGCAGAAAACAAGAATCATGAAAACAAATATTATATAAAGCACGACTCCAATGCACGAAGCCGCCTGTCATCGGGGCTGATAAAGCAATGATGCATGAGCAGAAACGCGGAACACCTTGATGGATAGAGGATAACCACTGGAAAGCTGCTCCACCATAAATTACTTCCCATCTTAACCTGATCGAACCAACAAAAATCTCACGTGATTTGTTCGTTGGTGTCGATTTCTAAGGTTTTCGAAGTCCGTTCACAAAAGAAAGTCAAGGAAGTCACACCACGCAACAAAGGAACGCTGGAAAATGGTTTGTACACTCACATATTGCACTTGGCTCTCGTCCTGAGGCAGCAGGTCGCACACTCGCGCCCCTACCTCGCGCGGTTCTCAAACTGCCGATGACAACTTCCGTACTCGAACCTTGAACCACAAATCCCGCGCTTTTGGCGCCTATATTCACTTTGTTAAGAGTTTTCCCGCCACCCGAGGAGCCAATCAGATATCGCTCTTTTTAGACCAACGGAAGCCACGTGGTACAAAACAAACATATATAATACAAAATCCAATTAAGAAAGTACATGTACACATACTTTTGAAAACTCCCAAAAACCTTCGCCCTAACTGTCGACCGTCAGCCGGACATCGCTTCCAGGAAAAAAAACCTCGTCGGGGTGCAAGAGCAGTACCGACGCTTCTTCTCAAAATAACAAAAATGGCTACAAAACATCGAGGGGCTTCGCTGCGCTCGAGCGGGGCACAGCGCATGGTACGCACCCAGAGCGGGGGTTCTCGAGGAACAATTAAGACGGGGGACAAGGGGGCCGCTCCGTGGCGACGACAAACCAGCCCCGGCGACTCCGCGCAATTGGGGCACTCGCGAAGCAATAAAAGTAGAAGTAAACGAATATATTTTCTTTCCTGAGTAACGCTAGCAGTGCAGCCTACCTCACAATATATTTAACAAATGAGATATGCGGCCGATTATAGTACACACACACACACACACACATATATATATATATATATATATATATATATATATATATAATGTGTGTGGTGTGCGTGCGTGTGTGTGTGTGAATCCCGCAGTGCCGGCTACTCCACGACGACCGTTATATAAAACTATATTGGAACAGAAGAAAACGCAAAAGCAACAACACACATATGCACAAAAAACAGATTGCGTAGGCCGCGGCTTACACGCCCAATCGCGCAACCCGCAGTCCTTGGTTACGTTTATCGCGATCTGTGGGGTCCCCACAAGCTGGGCCCATCTTATTAAATGTTTGATGTTTTTGTCGTTTTTTCTTCTTACTAAAGGTTGTGTTGTATCGTTTCACACGCGTAAAAAGTATTCAGCAAAGCGTTAAATATTAAGTCGGATGCTTCCATAATCTCAGTGCTGTGGTTTGTAGAACCTTTAGTCCTAACTATTTTTGTTATATCGCACAATCCATGACTTTCATAAAGCGTTGAATCTTGATTGGAGATGGGGGGTTCATTAGCAAATTAATCCACTGATCGCCACCTTTTAGTAGACTATTTAGTGAATAAATTCGTTAATTAATTATTCCTCAGTCAGATTACGCGAAAGACGTTAAAAATACACATTTTTTATTATTTGTACTATGTCATAAATGACATATTGCATTCCCTTCCTTTCTTATTTCTTTTTTTTTACAACTTCTCCACAAAGTTGGCTCCGCTGTTAAAAAATAAATATACAACACCGCATTGATATTGATGAACCCGAGAGTCAGTGACCTTGCCCACTCCCTTCCCTCCCCCCCCCCCCCCCCCCCCCGCTCGAAAGTTTCCCTGTGTACGCCTCTGATTTGAACCGTTTAATTGAGAATATATCTTCCGCGTTGTTTTGGCAATATACTTTTTCAACCATGAAACGAGTAACTATATTGCTTGTTTTGTCATTCGTACACTCCACATTTATTTTCCTGTATCAAAATAAGAAATCGCTTTATTTTATTTCGACAAAATAGAAAGATGAAACCTAGATTAACAAACAAAGCGTCCTGTTTATACGATGCAGCATCTATTTATTTACCTCAGTGGCATATATATTACCTGAATCGAAAGGTTATCACTCTGGTAGGGCGCCTAAAATTCCCGTGGTTGGTACAGCTTTGCGTCGCAGTATTGAAAGCTGAATCCTAGTTGTGGCTATTGAACTTAGGTATGAATCACAGTGGATAAAATCTTAGAATGGGCACCTCCTCGCCATATATATTGTGAAATCTCGTTTACGAAATACGTTTCACAATATATTATTTTCGAAAATGTCACGAAAGATTTAGAACAGGCCATTTCAGTCTTCCTGTTATAGAAACACTGAGCGGCAATCACAACGCTTATTTTTCCTGGTCAACATTGTTTACACTCATCACCGTAATGCAGGCGAATAATCATGCAGAAAAAAGTGATCAAAATTGTACGCTCTAATCTATCCACACCTCAAAACTCCGTGATCGAATCTGGCCTAGATAAGTGCGTACCCAAGTGAACATTTTGGGCCTATCTTGGCGTTTGAGGTTTGTTCATGGCAATATGCCGGTCAATTCAATTTGCAAATAAGCACCACCCTTGCTGATTGGTGATTTTTTGTTAAATAAAAAATATAGTATTTCAAGCTTCACTCGACGTTGCACCTGCTTGGCGTTCGAGGTTTGTTCTTGACAAGATGCCGGTCAATTCAATACGCAAATAAGCATCACCCTTGCTGATTGGTGATTTTTTGTTCAATAAAACAAAGTAGTATTTCAAACTGCACTCGACATTGCAGCTGCTTGAAGTTTTAGGCTTGTTCTTGACAATACACCGGCCAATTCAATTTGCAAATAAGCATCACCCTTGCTGATTGGTGATTTTTTATTAGATAAAACAGTAGTATTTCAAACTCCACTCAACGTCGCAGCTGCTTGGCGTTTGAGGTTTGTTCTTGACAAGATGCCGGTCAATTCAATTTGCAAATAAGCATCACCCTTGCTGATCGGTGATTTTTGTTAAATAAAACACAATAGTATTTGAAACTCCACTCGACGTTGCAGCTGCTTGGCGTTTGAGGTTTGTTCTTGACAAGATGCCGGTCAATTCAATTTGCAAATAAGCATCACCCTCGCTGATTGGTGATTTTTTTTTAAATAAAACAAAAGAGTATTTCAAACTCTACTCATTGTCGCAGCTGCTTGGCGTTTGGGGTTTGTTCTTGAAAAGATCCCGGTCAATTGAATTTGCACATAAGCATCACCCTTGCTGATGGGTGATTTTTTGTGAAATAAAACAAAATAGTATTTAAACTTTACTCGACGTTGCAGCTGCTTGGCGTTCGATTGTTCTTGACAAGACACCAGTCAATTCAATTTGCAAATTAGCATCACCCTTGCTCATTAGTGATTATTTCTTAAATAAAACAAAATAGTATTTCAAACTCCACTCGAGATTGCAGCTGCTTGGCGTTTGAGGTTCATTCTTGACAAGATGCCGGCCAAGTCAATTTACGAATAAGCATCACCCTTGTTGATTGGTGATTTTTGTTAAATAAAACAAAAGAGTATTTCAAACCACTCATCGTCGCAGCTGCTTGGCGTTTGAGGTTTGTTCTTGACAAGATGCCGGTCAATTCAATTTGCAAATAAGCATCATCCTTACTGATTGGTGATTTTTGTTAAATAAAACAAGGTAGTATTGGAAACTCCACTCGACGTTGCAGCTGCATGGCGTTTGAGGTTTGTTCTTGACAAGATGCCGGTCAATTCAATTTGCAAATAAGCATCACCCTGGCTGATTGGTGCTTTTTTGTTAAATAAAACAGAATAGTATTTCAAAGTCCACTTGACGTTGCAGCTGCTTGGCGTTTCAGGTTTGTTCTTGACTTGACATCGGTCAATTCAATTTGCAAATTGGCATCACCCTTGCTGATTGGTGATTTTTTGTTAAATAAAACAACATACCATTACAAACTCCACTCGACGTTGCAGCTGCTTGGCGTTTGGGGTTTGTTCTTGACAAGATGCCGGTCAACTGAATTTGCAAATAAGCATCACCCTTGCTGATGGGTGATTTTTTGTGAAATAAAACAAAATAGTATTTCAAACTTTACTCGACGTTGCACCTGCTTGGCGTTCGAGGTTTGTTCTTGACAAGACACCATTCAATTCAATTTGCAAATTAGCATCACCCTTGCTCATTAGTGATTATTCCTTAAATAAATACAAAATAGTATTTCAAACTCCACTCGACATTGCAGCTGCTTGGCGGCGCTTGAGGTTCGTTCTTGACAAGGTGCCCGTCAGGTCAATAACCGAATAAGCATCACCCTTGTTGATTGGTGATTTTTTGTTAAATAAAACAAAATAGTATTTCAAACTCCACTCCACATTGCGGATGCTTAGCGTTTGAGGTTTGTTCTTGACAAGATGTCGGTCAATTCAATACGCAAATAAGCATCACCCTTGCTGATCGGTGATTGTTGTCCAAAAAAACAAAGTAATATTTCAAACTGCACTCGACATTGCAGCTGCTTGGCGTTTGAGGTTTGTTCTTCACAAGATGCCGGTCAATTTGAATTTGCAAATAAGCATCACCCTTGCTGATTGGTGATTTTTGGTTAAATAAAACAAAATAGTATTTCAAACTCCACTCGACGTTGCAGCTGCTTGGCGTTTGAGGTTTGTTCTTGACAAGACACCGCTCAATTCAATTTGCAAATAAGCCCCACCCTTGCTGATTGGTGATTTTTTGTTAAATAAAACAAAATAGTATTTCAAACTCCACTGAACGTCGCAGCTGCTTGGCGTTTGAGGTTTGTCCTTGACAAAATGCCGGTCATTTCAATTTGCAAATAAGCATCACCCTTACTGATTGGTTATTTTTGTTAAATAAAAGATAGTATTGGAAACTCCACTTGACGTTGCAGCTGCATGGCGTTTGAGGTTTGTTCTTGACAAGATGCCGGTCAATTCAATTTGCAAATAAGCATCACCCTAGCTGATTGGTGATTTTTTGTTAAATAAAACAAAATAGTATTTCAAACTCCACTCGACATTGCAGCTGCTTGGTGTTTGAGGTTTGTCCTCGACAAGATGCCGGTCACTTCAATTTGCAAATAAGCATCACACTTGCGGATTGGTGATTTTGTTAAATAAAACAAAATAGTATTTCAAACTCCACTCGACATTGCAGCTGCTTGGCGTTTGAGGTTTGTCCTTGACAAGATACCGGTCAATTCAATTTGCAAATAAGCATCAGCCTTGCTGATTGGTGATATTTTTGTTAAATAAAACAAAATAGTAATTCAAACTTGACAAGACGTTGCAGCTGCTTGGCGTTTGAGGTTTGTTCTTGACAAGACACTGGTCAATTCAGTTTGCAAGTAACCATCACCCTTGCTGATTGGTGATTTTTGTTAAATAAAAAATAGTATTTCAAAACCCACTCGACATTGCAGCTCCCTGGTATTTGAAATTCGTTCTTTACAAGATGCCGGTCAATTCAATTTGCAAATAAGCATCACCCTCGCTGATTGGTGATTTTTTTTGTTAAATTAAACAAAATAGTATTTCAAACTCCACTCAACGTCGCAGCTGCTTGGTGTTTGAGGTTTGTCCTTGACAAGATGCCGGTCACTTCAATTTGCAAATAGGCATCACCCTTGCGGATTGGTGATTTTTGTTAAATAAAACAAACTAGTATTTGAAAATCCACTCGACATTGCAGCGGCTTGGCGTTTGAGGTTTGTTCTTGACAAGACACCAGTCAATTCAATTGGCAAATAAGCATCACCCTTGCTGATTGGTGATTTGTTTCAATAAAACAAAATAGTATTTCAAACTCCACTCTCGACATTGCAGCTGCTTGGCGTTTGAGGTATATCCTTGACAAGATGCCGGTCAATTCAATTTGCAAATAAGCATCACCCTTGCGGATTGGTGATTTTTGTTAAATAAAACGAAATACTATTTCAAACTCCACTCGACATTGCAGCTGCTTGGCGTTTGAGGCTCGTTCTTGACAAGATGCCGGTCAATTCAATTTGCAGATAAGCATCACCCTTGCTGATTGGTGATTTTGTTAAATAAAACAAAATAGTATTTTAAACTCCACTCGACATTGCAGCTGCTTGGCGTTTGAGGTTTGTCCTTGACAAGATGCCGGTCAATTCAATTTGCAAATAAGCATCAGCCTTGCTGATTGGTGATTTTTTTGTTAAATAAAAGAAAATAGTAATTCAAACTCCACTCGACATTGCAGCTGCTTGGTGTTTGAGGTTTGTCCTTGACAAGATGCCGGTCAATTCAATTTGCAAATAAGCATCACCCTTGCGGATTGGTGATTTTTGTTAAATAAAACGAAATGCTATTTCAAACTCCACTCGACATTGCAGCTGCTTGGCGTTTGAGGCTCGTTCTTGACAAGATGCCGGTCAATTCAATTTGCAGATAAGCATCACCCTTGCTGATTGGTGATTTTGTTAAATAAAACAAAATAGTATTTTAAACTCCACTCGACATTGCAGCTGCTTGGCGTTTGAGGTTTGTTCTTGACAAGACACCGGTCAATTCAATTTGCAAATAAGCATCACTCTTGCTGATTGGTGATTTTTGTTAAATAAAACAAAATAGTATCTCAAAATCCACTCGACATTGCAGCGGCTTGGCGTTTGAGGTTTGTTCTTGACAAGACACCAGTAAATTCAATTGACAAATAAGCATCACCCTTGCTGATTGGTGATTTGTTTCAATAAAACAAAATAGTATTTCAAACTCCACTCGACATTGCAGCTGCTTAGCATTTGAGATTCGTTCTTGACAAGATGCCGGTCAATTCAGTTTGCAAATAAGCATCACCCTTGCTGATTGGTGATTTTGTTTCAATAAAACAAGTAGTATTTCAAACTCCACTCCACATTGCGGATGCTTGGCGTTTGAGGTTTGTTCTTGACAAGATGTCGGTCAATTCAATACGCAAATAAGCGTCACCCTTGCTGATCGGTGATTTGTTGTCCAATAAAACAAAGTAGTGTTTCAAACTGCACTCGACATTGCAGCTGCTTGGCGTTTGAGGTTTGTTCTTCACAAGATGCCGGTCAATTTGAATTTGCAAATAAGCATCACCCTTGCTGATTGGTTGGTGATTTTTTGTTAAATAAAACAAAATAGTATTTCAAACTCCACTCGACATTGCAGCTCCTTGGCGTTTGAAATTCGTTCTTTACAAGACACTGGTCAATTCAATTTGCAAGTAAGCATCACCCTTGCTGATTGGTGATTTTTGTTAAATAAAAAAATAGTATTTCAAAACCCACTCGACATTGCAGCTCCTTGGCATTTGAAATTCGTTCTTTACAAGATGCCGGTCAATTCACTTTGCAAATTAGCATCACCCTTGCTGATTGGTGATTTTACGTTAAATAAAACAAAATAGTATTTCAAACTCCACTCGACATTGCAGCTGCTTGGAGTTTGAGGTTTGTTCTTAACAAGGTGCGGGTCAATTCAATTTTCAAATAAGCATCATCCTTGCTTATTGGTGATTTTTTGTTAAATAAAACAAAATAGTATTTCAAACTCCACTCGACATTGCAGCTGCTTGGCATTTGAGGTTTGTTCTTGACAAGATGCCAGACAACTCAATTTGCAAATAAGCATCCCCCTTGCTGATTGGTTATTTTTGTCAAATAAAACAAAACAGTATTTCAAAACGTAAGAAAAGGTTTGCAGAGCAAATTTAAGATAATATCGGAGAGCCTTTACTTATGACGTACATCTTTAAAGTGATCGTCCCTTTATTTATGTTGTCAAATCTCGAGGCAATAAATAAATTTATTTTTATTATCGTTAATAAATTTGACTTTATGAAGTTCACATAACCGCTTGAAACTGACACGGGAGACAATACTTGAAAAGACACCAGCTGTTGAGTCTGCGCAAACGTATTTTTGTTCGCTGTTTGGCAGTGTGAAACACCGGGTCGCGGAATATGCAAAAAAGGACTGTGTGCTCATATGACAGATCTGAAGGGAAATACACTAAATGTGCAGAAATATAAATAATAAATGGTATTATTCTAAATAATCTCATGCATAACACCCTACTGCAAAAAGAAATACATAAAATGCAAGCAATGACATTGCTAATTACACATAGCACGAAGGGCATACAATCTATTTCGAATATAACTCACATTTTAACATCGGCTTGCACGAGGTCGAAACTTGGCAAAATACTGTCTCAGGAGGCTGATATTATATTCAATGTTACGTGAACTTGTTTTGGGTCCTCACTTTACAATTCTGTGCTTTATCAGTCATGCGTGCTCTAACATTTGATTAGGTTGCTGCATATCTTCGCGAAGCTGCTATATATACTGCACAACTGTACAATTTGCACATCCACTTTTGCTAGTTATGAAAACATCGCATTTTACCAGAAAACTGAATATGGTTTAACATGGTTTCCACGTGCCATCATCGCACTCTATACTGGTGGTCATTGCGATTTGTTGGTGCTGAGAAATTCAAATCGGGTGGTTCAAAATGCACGCTGCAGAAGGTTCGCGCTCAGTGAAAGTCCTGTATTCCAGAGACACAAATTATTCTTGCTTGGTGCAGCGTTTTGAGGAGCGTGCGTGCGTCTGGCTCCATGAAAACGGGCTTGCTGGCATGAGAGTTTTTGCAAACAAATTAGTTTCCGGGACCACGCTTTCTGGTCTGTGCCGAAGATGCGGAGCAGAGGAACCTTTACAACACAGAAGTTTTTAACCGCCCGCCCCCACACTCACATTTTCTTTTTTTGTTTTGATGCTCCTCCAGATAATACTTTTTATTGTTGAGAGACTCTCTCCTAAATTTGGGGGTATTCCTTCGAAAATTATAGTTGTCATTTGTTAACAGTAATCCTCCATTTCTTTTATTTTGCGTCCAAAAACTAAGAAGTTTAAACAAAATACGGAGGTGGTCAAAGCTTGGGGGAAAATGAGAACGAAATTTTTTTGAGATTTAGAGCGGCTGCTCAAATTCGGCTCTCTCTCTCTGAGGCCACTAGGATTTTTCTTTTCAGGTATCCCTCCTGTACACACTTGTAGTTCTATTTGTCGTCGGATTAATAAATCACATTTAGTCATTTCAATACTTCGATTCTCGGGAACAACTTTCTGAGATAGTTTAGCACAGTGTTGGAAAGTACTTAGGTACATTACACTTAAAGTACTACTTCAAGTATATTTAGAAAACTGGTACTTTACTTGATGTATGTTCTCCGAGTATGTACGTACTTGTAATTTACCTAAAGTATTTTTTTCTGGTACTTTCCGAGGAAAGTACAACTCCCGACTTCAAAGTACGTTCCTCAAATTTTGTGTTGTTAAATTTGTGTCACAAAATGATGCTTTGTCAACTCTGAAGAAATACCGGGAGAGATAGTTTGCTCTCACCAGAAACGCGAGCAGACAACGGATCGCTTCATTTGTTGTGGGGTGTCTTTCCCGTAGCTTTTTGAACTCTCGCTACCTCCCTCTAGTTCAATGCAAGCGAGGAGGTTAAAAATATGAGAGTAAAATTAATTATGATGTAATACCTGTTACTGTGGTGCGGAACAATTAAGAAGCTTTCCAGTTGGAAAAAAGAGACAATAGAAGGGAACGTCACAATGTTTTGAGAAATCTCTGTTGTCCTTTTCTTCGACTTGGAATTCCCTTAATTTTTCGAACCGCAATTTCAGGGGTCACATCATGATTAATAATCACCTGCTCGCTTGCACACTCAATGTTTTTTTGCGTTGTTTTTTTTTGTTTTTTTTTTTCGGTAAGGAAAGGACAGTCCTCTACGAGAAGATTGCTTGCAGGAGCTACGGGTCTGATGTCATGCTCTCTCCGAGTGCGTCTAGCCCCCTTGGCTTCAACAAGTCAGTCCAAGAGGCGCCCAATGCAGAAGTTGGAGGGACTTTTGAAGTTGACGTCATTTCTGAAAAAAACTACCCTGTGGTTACTTTTTTTTTCAATATTCGCCGCTGTTTCCGAAAAAAAGTCATGCACCCCTGATTACCCCTTTGGCAATGCATGCTAATTAAAAAATTACTGTAGAGGGTAATGAAAGGGCATCATGAAAGATTGTGTTAAAAAATGAAAGACGTTTACAATACTCTATAATGCGAAATTAGAGCACAGCTCTTAAGGAAGAGGAGGGGAGGCTACGGAAAAGAGCATATGCCCCTCCTCCTCGCCTGCTTTCCTCCCATTTAGCGGGAAACTTAGCAGGGGAATATTCCCGCTAAATTTAGCGGGAAATTTAGCAAATATTTTCCCGCTAAATCGAGCGGGAAATTTAGCGAACATTTCCCTGCCAAATTTAGCAAGGAAATTTAGCGAAAACGTTCCCGCTATATTTAGGGGGAAACTGAATTGGTGTTGAGGTCACGTGACGTAAATTTCCCCGCTAAATTTGGCTGAAAAATTCCCCGATAATTTTAGCGGGAAAATTTCCCCGCCAGCTTTAGTGGGAAAAAGTCCCATAATGCAACGCGCGGTTACGCCGACGCCGACGGCGACGCCGCTCAACCCGGAAACAGGCGCCTAAAAGCTGCGCTCTAAAACTACTCGTAATTTACTTTGAAAGTACTTTACTTCAACTACATTGCACCGAGTGCAGTTACTACTTTACTTGAAGTACATCACCTGTCGTTTACTTCGTACTTTACTTCAAGTACTTTTAAGATGTACTTTAACCAACACTGGTTCAGCAACAACGAAAACATGTTTGGGTGCCTCAAAGTCAGTGATGTGTACATGTAAAATGGGTAGTGCAACAATTTTTGTAATTTCAGTATACCGCTAAGAGCTAACCCTGACGTTGATAACTTGCAAAAACACCCATTCATTTTCCTCTCTGCTCAATGGCAGACGCAAAAGAAATAAAGGGGACAAAACAGCTTTCCCCTCCTCAACTCGCTATTAGAGCAAGCCTCCATGTGATCTGACGCCAATTATATACCGTCAGTAGTTGGCAAAGAATAAAAGCATGGGTTGGAGCTTCCATTGTTAGAGTTCGGCTTTTCTCATCTTCGATTGACCATGAGCCATTACCCGAATGTTTGGCGATGCTGATTGCCATGAACCCGAGCACGTGACTCGGGCTCATGACATTCGGGTGCGCCACGGTGTCACGTGACTCGCGGTGAGAGGTTGTGATGCCATGTGACGTCACGGCGTCAATAACGCCAATAAATCTATAGTCGGTGACAGGTCAAGAACGAAGTGGAATCCCCTCCCAGCTCTTTCCACTACCAAAGCGAACGCTGAAGGGGTGCACTCCCATCGAATGCCTTTGTAGAAAGCTGGTGTTGTAGCCCAAATATCGTGTAAAATGCCGGAACACTTATCGAGGTTGACCACCGCACACGTGGTGGCGCAAAATGACTGTGTCAGTTTTAAAACCTCCTCTACGCTTCTTTTGTCACTACAAGATACGACAATATCATCTGCGTAAGACAGCACTTTTGTCTCGACTGAGTCCATTCTAAAACCGTGCACTTTTTCACATCGAATAATTAACACTCAGACAAAAGGGCTCCAAGTAAAACGCAAACAACAACGGTGACATGGGGTACACCCCTGTATAACTGAGGAAGATACACGTATTTTAGGGGTCAAAGAGTTATTAATAACTAATTGTGTAACACACCCAGTGTACGCCCATGCGTGTTCCCTCCAAACGAACTCTCCCTGCATTGGCGCGTTCTAGCACTTTCTAAAGCACCTCGTGTCGGACACGATCAAAGGCCTTCTGTAAAGGCTCTGTTATACTCCGACGTAACGCGCGCGCAAGCGAACGCTGGCCGAAGTCGGCTACGTCACGTCGGTCACGCCGCGCGCGTCAATCGCGACTCCAGCGACCTATAGGGGGCGCCACCACGAAACAAACATGGCGGCTGAGTCCAGGTCGCGGCGGCTCGGCCGGGCCGCTTGAACAGGTGGCGCGTTCAATTTAACAGATTTTCTTTTGTTTAATGCCCAATTTTATAGGTATTTGAACTGAGACGGTTAAGTGTAGCCGGTGCAGATAAACTTGCAAAGCATAGTTTTGTTTTGCCGGTGTTTTTTTGCTCTTTTCGTGTCAAACTTTCGTTTCGGAGATTTCGTTCAAAACCGAAACTATGGGCTCCGGAGAGACGGTAATATACTAATCAGTTTTGATTATCTAAGGAAAGCGGCGATGACTATAGAATTGTTCCACAGAGAGTAACTTTTCAGCTAACTCGCACGCCTCGACCATGCGACTAATCTGTCCGCGAAATCGAGCTTTTGTGCGTATCCGCGTTTACGAAACAGCTCCAGTCGTCTGCTAGGCCAACAACTCAGGCTGCAGGAAAATTACGAAAATTAAGCAACCGCTTCTTGAGCCAAGGACCATGTTAACGCGCCGGCGCCCCACTAAGCAGCTGATACTCGTATCTCGATTCAGGTTTCAGTAGCAATCGAGAAGTCATTTTGACGAGCGGGTTATGTATTATATTACGTACTATGGGGGTCCCACTAAAGCGATATTAGTATATCCTTCGGGTTGAAATATGAGCTTAGTTGACTAGCTATTAGGTGAGCTGCTGAATAAAAGTATATTTGACAGACGGAGACATACTACTTAAACTTAGCCAAATGGTTCAATAGCCGGCAGCACGGAGACAAAGTGAAGAGAGCCTCTATTGAAGATCCGCGCAGAACCTCTCCGCATTGAACTTTGCTTCAAATCCTGAACGGAGAAAATTAGTATTTTTTTGTGGCCGGTCAACCTGACCAATGTAGACGTATATTGCTGCTGGCTTCGACGTCCTCGTAATATAAATATTGGAGGCGCGATAGGTCAAAACGCCGTGACAGCATCTAACGTTGCGAGACTTGTCTCCCACCTTTTGAAAACAGATAAGTTCCCTCATTCATCATTTGCAGCAAGCAAGTTTTCCTGAATCAAGTAATTGCGAAATAAGCCCAACTCCTTCAGTGTGGTCCAGAGGCTTTTTCGGCGAAAAGCAGCCAAGATGAATAGCCAAAGCACCGACCGGCATGGGTTGCTCAAACTTGAAGCTAACCGAACACAACCAAACTCAAGAAAAGCAGCTATCGAACCTTCCCATTCACTTGACTGCAACATTGATGTTCCCTCCAGTATCAGTTACCAAGCAGTCGTCACTTTGAACGTGATTCGAGACAGACAAGAAATCAAAAAAGTTTTTCCGTGATTCCTCCCCATCCAAGAAATCGAAAGCACACGACCGTGTGCTGTGGAGTAAACGGGCTTTCAAACACGTAATAGAAGAAAACAATCTACTGAGGCCTCACTACACTAATGATCACTCAGGCAAACTTAAGAAATATTCGGACCTTCGTCAAATTATATTGTTCGCCACCGCGCCGACAACACGTCTCCGCGAAAGCCACCAGAGACGCGGAGGGGCGCGGAGCAACCTGGACCGGCTGGTTCCCGGTTTTCCCGCTTGGCGGCGTCCGTTTTGCTGGAGTCGCGAATACTCCGGCGGCCCTGGCGACTCCCGCGGCGCGCGTCGGTGGGTCGCCAGCGCGGCGCATGCGCAGAATCTGGCTACGAGGGCGCGCTTCCTGCGAGAGTGCGCCACTTCCGGTTCTTTTTCGTTTCGAATAGCAGACGAGAATGCTCGCGCTTCTTGAGCGCCAAGTTCGAGCGATGGCGTGGACGTACCTTGCACGACGAAAACTCGCGCTTGCACTGTTGGTGCACCACCTGCGCCGCAAGCGTAGGCGGTCAATGTACATACGGTACATCTTTGACAAGCGTACGGTCTACGGTACTCAAGCTTCTTCGTGTCGTAGACACACGGGTGAGGACGAGTTCCCTCGATGAGCTTCTCGACCGACCGAGTCCGATTGTTCAAACATGACGCCACACGGAGTGGTGCTCCTGTCGTCTGCCATTGCTCGCATTCGCCGCACTTCCCGCGCGACGCCTGCCGGGAGCCAGCACGTGATGCATTCTGGTCCGGCGTCGCCGGCGCGTCCGGCGCGGAATACCGCATGCTCCATTTTGGCGTCGAGGCGGTCAGGCTGCGTCGAACGCCGCCGGTCGCGTCGGTTACGCCACGACGCCGGAGTATAGAGCGTCGGGTTTTCGCCGACGTGACGTCGCTGTGACGCGCTCGCACGCGCGCACGCGTTACGTCGGAGTATAACAGAGCCTTAAGTCTATCTGCAGCATCGCCACTTGGCCTCCTTCGTTGCTAATACAGTGTCTAAAATTGTTCGCGCGACATGTATGTTTGTTTGAATGCACCTTCCCATATACCACATGTTTGGTGTTCACCTACTAAATTACATATGACTTGCTGGAGTCTCTTAGTTGAAACCTGTGCAAAAATTTTATAATCGACGCTATACATAAAGTGATCGGTCGGTACTCGCTCACGCCTTGCCGCATTCGCATCTGTGCCTTTCGGTATAAGCAGACTATATGTTTTCAGAAAGGAGGGTGGTAATGCTTTGAATTCCTACGCCTCGCGAATTACTTCCAGGAAAAAAGAGGCTACTAAATCTTTGAACTTTTAATAAAATTCTGCAGTTATCCCGTCAGGTCCGGCCGTTTCATGAGCCGGCAAACCATCTATTGCCCGTTCTGTTTCTCCGAGCTGTCAATCTCGTCCGTGTTAATCTGCTGTTGGCAGCCTCCCAAATAACTGTACATAATATCCAAGAAAGGCATTCTCTATAAACTTTTTGTCACCACTTATAGTACCATTGTGACTAATCATCGTTATTTTCTTATCTTGCGCGTACTTCCTTTCTTCGACCAGGGCACGCCGAGTGGGCTGCTCGCCTAGCAGAAACTTATCTGCTCTGGCTCGCACGATCGCACCGCGCGATAACGCTCTTGGTGTAAGCTATCCAAGTGGCTTCTTACTTCTTTTATTTCTGCCACGTTCGCGCACGGGTTTCTATTTCATTTTCGAAAAGCTCATGCCAATACTTTTGCAATTCCTTCTCCTTGTCTGACCTCTTCTTTCAAATATTCCCGTTTTTCAAGAAAGAATGTTTCTTTTCCGGAGGCAATTTTCTTTAGCGTCTCTATTACTCTCTCAACAAAAACAGCGTCGTCTAGCAATCGGTTAGTCATTTTCCACAAGTACCAACTAAATTTGTTCTTAGGCTGCTTGTTATTTCCCACCGTCACAGTGACTAAATAATGTATCTTAGAAAAAAAAAGAGGCTTCACGACGTAGCCTGATACAGTGGTGACAACTTCGGCCGACATGAAGATTCGGTCTAGACGCGCGTTAGATGACTTTTGAAAATGAGTAAAACGAAGAGTGTCGCGACTGGCCCTCGAGCGCGCTACGTCTTCCAGATCGTGTTCTTGCAACATTCCGGTTAATATAATTCTACGCTGCTATCTCGGTACGACGCGCCTGAACTTCGATCAGCCCGGCTGCATACGAAATTGAAGTTTCTCAAAAGATTCCACTACTTTGTCGCACTGCATGTACAAGCTGAGAAACTGGAAGAAAATTACCCTCTCGTTCGCTCTGTTGGGCGCATAGATGCATATGACTCGCCAGTCACGGTTAAATAAAGTTAAGTCACACAAAACAAAACACCCCAGCTCATCGACGACGACATTCAAGTCTCGCAGCGGCACTGACTTTAAAAAAAAAGAAAAAAAAAAACAGCCTGCCGACATCTTTTTTGCGTGACTGACGCACACCTCGTAGCGGCTAGAGAAAGGCCGCAGCGCTTGTTCTATTTCGTCATCGGGAGCCATTTTTTGTCTCCTGGAGCGCTAGGAAATCAATTTTCTCTTCTGCCAGTATAGTCGCTGCAGCTGGTATTGTTTCTCCCGTGCGTTAAAGCCACGTACATTTAAAGTCACAAATTGTACGAACTCGTTAAAAAAAAAAAGAAAGAAAACTGCTCGAGTCGTTAAAACGATCAGAAAGAAACGCTACCCAACCGAGCCTCATGCTGCACCCGGAGACTTAAAACACCGGAGTGATCGTGAAAACTCGCAGTGAGTCTTCTCTGCGACGATCGTCCGTCGGTAAACGCGGTTCCGCTACACGACTCTTTTTGGGTGCACATTCACGTGAGTAGCAGTCCCGCCGGCTGGATCTGGTGCTACAGCAGGTCGCTTCCCAGTCAGACCTGAGTCCATGTCGACGTCTTTGCTGTCGTCCGCTCCTCCGTTGCTATAGTCATGGCCAGGATGACCCTCCGTCGTTGCCTCTGCTCCACGTTCACGATATGCTTGCTGATCGTCGAGCCGCTCCTTCGTTCCCTCACCGGCCGTGACTTGCACCTGCACCGTCACCTCAGGATTCTGTGATGGAGTCGCTGCGTCAGGGTCCCCGTCGTCATCGTGTTTCCACGCTCCGCTTGGTTCCGTCCGTGTCAGGGCGGCGGGCGGTGACCCTCCCACGGCTTCCTCGGCTTCAGCGTCGTCCATGACGTAGTCGGAATTGTCCTCCGACTTGCGGTCGCGGGCGATTGAAGCGTACGTCTTCATACAGTCGTCCGTCTCGTGACCGTACCGGTGACAGTCCGTACAGCGCGGGACGCGGCAGTCGCGACGGATGTGCCCCTTCCGCCTGCATCTAAGACACAGCGGGGCCCGTCCTGGTACAACGACAAGGACCTTGCATCCTTTCAGACGGATTTCGTGGGGGAGACTGTCGACAGTGTAGCCTTCTTGGAGGGTCAGGCATACAGACCGGGTGTTCGACTCGACAGCCTCGAAACCCTTCTCCCGAAAGAAGTCTTTCGGTACGTCGTAAGGCACCCAATGCAGCCTGAGTTTGACCGCCACGTTGGCTGGGTCCAGCACGAAGCAACGTCCCCCTTTCACGTTCAGTTTTTTTGCATCCACTAACCTTCGCTTCGCTTGAAGCGTGTGCAGTCGGAGCATCCACACGTGATTCGTTTGGTGCGGCCCCGCCGACGCCAGGTCTTTCAGCATTTTCGGCCGCCGCAGTTCGTCGCGAAAGTTTTGGATCCGGTATGGCCGGCCCTTCACGTCGCAGTGAAGAATCACCGAGTTAGTGGCAACGTATCCAGTAGGCAGAGTGGGCAGGATGATCTTGTATTCTTCAGGAGTTTCCAGAAACAGCAGATCTAAGTACCACGGCTTGACACGTCCGTTTTTGCCGCTCCGACGGAGCACATGATAACACGTCCGTCGCGCTCGGCAGCCTTAAATAAAATCCTAGGAAACGCAGATATTTTTGACAACATTTATTTACATTATGTATTACAGGGCACGTGCATGGCCATAGCCTGTAGAAAATTAAGTAGAAATTTAAGATTGCATTTGCTGCGGGATGACATCAGCGCGAATTCTAAAATTTGGATTCGAGACGTTTAGGTAGTTTCAGTGCAGCGAAGTGGACGTTGTGTCCCGAAAAATGCTGCAACAGGTCAGGGACCCGAACCAACTCCGTCGACAGCAGTTTCTGGAGACTCGGATGGCTCGGAACACGGTTAGACAAAAAATTCCTGTGAACCAAGTAGTACCAATGAAATCGGAAGTGATCACAGTGCTCGAGCCAGTCAGTGAAGAGACAAGTGATGAAATGGTAGAAGGCGACGGGAGATTTGAAGACAATTTCCTGTGTCCAAGTTTCCGAAGGGGCCGTGGAAGTCGATTGTAACGACGTTGGACGCCATTATAGTGACCCTAAGGTACGCTGTTTCGGCCGGCCTTAATTGGACGCAGGTTGAAGGGCTTTTGAATCTCGAAAACTTCCACGCTGGAGTCGATATTCTTCCCGGCATGCACCAAACCCGAATTCCGGCAGATCTGGGCACAGATCAACAAAAACATAATCCATCATTTTTTTTTTTTTGGTACGCTGTGTTTTAAGTTTATTGGGAAGTCAAGAAGAAAAACTAAAGGCCCAAACTGACAACAAGAGTAAGCGTGAAATGCCTTTCACAAAGGAACTTCCTTGCTCAACTGCAAAGTGAAAACGCTGCCTGACACGTATACTCTGTGTGAAACAAAATGTAATCATAATTTGGGGAAGGTAATGCTTATTTTGGGGTGAGTGTTTAATGTGCATTTTATGCGCATCTTTCTTTTAATGACGTCTATGGTGTTATTGGATTTTTTTATGTTATTCGGCACTACCAGTGCCGGATCCAACGGGGCCCAGGGGGCCTGAGCCCCTCCCGAGACATATATCAGACTTCCCAATTTTGGCCTCTATCAAAGCGATGCTCCCTTTTCCACCCTTTGAAAATCTCCCCTCTTGACGCTACTTCAGCTGGCGAGGCTCCCCCCCACCCCCCTTTTTTTTTCTTTTTTTTTTTTGCCCACCTATGTTTCCTAGATGCATCTTGGCGCCGCAATATGGCTGCTTTGACCTCCTTATCCCTCCAGCCTTTTGGTTCGTGTATTCGTTTTTGCTTACCTCTTTGTTTAATTCAATGCTTCTCTAAATCTCTTTTAAAGACCCCTATTAGATCTTCATACATCCATTCTCTTTCTGGTTGTTTCGATACTATGTCAATATTTTTATACTTTTTTATTTGAGCTTCACTTAGTGTGGGCTTACCCGCTCGTTCCTGAGCTTGTTGTTCTGCTTCGGGTGCGCCAAATTTAATTTTAATTCTTTTGTTGTCACTCCCTAAGCTTTTTGTACCTTCCTCATCTATTTCCACACTTCCTAGCCTGTCATACGGTTTGTGGGACATAAGGTAGTAGTCTATTGTTGAGTGTGAATTGTTTCGTTCCCACGTTATTTTCTTGTCGCGTTTTGCTTGTGCATTAACCAACACTAGGCCCAGGGAATCACAGAAATCTTCTGGCAACTTTCCGGCCGTATTTGAGAATCAGTCAACCTCTTCTAAGTGGGCATTTATGTCTCCTATGATAATTAGCTCCTGATTAAAGCCAATTTCTCCAATGTCCCTTGATATGCATGTCAAAATTAAAATGTTCTGTATTTTCCTCCATTGAGTCATTTCCTGTTTTAAGGTAAGCAAACCCCAGAGGAGTGTTCAGACCTGTTACCCTAGCTTTCAGCCATAAGTGTTCTTTCCAGATTTCCTTCTCTCTTTCTCAATCTTGTTTTTCTTTTTTCTTTTTTTTAGTAACATGCCTAAACCTTCGCTTTTGCGTTCACCTTCCCTCCGGTCGCACCCCATTCAGGAGTAGCCTGATATGTACGGTGGTTCCTCTTCATCTCTAAAGTGAGTTTCCGCTACCCCATGAACTGTAAAATTTTCAGCCTCTAATTGTTCACCAATCTCCTCCCACTTTATTAGGTTCCTACCTCCCTGCATGTTTATAAAGATTACATTGAGCCGATTCTTTATCTTGTTTCTACGGGGCTTCCTCCTGCCCTCCCTGCTGCTCTTGCGGTACTCACACCCAGGAGCTTCCCCCGACTCTGGTACTGGTTCATCTGCACCGGTAACCTCCGAGCTTCGTGGGTCCCCAAAATATCTACGACATGACGCCCAATTCAATCCTATTATCGTGGCTCCACTGTAGTGGATGCCCCATGTAAAAGGGTCGGAATCGAGCATCATACACCACCCTGTTTACTTCCACTACGCCGTACTAAAGTCGTTGGCTCATCCCCCTAATCACCCGGTTAGTTTCCACCACCTGCTGCTCTGTCTGAAAAGACGGTACAATGTATTCTCGTTCTGAATACAATATATATTCATGCGAGCTTCACCGGAAGGCCATAGAAGGCCAGCGATTTCAAAGACGCCCTATTTTCTATCGTCGACCGGAAGGACGTCGTCGGCTTAGGCCTGTATCAAATGAGCCACATCCGGATGATGACCTTCGGCAAAGCTGCTGCAAAAAACAAGGTGAAGACACAGGAAGAGCTCGACATCAAAGGGAAAAAATGCATCATCATTGACCCATGCAAAGAGGAAATCAAGCTCAAGCTTCTATGGGTGCCTATTCCCATCCCGGACTCGGAGGTGAGAAAGGTCCTTGAACTCTTTGAAAAAGTCAATGGCATGAAGAGAGAAAAGTGGAGATTTTCAGGTCTTCAGGTCTTAAAATCAACGACAATAGATGTGACTCTTGTTCTAAGGCAGGATCTCATGATAGACAAGATCCCACACATCTTGAACGTATACGGGTTGAACACGCTCGTTGTAATCCCCGGAAGACCACCACCCTGCCTGAGATATGCAAAGCGATTGGGCAGATCCACCGACAGTACAGCACTCCTCTGTGCCATGAGTGCTGGCGGTATGGACATACAACTGAAGAGTGCGTCGAAAATATGCCTCCAAGCTCCAAGGAAATGCATCATGAAAGAATGACCACAGCGAGCACCTAATGGATGTGGAGGAAATGTGCAACGAGGAGCTGACACCTTTGCAAGCGACGGACGACCACGCTATCACATAAGACGACAACTTTAACAGCGTTACCAAAGACGTGTTAGCGGAGCAAATGACCACCGTAGAGCAAGACTTGGGACACAAGGCACCACAAGCTCAACCAGTGATGTCTACAAACAAGGAATAGGACTCGCGTAAGCCACTAATGCAAGTCAAAAAGTTGGCTGAGGAAGACAGAACAGATAGGCGACACATCAAGAAACCTAAGGTTGATGTCACCGAGTCTGCGAGGGAGGAATGTCAGGTCACAATATTTCCTACAACCTCCACCGACCCACAGAAGCATCTGGTTCCTAAGGGACAACGGCTAAAGCCAAAATTCAAAGACCGGAAACCATCCTTCCCGGCTGTCCTGGAATCCGACCCGCAAAATGAATAGTAACCCCGTCACCGCCGCCCAGATAAGTCCCTTCATTATTTCTACCTTAAATGTGCAAAAAATAAATTCGAAAAAAAAAACTGTTTCGGTTTCTAGAGAAATACGACAGCGACATTGATGGCCTTGCAGGAAACATAAGTGTCAGAACAGAGAATTTCTTATTTTCGGGATGAACGCCTACGACGTGGTCCACTGGCCTGCAATCGACTACTCAGCAGGGTGCGCAATTCTGTTCAAGAAACATGTGAATCATAAACTGTGTAACATTTTCTAAGGGACTTACAGTGGGCGCCTAATGGTAGCAACGTTCTCCTACAAAACCAGCCTTGGCGCATAATTATTGTGTACGCGTACAACGATGTCGTTCAAAGGGAAAGCCTTTTCTGTCAGGCTAGAATTTACGCCGGCACTAGATTTAACGTCATCCTACAAGGAGACTTCAACTGCGGTTTAAGGACAGGGTTTTATCAACAATGTAGATCAAAGCGCAGAAGTTTTAAAATCACTGGTTTTACGCTGCGACTTGGTACACTCATCAGCAACATCAAACCAAGCGATCTGCTTTACTCACTTCCAAGGGTCGTCTAATGCACGAATAGAACCTAACTTTCCCGAGCAGTTTGCGGTACAATGAGTAGCTACAACGTAATTCCTGCCTTTTTTTTATCACTGTATGGTTCAGGTGACAGTAGGCACGAAAATATCTTAGAAAACAAGGAACTCACAGGTCTCGTCCCTTTGGAAAATGAATGAGAGACTGCTTGAAAACGAAGATCTCAAGAAAGGACTCTGAAAAATATTGAATGCCCCAAACATGGGTGGGGACAGAAATGGGAAATGTTTAAACAAGAAATAAGGAAGATGAGCATTAAACTGCCATCAATTGTGGCATACCGACAAAAAATGGAAGAAAGGAGACTTAATGATGACATTCCCTTCCTGTATCGCCTTGAATGCCAGAAGCCAGTAAAATACAAAGATGACATAAAGAACCTAAGAAAACAAATTGAATAAAATTATAAACTGCATTACGAAGGAGCCGCAGTAAAAACGTGTACCTTGCAAGTCATAGAGGGACAGCGACCGACGAAGAGGTACACATCGCGACACTGTTAGCGCGAACACATCGGCGCATTTTTGCATTTTACTTCTAAATAGTATTAGCGAGCACGAAATTTTATCGCTTACATTAGAGAACTAAATGAGCTCTTTCCGTAGCAATAATAACTTGGATGACATCTCTTGGTTTCGAAGAGAAAAACTGGAAAAACCGGCGATCGCTTGTTCGCGCTAACAGTGTCGCGCTCTGTACCTTAATGCCAAGAGAGAATATGCAAAAAAGAAACGAATTGACACATTACAAGAAAATGGTCGAATTTTGACTGATGAAAAGGAAATTCGAGGAACATTTGAAGCCTACTACGAAATATATTTACTTCCAAGCCACTTAATGTAACCATGCAAATGCAGGAATCTTTATTATCAGAGCTACCAACACTACCAAAAGAGACGACCGAAAACCTAAACGCCCCCATCGATGTAGGTGAAGTTTAATTAAATATTTAAAAAAAGATAAGAAAACGAGAAGGTCCCCCCCCCCCCCCCCCCCCCCCCCAGATGGTTTAACAGCTAGTTTTTACAAGAAATGAAACAAGAGACTTGCGCCTCTACAAATGTTTTCAACGAATCGTACTCCAACCAATCTCTACCGCCATTATTTCGGAAGGCACACACAATGTTAATACTTAAATCCAACGACTTAGACAAGCTTCAGCGGCTAGAAGGTTATCGGCCAACAAGTTTAGTCAATAACGACTACAAAATTTTTGCACGAGTGCTAGCAGGTCGATTGCAAAGCGTAATATCTTAGATTGTTGGTGACCACCAGGCTTTCTCCATTAAGGCAAGGAATATTCAAACCAACCTTCACATAGTTCGATCTATAATAGAGGTCTGCCAACAAACACATGAAGCCGCGGAAATTTTACAACTCGATCTTGCAAAGGCCTTTAATAAAGTTCAACACTCCTTTCTCTTCTCTCTTCTGGGGCACATACAAGTAGAGAAAATGTCGAGCGTGGGATAAAACGTTGTTATATTGACATATCAACCAAATTAATGGTCAACGGGGCTCTTACACGATCAATAGAAGTTCAGCGTTCAGTCGGGCAAAGATGCCCCTTGTCACCCCTTCTTTTCGATCTCTACCTTGAACCACCCTGCAGAAGCATCATGAACGACAACGAAGTTCAAATAGTCTCCACAGCTGCGAAGTCAAGCTTCCGGCCTACGCCGACGACGTTAATTGTGCTTAGAAAACGCAATGTCACGTGTTTCACATTTTTGTGCCGTGTCTGGTGCGGCGATAATCTACGAAAGTTGGGGTTCGTTTTGTGGATAGTGTGGAAAATGACTCCGCCCATATTTGTGAACATAAAATGGTCCACCGAGAAACCACCACTGTTGGGAGTACCGCTGAATGCAGTGGACAATCCAAAGGCAATGTGGGACAATGTTGGAAAAAATGTCAAATCAGCTGCACGCGTGTGGAACCTCGGATATTTATCAACCTTTGGTGCAACATTTACTTTTTGTCAAAACTAACATACCTTCTGCAGGTTATGCATTGTTCCAGAGTAACAGTCAGCGTGTTTAACAGGATATTTGCGACATTCATATCTGAGGTCACCGTATGAGCCAATGAGAAGATCAAACTTATTTCGGAAAATTCAAGACGGGGGCTTGGTCTGTGTCACATCTTTGTGAAACAGCTAGTTGCCAGTTGGAATTTTGTTTTTTTAGACAGGAAGAGCATCCTTTCTTGGAGATGTGCAAAAAGTTTTTCTTGGCAAAATACTTGGTACCACCAGCTGATGATAACCACGAGTAAAATAACGTTACGAGGATATTATAAAGAAGTAGGAGACACTTTGGATTTCGTAAGAGCAAGGCTTGACCTAAACTTTTTAACACCGTGCTAAAAAAAAAAGGACGACTGGTAAAGAAACTTTGCTTTCGACTTCGTTGTACTGTCCGTTTTTTTTATTTTTCCTTCGTCTCAGGGTTATTATGGATACCATTCATCAGCTCGCCTGTGTTTTTTACCTTTCTTTGCTTTCGCTGTTTCCGGACCCAGAACCTCGGTTCGTTGTGTGCGCGTTAATAAATTTCCTTTACACCCCCCCCCCCCCCCCCCCCCCCCACCCCCCTCGCCCCGCGTGTCCCGCATTTCGCTAGCAGAATGGTGGTCGCACGGTGTACCCTAAGGCGAAGGCAACACCAGGCGAAGAAAGAAAGAACGAGCACTAGAAAGGCGGGACGGGAGAGGACGGCAATTAAGGGCGAGGGGAGAAAGAAACAGCATTAGGAACATTAGAGAGGGAAGGAGGTTCTCTTGTCCTCCCCAGCCTTCCTAGTGCTTGCCCTTTCTACCCTCGCCTGGCGTTGCCTTCGCCTTTGCTGCACGCAACATTCACTGGACGCCATATTTGAGGGCGATGTTTAGAGCGCATGTTCAGAACGAGCTCACATTAATAGCCTGCTAGGACCGGCAATCTTGATGGTGCGGAATGCACGTTGCAAAAGAACTGCGGGAGCTCGCCGTCAGCACGCGCTCAGCAGCCGCGCACACAGATATGGCCGCCAGTGAATACTCCCTACAGATAATAGGTTAGAATTAGGCCCACGCCAAACACATCACAAATAGTAACTAGGGGAGTGAAAAGTTCGACAAAGGTTCGACTCAGGTTCGACTGCTATGCGCATGCGCGACAGGCTTGCCAGTTGGCTTCGGATTGGATGGTGAAGGCTAAGGGATGAATTAAAGGCAGCACTGATGGTTATTTCAGTACAAAAAAAAAATACTTCTTCAGTGATTAGAAAATTAAAATAACCCTCTGGCATAAAAACAATCTCCAAACCTAGACATGCTTGTATCAAGGTCTGGTCACACTCTCCACAAAGTCGAACCGGTCGAATCTGGTGAAATGTTCAAAGGTTTCGAACCCCAAAAGTTCGATGACCTAGAAATCTGGTTCGACAAAAGTTCTCGACACCCCTAGTCCCCGCTCCGCGAATGCAGCCACCGAGCAACCATCTTGCATACCGTTATTTTTTTTTTTTTTTTTCTTACTAGCATTGCAGGGGCCGGCGGCAGCGCTCTAAAGACACATTTTCTACTCGTTCGTCGTCATTCGCCGAAGACGTTTTTTTTAAGATTAGGGGTGTCGCGAACCGGCGGAGGTTCAAGTTCGACGAACCTTGTATTGAGGTTCGACCCGTGTGCGCATGTGCGACAGGCTGGCCAGTTGGCTTCAAATTGGTTGATGATGGCTAAGGCATGAACTAAGGGCAGCGCTGATTAGTTATTTTAGTCAATACAGTACAAAAAATTAGGTTATAAGATTCTTCAGTGATTAGAATTAGTTTCTTTTAATTGCAGCTGTTCACAAAATTAATATAGCCATTTGCATAAAAAAAAAAATTCTCCAAACGTAGATATGCTTGTATCAAGGTCTGGCCACACTGTCCACAAAGTCTAACCGGTCGGTTCTGGCGAAAAGGTCGAAGGTTCGTCGAACCAGTTCGACCCAGTCGAACCCCAAAAGTTCGACCTAAAAATCTGGTTCGACAAAACTTCGCGACACCCCTACTAGAGTGTACTAGAAGGAACGAGTGGGGCCACCGAAGTGCTATTTAGGTACCGCCGCATGTGGAAAAAACCGGCTAATCCAAGCCACTTCGCTCGTAGTGCCCTACCGGGAGCTACGAGCGAAGTGGTTCAGATTAGCCGTTTTTTATGAAAAACGCATTTCGTTCCAAACCCAAGCTCGACCAGCACACTGGTCAAGGTCATAGAAACAATAGAACGCAGTACTATATTTTTTTATACAACCTAGACGTTAGTCGTCACGTATATAAAGTCACCGCGACCCAACTTGTTCTCACAATGTCATGCGACATCAGGACGACGCATTAACATCAACGTCATCATCGACGTTGACAACGTACGTTACACGACATCAAGACTGCGTTCTGACGTCATATTGCGATGACAACGACCACGTCAGCATTGACGTTGATGACGACGTCACGGGACGTCAAGATGACAGCATCCTTGTCAATGCGAAGTCATAAGGGCGCTTGGTGTCAGTTCGTCAACGTCGTTGTCGACATGACGCAACTCGACTTCACGAAGATGTCCCGAAGACTTCAGGACATTGACGTTGACGTCAGCGTCGACGACGTTACACGCCGTCAAGACTTCGTCGTGACTGCGGGTCGACGTTGATGCTGGCAAAGGTGACGACGTTGCACGCCGTCAAGGCTTCGTTGTGACGTTAACGACGATGTCAGGATGACGTTACCGTGACGTCATAGCAACGTTTGACATTGCGTGGGATGCCGACGTCAACATCGGCATCGACGACCACGTCCACGTCGTCCTCGACGCGGCGCGCGACGTCATGACCGCTTTGCAGCGGCAACTTGATGTCGCGTTACCATTTCATACTCAACGCGATGTGATGTCACGACTGCGTCACAATGGTGACTTGACGTCGCGTAATGGCGTCCTCAACGCGATGTCACGGCTGCGTTACGATGGCGACTTAATGTCGCGATACGGCGTCGTCTTCGACGTGACAGGATGTCACGACGGCCTTACGACAGCATCTTGGCGTTGCGTAACATCGTAGTCGACGATGACGTCGTGGCGTCGTCGTAACGTCCCATCGTCGTGTCGTGGTGCTTTGACATTACCTCTGACGTCAAAATCATAAAAAACGACACAGGTCAAGATCAAATAAGCAATATAGCCCCTTAGGGACTCTATTGCTTATATGATCTTGACCCGTGTCATTGCTTGATCGCACGCAGCGAAGGTGGCGCTGCGATCGAAGTGGCTTGGTTCCGCCTGAACGCTTTCCACATTTTGAGGTGCAACTGAAAGCATGAGCGGAGCCTGTAGCACCGTCCCACTCACACATTCTAGTACACTCTACCCTTACCCCTATTTAAGATCCTGTGTGAGGCCTTTAGTGTGGCCAGGCCTTGATACAAGCATGTCTAGGTTTGAAGATTTTTTTTTATGCAAAAATTTTTATTTTATGAACAGTTGCAATTAAAAGAAACTAATTCTAATCACTGAAGTTAATAACTTTATTTCGTGTAGTCTTAATTGAAATAACCAATCAGTGCTGCCCTTAATTCATTCCTTAGCCATCACCATCCAATCCGAAGCCAACTGGCCAGCCTGTCGCACATGCGCATGGCAGTCGAACCCGAGTCGAACCTTCGTCGACCTTTTCACAAGAAGTTAAAAAAAGCCGAACCTGGTCGAATGCGAACTCGACCAGTTTGCGACATTACTAATAGTAACACCTCCCACAGTGCGGGAGGTGTTACTATTAGGCACCAGTTACTACTAGGCACCAGGTGCAGACTATGCTCCGGGTGCGAATACACACCAGGTGAGGACTAACCAAGTAAAATCTTTTCTTTTTTCAATTAAATTGTGAACCTGCGGACCATACACAAACTCAGCTCCGTTACGTCACTGCGCGGTGGTGGTGCATTGAGCATCTGGAGCTGTGGGCAAAAGTCACCATGTGGGACGTGCATTCCTGCATTGTTTTGAAAGAAACCAGACGAAAACCTGCCTTCTCGTCAAAACACCGTGACTGAGGCTGTACCAAAAGAGTCGAGAAAGGTTTGAAGGTCAGCTATCATGTGCTCAGTTTGTCCGGGAACGTGGATGTGCTGTGAAAAGGGAAAACTAGATGCCATCGGACCACGAGTGCTTGGGCGGGAAGCACTTTGGGGTTAATTCATGGAACCTCGTAGTCATCAGATTTATTTGTGTTGTTCCAACATGAATGCGGGAAAACCATCAAGTTGTACGGACCACCTGCACACTACATTCACTGTGTCTTTAAATTCAAACGGCCGCCTAATCGTTCAAACTGTTGCCTGTTCTTTCAAACGTTTCTGCTGGTCGTCTGAAAGAGCAGACGACACCACCTCGTAGACTAAACGTTGGCCCGATAATTGCGATAAGAAGTAAGTGCAGGCCTCAAAAGCCTTTTAAGTTTGAAGGTTGGTTGGGGTAAGCAGGCTCGGTGTAAACAGCAGATACAAGGAGATGTTGATCATTGTTACTAGTGGCCATCACCAACTTGTTGTGCCCGATTAACTTGGTCCGATTCTGCTTGCGATATACAGTATCGACGTCGACCATCTCAGCTCTGTTTTACACTTTTGCAGCCCGAACGACATCATGACTAAACATTGCAAGCGGAATCTCATCATGCGAATCAGTTTAGAGTCCATTCTGCAGCTTTCACGAGGAATGAATCGGCACACGTCACATTATTCATGCAATGTTTTGTGGTGCAACGAGCCTCGGTAATTTCGGTAAGGCCGCTCAAGTAGTCGGACATCGCCAGGAAGACGTAGAGTCAACAATTCCAACGCGAAAAAGAGCACGGGGGCAATCACCGATGCCAACAACATTGCATTTCAATGGTTTGCTTATGGGCGACAGCAAGCTTCTTGCCCACACTCCACCGTGCAAGCGCGGCGCCGGTGGCGTCTGCTAGGGGTGCTCCAGTTTGTTTGTAAATATGAGTGGGTCTATACACCGGGTGCAGGCTGTAGTCTTGAAAATGCAGTAGTCTAAAAATGGAACAATTGATTGTGCTGTTGACTGGCTAAACTGCCCGCTGTCAGCTAAATTAGTGGGCTCTAGTGAGTCGGTGCATAAGGAATCTAAATGAAATTACATTAAGATATCTGAAATTTGTGCTCTTCTAGATGATACTGCACAAAACAGCATTCTTCTCACAATAACAAACCCGTTTAAAGTTCTCTGGACCAAAACTGATATCTAAGATGCTCTGGCTTGATAAAGTAAACAATCAAATGAGGCCATTTCCCTTAACATGTTGCTGTATTTGAATTCCTACGAACGAATTGCAGTTTTTATAACGTAGAAAAAATGCCCCGCCTGAAGCTTGCCTCAGGATGCGCCTTGAGGTGTCCGACACAGCAATGGCACTACACATAAGAACGAACCTGGAATGATGATACAAACACTGGACACTTGTCCACCACACAGCTATGACCTACAAGCCTCGTAAACATTACCCCTAATCAAAATGTTCTCATGCGATGATGCTTACAGTGGAAGACCATACACCTCTTAAACTTGAACTAAAAGGGAGAGGTTGAGGTAGATAACCTAGAAAGACAGCCTCACAATTCGTACAGCAGTTTTTCAGCCATCTGTTCGTCCACTCTACGAAACGTCCTGGCTGCCTCGTTGCGCCTCTCCTCCATGCCAGCTTTGTCGCACAGCAATGCCAGCCAATAGGCAGACTCCCTGATGCCTCGCTTCGACTCTACCGTCTCGTAGCACTTCAAAGCAGACGAGGCCAGATGCACAGCGCTCTCCAGTCCCCCATGTCCCTCGCTCTTGAACCGGCACTTGGCCAGGAGCAGGTATAGCTGTCCGACATCCACCAGGCCCCCCTGTGACAGCACTACTGTAACCACTTCTTCCAGTAAAGTGCACGCATGCCCCGGAAGCCCCACCTCAAACTGAACCCCCGCCATCAGGACCACTAAGCTGGCCCGCAGGTAGGACAGATGGTGCTTCTCCGCTAGGGTGAGGCCCTCACACAGGACTGGGATAGCAAGCACAGGCTGGGACGACTCAATTAGAATCTCTGCCTTGAGAAGGTAACACCTCCCTTTAAAGTGGGGAAGGCTGCCCTCAAAATTGCTAGTGTTGTCTCCGTCACCCGTCCCCTTAATGTCCTCAATTGCAAGAACCGTGTCGACAAGGTCCAGGGCTTCGTTGAGGTGTCCCTGCCAGAGAAGGAGTTTGACCTTGCAGAGGTCCCCTTCGAAGCGGTTCAGTATCCGTATTCCGGATGCTAGCCCCTCAGCTCTAGGCCAAAGGGTCTTGTGGAGTGCTTCGTGAAAGCTGCACTCGAGGCGGCACAGAGTGACCAGGTTCTGGCATGCTGAGTAGGCCGGGAAGAGCGTTGAGGCCAAGTCTAGGAGGCTGGTTGAGTCGTTATATCGCCCGTGAAGGGTCAACGCCCAAGCGAGACTGCGCAAGGCCAGACAGGCAGGTTCCCCCATTGGAACGACGCCGGCCGTGCGTAGCTGATCGGCTCTTCCTAGCTGCAACAGCAACTGCGCCTGGAGATTAGCCATTCGCTGAAACCCGTACAATGTCCAGAGGGCAGCCTTCTGTGACGTAACTGTACCAATGCCGGTATCTCCCTGTGGATGCTGGAAGTTGAGCACTTCGCTCCTGGACAAGAGCTCGAGGGCGGCTGCCGGTGGCGAGCCCGCTTCGGCGCCGACTCTTGTAAGCGCCTGGATGCCCAGCGAGGCAATGCCGCACAGGCCTAATTCGGAGGCCCTGGTGACCGAGCACCGCAGTTGGGCCTCCGGACAGCGGGCCCCGTCCAGGCGGCAGTGCCAGGCGAGCGCGTGTTGTAAGAACACTACGTCGTTGGCGTCCTGCGCGAGGGTCACAGCTTCGCGCAGGGCGGCCCGGGCCTCGGCGTCGTGGCCCATCTTAGCGTGAAGCATGGCGAGGTGGAGGGACGCGTAGCGAAGATTACGGCCACTGTCTTCGGAGGATGCCGCCGTCGCCATCGGACCAGGCTTGGAGCTCGCGTCCGGAGCGCTGGTGCGGTCGAAGTGCTGCCGCAAGCTCTCCACGGCGCCAAAGTACTCCTTTACCGAGAGGCAGTTGAGAAAGGACACGTAGTGCGCCTCTGTGAGGGCAGGGTTCCCGCCGACGAGCTCGCGGAGCTTTTGTTGGAGCTGGGGCGGCGGCAGGGCCGCCTTCTCGTTGACTTGCATCAGCGTGACCTGCTGAGCGAGGAACAGATCCGCCTGCCGCTGCGTCGCCTTCGAATCTCCGTTCCCCTCGGCGTCGTAGTACGACCTAAAGCTCTGGTGCAGCTTCACCAAACCGCTGAAGTTGAGCTTGTCAAGTGCCAGAAGCATCCGACGAACAAACAGACCAAGGACGCTGCTCTTGTGCAGAACGGCGGGCGTCGCGGTGGGGTCCGCGAGGAGGTTGTCCAGATTCGGGATGTAGTCCATGATGCCCGCTACCCCGGCGTCGTAGATGGTCCTCAGGCTGACGGTAAAGAGCCGCATGGTGTTTGGGTGCAGGACGCCGTCGAGGCAGCTCAGCAGCTCGCCCAGACTCATGTCTGGGCTCTGGAGCAGCTTGAGAGCGGTGATGGCGAAGTCCCGACACTGCTTGGTCGTGTGCGTCCACAGTTCCTGGTCGGGCTTGAGGTGCCGTTCGGTCTTGACACGGCAGTACTCCGAGACGAGGACCAGCAGCGCGAGCTTGTGCCCCGTCACTTGATCTCGGGAGGAGACCTTGGACGGCAGGAGTGCCCACAGACCCCCTTCCTGGTTCATGGGTGAGGTTGGTGGTCTCTCGCAAGCAGCAAGCCCGCTGAGACGAAGTCCTTGCGCGCGTCGTCCGACGACTTTACCGGTTACAAAAGTGCGATGTGATCGCTCGTATTATGCGCCATTTTAACGTGCTGGGTTAATGAATGGATAAATAAAAAGAAACTCTTTCTTTAAGGTAACGTGGTGACTTGCGCCATCTAGCTTGTTCTGTATTATTCATAAACTTCTAGAAGGGTAGTTGTTACTTAAAAGCTTTTAAACTAGTAAAGACAAATTTAATTGCATTTTGTTAAACCCAACTTAACACGGTGTAAAGATAAGACATTGGTAAGTTTTCGAACCTTCAGTCCAAAAGTTGAGCTTCACCAACTCTTGACTTTTCGAACACACCACACAAATTCCAGTGACGTCGAACTATAAAACGTTCGTCGAAAGGGGTGAATAACAGAACGCAGTCTGCGTGGACGCGCACGCGCGTCTAAAGAAAACAAAACAAGCATGAAGTTGGTGGCGTTGTTTTCGGGTATCGCTGCGATACGAACGTGACATTTTCTATCTTCCATCCTGTTGACAACCTACGAACAAGGTAGGAGGTCTCCTCACCTCTCTTTCTAGGCTTCGTAGATGGTTTGTCCGCATGGTAAACACGACAAGTCGGCTCTTGGAAGTTGGTCGATCGCTTGCGATCTTCGCATAGTTTGCGCAACTCACGGAACATCGGTGCGTCATTTGTAAAGTTACCGGACTACCTTACGTGTATTTCATAGTGAAATCAGCCTTCTGATTATCTCGCTTAAGATCGTAACCAGGGTCTGACAGGTGCTCTAAAGAACGTACTTGGCATTTGAAGTAGTGCGCGGCTAAAACATCTTGAGAAAAAAAAAAAAAAAAATGAAACTGCACGAAATTAAAAAAAAATATTGCGAAGTGGCAAAAATCGTATGAAAAAATAAACTTTCTTTTTGTTTGTTTCGGTGTAAGAAACTAAGGGGAAAAGTGGCATATGCTTTATTTTGAGACTATACACAAACTCAATTCTGTTACGTCACGGCGCGATGGTGGCGCGTCGAGTGCACTTCCGGTCTGGGCCTGTGGGCGGAAGTCACCATGCATAACGTGCATTCCTGCATTGTTTATGAACGAAACCAGACAAAATTCTGCCTTCTCGCCAAAATGCCGCATCTGGGGCTGCACCCAGGAACGGATGCAGGAATTTCCTGAGGGGGGGTCAGGTGTTGGTCAGCGTACCCTATGTTTAGGAACCCCCTCCCCCTCTTCTTTGTTTTACGCCCTAAATTTTACACATGTAAAAATCAAGAGGGGGGTCAGGACATCCGGACCCCCCCTCTAAATCCGCCCCTGGCTGCACCAAAAGAGTCGAGAAAGGTTTGAAGGTCAGTTTTCATGTGCTCAATCTGTCTGAGAATGTGGATCTATGCCGTGAAAGGGGAAAACCAGGCGCCGTCGGACCACGATTGCTTAGGCGGGAAGCACTTTAAGTTGATTTCACCAATACTTGTGTTCATGAGATTTATTTGTTTTGTTCCAACATAAACGTGGGAGAACCGTCAAGTTGTACGGACCGCCTTCGGACTACGTTCGGTGCGTCTTCAAGTTGAAACGGCAACCTGGTCGTTTGAACTGTTGTCTACTCTTTCAAACGTTTCTCTCTGCTTTTCCGGACGACACCGGCCCGTAGATTTAACTTTGGCCCTGTAATTGCGATAAGAAGTAAGTGCTGGCCTCAAAAGATATAAGTTTGAAGGTTGGTTGGGGTAAGCAGGCTCGGTGTAAACAGTCGATACAAGATGTTGGTCATTGTTACCAGTGGCCATCATCGACTTGTTATTTCTGATTCACTTGGTCCCATTCTGCTTGCGATTTTCAGTATCGACGTCAACCATCTCAGCTACGGTTCACCTTTTTGCTGTCCGAGCGACTTCGTGACTGAAAATTGCAAGTGGAATCTCATCATGCGAATCAGTCTTTAGCGTCCATTCTGCGGCTTCCACGTGGAGTGAATCACCGCATGTCAGAGTCACACAAAGTTTTGCATTGTAACGAGCCTTGTTAATTTCGCTGAGGCTGCTCAAGTAGTTAGATGTTTCCAGGAAAACGTAGAATCAACAATTCCAACGCAGAAAAGAGCACGGGGACTCATACTGACGCCAAAAACATTGCATTATTTAATGGTTTGTTTATGGGCAACGGCGGGCTTCTTGCCCACACTCCATCCCGCATGCACTGTGCCGGTGGCATCCGCTAGGGGTGCTCCGGTTTGTTTGTAAACATGAGTTGGTCTATACACGGAGCTTGCTGTCCTTTATTGTCTTGGCTTATATTTGGAAAAGGATCCAAGTGAGGCAAATGTAAAACTTCTATGTCTCTCCAATTAATACACTGAGATGCTGTGTACAAACACTACATATTTTCAGAATCCTAATGAACTGTGCGCACGTTTGTGAATCTGTTTGGACCATTTTCGTGTGATGGGTGCCATGTTGAAATATGACATAGTTGGTGTGACAGAAACTAAGTTTAAGGATAACTACAATAAAAGAGTATAGCCAAGAAAAAAGTCGGAACTGTACATGGCTTGCACATGATGTCATCCAAAGAGCGCTCCGATGGCCATCAGAGAAGAGGGGAAAAAGATCTCTGTCACCAGGATTCTCTTTTGTGTCTCCCAGATTTTCCAAGAAGATTATAAAAGATTAAGTCATCACTCGAAATTCCTCCTAAAGCTCCTAAAGCAGCTTCGCTTCCTCTGTCGTTCATGGTGACCAAAAGTATGCAATGTGATGTTGGTGCGAGCCATGTATAGGCCCAAACCCCTTGAATGTTCGCACCTTCCAGTCGGCAAATAAAGTAATTTGCTATTTGCCCCGATTTGGCTACAACGAATTTCAACGTGGCGGCTGCCACAAAAAAAAAAAAAACAGTCTAGACCTTTTCACCCTCCGTCGCATGGGCGCTGCCATCTTGGAATCGCGTGACGCGGTTGTCATAAGGTGGCTTCAAATCGTCGCTCCTCTCTCCCCTCCGCACTCTGGCAAAGGCGTTGTATTAGTGTTTTTTGTCACACTTTACAGCATTTTTTACAACAGAACTGTTAAGGGCTAGTTTCCCCAGGATCGTGTCCGGTACCAAATAAATGTTGATACCCGTGGTCAACAGAACACTGGTTGTTGCCGTCGCTCATAGATGGCGGTAGCTGTCCAGAGTGTTGTGCTTACCGGTTGTCTGCTTGCTGCCGTCGCTCATAAATCGCGGCAACCTTTCCAGCCTTGGCAATCAGACAACTGGTTGCTGCCGTCGCTGATAAATCGCAGCAACCTTTCTAGCCTTGGCAATCAGACAACTGGTTGCTGCCGTCGCTCATAAATGGCGGCAACATTTCTTCAGAGGAAAAAGAGTGGGAACAGAACAAGCGGCGATGTGTGCACCAGCGCGAATAGTTCCGCAACTGCCGTGAGGCTGCTATTGCCTAAAGTTCCACTGCGTCGAGCGCTTCAGATTTTCTTGCGAAAGAAGAACAGATCGCTTGCCTGGAAAGCTATCGCCGAGAACAGAAGCTACAGCTCCGCTGCTCTTCCTCCTTCACCAGAGTGGAAAGGCTGAAAGTTTTTTTGCCTTGCTTTGTGGTCATCTGGTACTTATTTTTACTGCCTAACTGCATGCCATCAATAGGTGCACAACTTCTGCACTTGATTTCATTGCACGTTTTGACTATTTGCACCTTCGGGGTACCGGACTGTAAGACACACGAGGGTTGAGAGGTCAATTATTTATGACAGCTCAAATTTGCTTAAGAAGCATTGGCACAATAAGAAGTGCAAGGTATATTTATGATCATGCATTTATGATCTTAAAGAAGGCAAATGCAGTCAACACAACATTTCACTATGTGTGTTTCTTAAAAGCATCAAAATGCATCCAAAGCAGGTGTTTTTGATTATATGAGAGGGAATCATTTTTGCGGTATAAACATTCGCTTGATCTGTTTATTTATGAATTTAAAGAAACTAGAGACTGCTCGGTCTCATGTCTGCAGTCATTCAATTTTCTTAAGATATCCAATTAAATAATTTATTTTGACAAAGAGGTTTGAACTTTTCAAGTGAAAAACGTGTCAGAAACAGCATGTGAGTGCCTGACAAAAGCACCCGAGGTACGCAATACGTGATGAAAAAGAAGCCGTCTGCATAAAAATCACTTGAGTGCAGCGTTGTCGATGCTCGATTTGCTCTGGGCACCGCTGAAAGTAAAAAGCATACATATGTTCAAACAAATACAGATCCGTCTACACGAATCTATGAAGTGGTGCCTGGCATTTGACTGGAGCCAAGCTTGCTGGAGGTCAATTCTCTTGTGCCAAATAATTTTATTCCAATATTTATACTGAAGACAGACGTCAGGCTTCAGCCGACAGGCTTCTCCCTTATCTTATTTACTCAATATGTTGTAGCCAAATGTCTGTATAACAAGTGGTTTCCTTAGATCAACATTGTTTAATGCTGCTAGTGAATTCTTTAGCACAGTTGCAGTTGATAGTTGAAAAAGTGTCCTACTCGGCCTAGGAAGCACTATTAAAACATCTCTCGTGTACTTAATTTTTTTAAAGATACCAATGAAAACAATATCTGTTTTTTTTGCATTCTATGCATTATTACAAGGGGGTTTCCCGGTCGGCAATTTTTATGAACACGTGTCCTCGAAAACCAAACAGTGAGCGGTAAACTTGCAAGCTCATCTGTCCTTTGCGATTCGTTGCATTGTTAGTCAGGCCGTCGACCTGCTTTTTCACTGCCCCCATGCAAGGCTCTTCACTAGTTTATTTTTAGGGAAACTATATCCAGTACGTCCATAGACATCACTAGCGCTTCCCCGGCACCATTTCAGTCGTTTCGCCACCTAACCTGGCGAAACGAGGAACATGATCAGAGGAAACTGTTTGTTAAAACGTCTACAATTTAGGCTCGTAACTACGTCGTAGTTCTCAAGGTGGCCCATTACCACTGTATCATCGGTTCTCTACCACAAGGGGTACATTTATATTACAAAGCTAAACGAAAACAACATAACTCACCAACACAGCCGCGAACCCGAAACCAACCAAATTGAAGCCACCTTATGGCACTGCGTGTGTCAATGCCTCCTGTCCACCTGTCAAGTAACTACTGAGATGAGAAGCTCTATAGGGTTTACCTAGTAGACCTTCCATTGTAAAACGGGCCGGAAATAATGGCGCCTACACATAGAAAGCTTGAACTTTCATTGAATGTGCACTGAGTAGGTCAGTCTTCTCGTGTGAAATCTCAAGGCGTAGTTCTCTTCGTGTAAAAAATGAGCAAAAACACTTGTCAAAGTCCATGTAGGTGCGTTTTGCTTGTGGTACCATCTCTTGATAGGGACAGTGAGCAGACAACAGAGAGTCGTCCTCTTGCTACACCTATCGGGAGATGGCGCCACAAGTTGATACTGTTGCTAACTTGGTCGTCTGTGAATGGGCCTAACGTAGACCAAGTTGTTTGCTCTCCTTTTTTACAGAAAAAGAACTATGCCTCAAAATTTCACAGGGTAAAACTGACCTGCTCAGTGCACATTTTGATGAAAGTTTGAGCTTTCTATGCGCAGGTGCCGATTTTTTCGGCTCGCTTTACAGCGGAAGGTCCACATGGGACACCCTATAGTTTGTTTGTACTAAATCGTTCTGGGTACGTTATTTTGCATTTCTTTTATTATATTTTTAACACAAATGAAGCACTGTCACATTAGCATGTCTTGCAACTTAAGTAATCTAGAAAATGAGCGCATTCTTTGGATGCGCTAATTTTTTCTCCAGTCCTCCAGTCGTAAGAATACGATAAAAAGTAATCAGTTTTCATTGTTTATGTGGCACTCTAGAAATTTCAGCATATCAGGGTCCACTTGACTCAGGCTGCCAACTAGAACCCTGTTTCAACTGTGGAAATAGCCTCATCAACATCCAATGTAAAAAGCATTCACAATTTTTACACCCAATCGAGCTCTTATTCTTTTCCCTCAATACCTGAAAAGTGTTAACAAGACAAGCGATATACTAACAAGACAGAGCAAACTCTTAGCATGAACAAACCTTAAAAAAAAAAAAAAAAATCTGTCTTTTTTTTATGATTATGGCTCGGGCACGAGGGACGGCACAGTGCAACCTCCCGCGGTAAAGTTATCGTCATTTCTGCACGCGTTACAGCAATGTTCCGGCCTACTGCGGGACCACGGCAAAGGGACTTTTTTATTGCAGATAAAACTCAAACAAACATATAAACTTTATGGCACGCATTTGGCCGAAGGTGCACGGTGAAGGTCCCCTTACACACCGCCTTCCTTGCCTTCTGTGACAGGATGAGCTGCCAAGAGGAGGTCCTCCGTCGCGCGGAGGATGCCTCCGAGCGGGGGGTGAGCGAGCTGCTCTCTCTCCCCGACCTTGCACTGTACGAGATCTGCGCCGCCCTCTCGTGCCCCTTCGACCTACTGAGCCTCGGCTGCACATGCCGGCGTCTTCACGAGGTCTCCTCGAGTCGGAGCCTGTGGTTGTCCCTGTCCCTCAAGTGGTGCAGCCAGCTCTGGCACTGGCTGGACTTCATCCCTTCTGAAGAGGAGCCCAAGGCCTGGCTGCTGCAGTTGTTGCACAACGACGGCAATGTCAGACGCAAGACTATGGTCAGTGTCTTGTCTGCCTATGTTGCACGTGCGCGCACGATTTGGCTGCACGTGCACGCTCGAGGCTCGTCAGATAGAAGCCCCATCGAAGGTTCGAAGCTAGTGCTGGAGGCGGGGTAACTGAAGCTCCTCCCTGCCGTTCTTACCCTGTCAGCGATTGTAGTTCAAATATTCGTGCCAAAGGGATCCAACATCGCTAATGAGGCCTTGTCAAACGCCTCAAGGGAAGGGGCGGATGCGAACATAAATCAAATATATCGTCATGCAGGCACTGCCAACTGACTTTCCCGCATTTGGTATTCATGCTGTTTTGTTCCATTTTGTTTTTTTCAGTATATTTAGCAAGACTGATCTTCCAACGAACGAGAAACTTACTTTTGTTGAAGCACTGCTTTCGTCCAGGCTTGGTGCCGTTTGAGTCTTGCACGGCTTCTCAGGGAAGCGGTAGAATTTTAAGGATTGACTACAACAATATTGGAGGTTGTTACTGCAATCAGCAATGAAAGATTTATAGTAGCTGGGCTTTGATATCTTCTTCCAATTAGTTTTTATCTTGTACATGAATGACCTAATCAACATACCAGAAACTCCAAATAAAATTCTATATGCCGATGACACTAACGTCTTTTTCACCGACAAAAGCCTAGAAAAACTTGAAAACTCGGTGAACGCTTGGCTGCACCAATTATCATTATGGCTACAATTAAATCAAATGGAGCTGAACATAGGTAAAACAAAAGACATCATCTTCAAGCCTAGAAATGAGGAGATGACCAGCACTGTGACTATAAAATTTCTAAATTCAATAATTGAGCAAGTACCTTCGCACAAGTTTTTGGGGGTTTGGTTTGACGAAACATCAAATTGGACGCGCCATGTAAACCATGTGCGCTCCAAAATATCTAGTTCTGTTGGCATTCTGAGTAGAGTCAAGTTTCTTCTTCCCAGCTGGCTTATGTGCCAACTTTATTACAGCCTTATAAACTCACATCTTAATTACTGTCTTTTAGTATGGGGTTCAACCACAAAAACCAACCTTGACAAAATCATTACCATTTAAAAAAAAGCTGTACGCACCATTGAAAGCATATCATCCAAGAGCATACAGCCCCTTATTTTTTTAAATATTGTATGCTGCGTATTGATCAGCTTTTCAATGTTAAACTTGCGGTAGAAATATATAAACAAATTAGTAGTGACCAGGCGGCATTCTACGAGCTCTATCTACGTAAAAGTACACCTTATAATCTCAGGGACCAAAATTATATGACACCGAAATCTCAAACTAATTACAGTTTACAAAGATTAGCACATCAAGTTCCTGAATTTTTAAATAAGTATTTGGAAATTGAAGAAATAGTTGAAGATGCTGTATCGTCTTATAGCTTTAAAAAGAGTGTGAAAGCTTACTTCTTGTTGAATTTTCGCTAGTGTTTTTTCTACTATAGTTGATTGTACGGCTGTGACGTAGATGGTATGACGTGTGTTCATGTGTATTTATATTACTTCTAGTGCTAACATTTTAGACTTTGTCCTATCATTGTCTAAATGCTGTTGAATTTTTTTTTCTTAATTTTTTTTATATATATATATATATTTTTTTTTTATTCCCCTCTGCTGCTGAACGATGTACACGGCTGGTGGAGCCTCGTCAGGCGGCGTTAGATTTCCTTTTGCCCCACCAGCCAAGACTACCGAGTCTGAAGAAAGTTTATTATTCCTCTATCGCAATTAATATTATTGACTAGTGTAGTCGAACGCCTATGACGGCGAAGCGGGGTGAAAAACGAGGCGAGCCACTCGACTTGGGGCGTCCTGCCAGGGGCCGGAATTGCGCTGTAGTCAGCGGAGAAACTTGAGCACTTTGGTCCTATAGCCGAAAAGAGGGTGTCGCAAGAGCCAATGCAGATTGTTGGGCTAGTTGGTACTGGGAATTTGACGTCATAAGACGAGGACAAAAGGGAGACAGACAACACGGAGCGCTACTTCAACTGTTTATTTTTGAACAATAGGGAGGAACATATATAGACTCACACCGCTTCACCTCAGCCAATCCCGGGCCTCACCGTCGCTCGCAAAAACGCTATCCCTTTGTCTAACAGGTCAGTGGTGACCTGTTAGACAATGTTGACGGTGAGGCCCGGGATTGGCTGAGGTGAAGCGGTGTGTGTCTATATATGTCCCCCCCTATTTTTCACAAATAAACAGTTGAAGTAGCGCTCCGTGTTGTCTGTCTCCCTTTTTGTCCTCGTCTTAAAGGGACACTGACAGGGTATTTATGCTCGCCGAGGTTTTTAGTTGTACGTGACATATGAGAGCTCACCTACCCAGAACAGAATTTGCGGCTCAAAATTCGGTTTCTTTCCGCCCGAAAACCGCCGATCAAGAACTGGCCGGTTCGAGTCTCGCTCAGTCTCTTTTTCGCGGTCACGGGCCGTTTTTTAAGGTATCGATGCGACCACCAAATTTAATCAAAGTCGTGGGTCACTGAAGGCACACACTCAATATTAAAAATAGAAAAAAATATGAAACCCATTTTTTGTGGCTTCTAAAAAGCTGTAAATACGTTGATTGAAAAAAAAAAAAAGTTCCACAGACAACCGGAAGCATTCTATGCGTTCGTCGTTTCGCGTACTGTGGGAATCGCGGGGACGGCGATGGCAGCGGACGACGGGCGTGGGACCTCTATTTCTGAACTGTCGTTCGCGGTACCGGCGAATTCTGTCTATCGTTAAAAGAGAAATTTGGGACTGATTAAAAGAATTGGTATTCATCCCGTATGACACGCCCGGCCACCAAGCCGATTTGCCCGAAGACGTCGCCGAGCCGTCGCTCTCTTCTCGTGGCTGAAGACATCGCTCGCGCAAACGTCAAGCACGACGTGTCTACTTCGAGTTGAATATGCACGCGTACGATTTCTTTACTAGGTGCGAATGTCCCCAAAGCGTGGTGCTTCCCGACTTCGACCCGGGAGTGCTTTTGCTAGAGAAAAATCGACAGCAAACTTTCCAACTTACAGTTTACCGGCTGAATTATTACTAAGGAAAGAGATTCATCACAAACGAGATGCCCTAGTAGCTCAGTGGGAAAGACGTCCGCTTCACACGCGGTAGGACTGGGTTCGATCCCCAGTGAAACTTTTTTTTTTTTTTTTTCAAACATTTTCCGATGTTTACATATCTTTTTCTTTTTTTTACAATCATCACTGAAGAAACAAACAAACAAATGTTGTGGACGATACTTCGCTGAATTAAATAGTATGGGATTTCCGTTTTGACAGCTGCGAACTCAATGTAATCATTTTCCACAAAATGCAAGGAGCATATAAATCAGGTAGCGTCCGCTTTCCGAGGTGCCCGTATATGTTCTACAGGAATTGCAGCCAGCTATTGGTCCCGATCCCGTTGATCTTTCGGAAACTCTGTCGCACAATGCCACTTTTTTTCGGATGCAGGACATGTGAGCCAGCTCTTTACGCAACATCTTGGGTGTATTCTTTTCGGAGCTGATCATGGAAATTCACCACGGGCACTCACTATTCATCTCCAACTCCTCAGTGTACAGAATAACTCATCGAGTACAGAACAACGAGCGGAACAAACCTAACTGCAAAAGAATCGCACGGCGAGCAGTTCCCGCACGCCGCATGTCGTGTCGTCTGCTACGGAGAGGAGAAAACAAAACAAAAAAACGCGCGGTCGGGTGTAGCCACGTGACTTCCGCCACTCACTCTCTTCTCTCCACTTCTCCGACCTCCGTCGGGTTTCAGTTTCGGTTTCGAGCAGTTGCGTCTTTTGGCTTTATTAAAAAAATACGCTACTATGTTGCAAAATATTAATGGGGTAGTCCTCCGACACCATAATGAAGCGCCTGGCAAAAAATAAAAAGAAAATTTTTGGGGGTTGTCAGTGTCCCTTTAAGCGCCATCATGACGTCAAAGTCGCAAGAGCATTGTGACAGGGCCGCGTAGTGGCTTATGAACTGTAACAATGAACTACTACAAAGTGATTCAAAACCTTTGTATCTTAGACAGAGTGCTCTCAAAGAGTCAAAGGCATGACCTTTCTTCTCGCAGCTAAAGTGCCAGCCGGATGTCGATGAGACCTGGGAGCGAGTGGAGGACCCGCGATTTGCCTGCCAGGCGGCCATGTTGAGGCGAGCCTACACGGACATGGACATTCGCGTCTCCCCGCTGGTGCTCCACCGCCGCTGGCTCTACGACATGGCACTCTACCGACGCCGCAAGCCGAAGGTGCGCTTCTGCGATCCAGAGCTGTCACTGAGTGACCTCTGCGTGTCCGCACTCGCATCCCTGGGCCGGGCCAGCGAGGGAGACCTTCGGAGGCGCAAGCAGCCCCACATCAACCCCCGCTACTACATCAAGAGGATCGACGTGTCCCGCCATGGCTGGACCGACCACCTGTTCCCTTCGGGCCCCCGGGGAAGCATCTGCCCCATGCTGACCTGCCCGTCCATAGACGGCTACTCTGAGGAGACCTCCGGTGTGTACGGCCTGGTCGCCTGCGTGTCGCGCGTCCTGGTTGCGCACCTGAAGCCGTCCTGCCTGGAGGGAAAGATGTCCCTGAGTGCACTGGCCCGGACCGTCCGCCGGGCGTGCGCTGCGCTCGAGCGGCGGTTTGCTGGCGAGCTGCCGAGGGTGAGGGAGCGATGGCGTAGCCACCCGGTGGCCCACGCCATTGTGAGCATGGCGGAGCACGGCTGGCCCGACCTGAGTGCTTGGCAGGAGGACCTGGATGGGCTGGGGCTGTCTTGGCGGGAGGTGATGGCGGCCTGCATCAAGCTGTTGGCAAGGTACCGCTGGCTGGACGCTGTAGTGGACGAGACAAGGCGGGCCTGGCGCGGGGCCCTCATGCCGCAGGTGCTCGGGGTCGTGGGGAGGGACTGTGTGGCACGGCTCAACCTGACCGACTGCGACGTCATCGGCGGCGACAACCAGAGGCAGGAGATGGCGTCAGCCGCGTTCGTGTCTGCGTCTGGGGCGCTGGTCACCTGGCAACTCTTGGGCAGGGCCTGCTACTGAGCACGGCTGCGGGTCAGAGAGCGGTATCACTCGGTTCTGAGAGATCCAGGCACGATTTGTGTCGGTGTTCCCTTTTTATTCTTTCTGAAAAAAAGATTTTTTTGTAGGATCGTACTTTGCACGAGCTCAAGACTGAAGATTAAACTGGGCGCAGCAGTGGATAATGCTGGTGCCTTGATATTACGACCCGCTGCGTCAAAGGGGATAGCTGGCACGACGAGGTCGATCAAAAGAGGGATAGTTGAAGAGCCGGAAAACAAAATTAGGACCGTTCTACCTCTAGGGACGATGATAACGAAACAGATAATTTGGTATTTGTTGTTTTAGCGTTAAGAGATGAGATTGGCACCTAGAAAGCTGTTGTACATGTGCCCGTTATACAGCAGTGCCTTTGCTGAAGCTCGTAATTTAGTGCGTTATAGGAATTTTACAGTGATATATAGGTAGTAGCAGCTTTACAAATGGGCTGTAGTATGGTGTGTTTAATTTCTTTCGATGCAAAAATATTTAGTCGAGTTTCCCTTCATTTGCAATCGGAGTAATGTATGCTGCTCGATAGAGGTGAGGTACAGAGCTAAAGCTTTTGAGCACATACTACACGACAGTGCAAACAACATCGACATTGTTTTCTTTTCCGAAGTTGATGCTTACGAGTCAGTTTAACCTCTTCACTACCGACCTAAGAAGCAATTGAAAACAACCGATTTTTTTTGCTATTTTTATTAAGCGTCCTCTTAACAATGCATAGAAAAAAAATAGTCAAGAAATTTGATTTATTTTAGCTGAAACAAGTATGTACACAAACGTGGACATAAGTTGTGTTCACGATGGACGGGCCGACCACGAATGTCGGAATCAGTGCCTAGCGTTATGAAACTCGGCGAAGCAGTTTTGCTTCTGAAGGCACAGAAAAATATTGCATTTCATGCACCTCACCCTTGTTCTTCCTTTGCAGTTTTTTTTCCTGCACCGCATTGCATTTTCGAGCTGGCAATATTCTGGGAAGTGATCGAAGTGGTCGCTGCGGGTATCGTTGTTAGGGAGTTGCACAGGCCTTGTTCTGTTGATTGTGGGCTCGTTGCTTGCTCTTTCAGTCCTGCTGTTTTCTGTAGAATTCGCCTTGATCAATGTTTCTGCAATATCTTGCTTGAATTGAAGTAAGGGAAGGATTTCTTTCTTCGGAATGTCCAGTTCTTGGGCGTCCCGCCGGTACTCAATCCAGGCGTTGGACACGGCAAGGTCAAGGAAGTGCGTGAAGAATCGAATGGTCCATTTTCTTGTTTTGATCTTAATTCTGTAGTACGCCACATACCTGTCAGCCAAGTCCACACCGCCCATGCACCTGTTGTAAAGTGAGACAATAGCTGGCTGAGGAACAGTAATTTTCTTTTTTTCTTCCTTGGACCACCGCTTGCACATACCAATTGGGTCACACCCAACTGCGCTCGACAAGAAAAGAACTCCTTTGTTATCTTTCCATTTCACAAGACAGACTTTTCCGTCCTCGCGTACGAGGCAAGCACTTTCACCACGGTTCATTGACCTGTCACTCGGCAAATTTCCGACTGCTCCTTGTGTGCGGTTAGCGTTCACAGTGCCAGTCAAAAACATTTGCTTCTCAGTTAGGTAGTCCACAATTGACAGTCCTGTGAAAAACCTGTCAGTGAACAGGTGCGCCTTCTGGTCGCTTACGGTTGTTGAAAGGTGCTTCACGACTGCGCCACCCAGGCCATACAACTTCATGTCTTCAGGAGTCACTGTATTTTTGCCGGTGTAAACCAGGAAGTCTAAAACAAGGCCGTCGGGGGAAGCCAAGACAAAATTCTTCAGACCAAGTGGATTTGGCTTAGAAGGAAGGTATTGCCTAAATGCACACCTTCCCGAAAATGGGATGATCTGCTCATCGATTGAGCATTCTTTTGTGCGCGGCAATGAGCGGCAAGCACTTTGAAAGCTGCTAACGATTGGCCGCACAAGGCGTAACCTGTCTTCTTTCTGTTGTGCTGTAACTGCGGAGATGTCCACAAAGTGCAGGTTATTGCGCAGCTCATAGAATCTGTTTCGGGTCATGTGGTCAGCAACAAAAGGTGTGCGTGTTGCTCGTGACCAGTACAGCTGGACTTGAGGAAGGTTCATAATTCCCATCAGTAGGTGTATGCCAGCGAGCTTCCTCACCTCAACTACGTCTGTTCTCACTGACCGGTGATTTCGTTTCTGAACAGAATACAAATTTGTTTGTTCAGCGAGTTCCCTCCAAAAATCCATTGGAAAATATTTGGCGAAATACTGATGTGGGGACAGAAGCTCCCGAAAACCGACGTCTGCTTGACCGTGACTGTCTGTCATGTCAGGGTTTGTGAATCTGGAAAATCAGATATTATGTAGGTTAACCATACGTCAAACTAGAAATATTTTGAAAGAAAGATGCTATGAATAGACGTGCGAGAAAATTTAGTGCAACAAAGTGCAAGAACTCACGTTCCTGGCTTCCAGGAGCTTTTTTTCTGCTTTTTGGGCCGGTTGGCGGTGTCCGGTTCAGGTTCATCTTCATCTTCGGATGTGTCATGACCACTTGCCGATGACGGCAAAGCACGATCATCATCATCATCAGACTCTGAAAGGTCCGCGTCGCTCTCTTCCAACATGGCAGCGATCTCATCATCGGTCAGGAATCTGGCTGCTGAGAACAAGCCAGAAAGAGAAGCGGCGATGTTCACAACCTTTGTCCACAAATGTGACACATTGTAAAAAGATGCGCTTGAAATCAACCGTTGTGCTTTTTGGCCTAGAAATAATTCATGTCGTCTTCGGGAGTTATAAACTTCATTACCAAATGACTCTTTTCCCAAGGAGTGAGAAAAAAGGTACAATAATTGTCAAAACTTACCTCGTGGTCGCTGTCCGACTCTAGAGCTGGATGCCGCCATTTCAACTTTTCCTGAAGGCGCTTTGACTGGACAGGTGGCGCCGCCTCTTGGGTATGGTGGCAACTACAACCACCTCTTCTAAACGCGCCAAATTTGAATTCCGCCAAACATCCCTCCTTGAGGTACAGCGCATAAATGTGGATGTTCACGAATGTGTACACCGGTAGCGAAGAGGTTAAAACATCACATTTTACTACCAAGGTTGGTGCCCCAGACTAGCACATTCCACTGTATAGATTTAATTGCAGCCATGTGACCATGAAAGAAAAATGAAAAACAAAAAATTATGATTGCTTGTTTGTGCTGCATTGCGCTTTGTGGTCTGTGCCAATTACGTAGTTGCACTGTTGCTAGCACTACCTTTTTAAGAGCCTGCAAGTTTTGTTAACAGCATGTCATCTATTATGGTTTCACTGTTGTACCGGATGGTTGCACCAAAAAAAACTATGGGCCTGTTGCGGTATTGAAAAGGTGGAGATGATAACTCGGTCTGAAGACACGTGCGACGACTGTGCAGATTGCTCATGTCAAGGTTGTTGGGTGTTGAGGTGATGACAGGTGCATCTTGTACAGATCTTGCATGAAAGAAGGCTGCCTGTGCTGGTGCAACACAAGCGACACAGCATTTATGGCTGATCTCATAGTTACTGGGAGATCTAGAAATGCAGGTCATGGCCTCCTATGTTTATGCTGCTTGCATTGTTCTTCGGCATTCTTACAGTCACGTGCCTTTGTCTTCATTGGAAGCAAAAAAGATGCTGCGAGGTTTTCTAAACTATTGGTAACAATAGTTCACATAACAAATTTCCTTGCGACTATATGCGGCCACGCACCGATTTGGAAGGCGGCTCAACTGCCGAGCGAATTTATACTGGCTTCCATTTTCTCTAGCAGCTCTTTACAAAAAAGGATGTGTAGAGTCTCTGCCAGGGGTTAAATGGACCACGAACCAATTTGGTAACCTTCAGGAAATACCGTTTTCAGTGAAGCGTCAATGCTTGTAGCTTACAAAAGGCCAGTGGTTTTTCTTTCACCATGCGAGCTTTTGCAGAAAAATAGAAAAGAAACACTTCAGAAGATTGAGAAGTGCCAAATTTTTATTGTCATAGGCAGGATAGTTTGTTCCTTCTTTAGTGTTGGATGCCGCACCCTTAAGTTTGCAGTGCGGAGAGACAGTTACATTCTGCGTTTCAGATATCTGTGATCTTTTATTACCGCAGAGACTCGTGACAAACTTATGAGCTGCATCAGGCAGTTCCCAATTTTCAGAATTTCGGGAGGTTTGAGCTGTGCATCACTTAAAAGAATGCCCTTGTGGAACGAGCGCTCGCTCAGCAGAATCCTGCCTTTATCTAGTATATATAGCACTCAAAACGGCGACTTGAAAAATGATAGATTGAATGCAGACGTAGCAGGTGCGGTTCACCAATGGCACTGTGGACCACTAACATTGAGCCAAAGTTGGCACTAAATTTCTCTACGAGGCTTTCTAAAGAAAAATAAAAAGGAAGTTCTACATTAGAAATGAAGTTTGGGCCAATTAGTCTTATGTGGGCCTATTAGCCTTATGCGTACGCATGCTTGCATCTCGTTGCACAATACCCTTTTCTTTGAAATCTTTCCATGGTCCCTTTAATTCGAGGCACTAGGTGCCAAAAGTGGCCGTTTCCTAAAATACCGCTTGGATATTGAAGTAAAAGGAGACTGCATTTACTAGTAATTCTTTGGCAAGTAGCATGTTTGCTGAGAATTGTACTGTGCAGAAAAGAACTTGGGTTATGAGACCGATATAGGGCAGGACAAGGGCGTAAGTTACAAGTGACTCAAAGTCGTGGGCTTTCAGTTACATGTTTGTCGTATAAGCCAGTCTTCCAAGTCTTGGGTCCTGAGGAAGTTGGTTGCCAATTAGCTCCCTTCCCAGAAGTGCTTTTTTTTCCTTTACATGTTTGTTACCCTCTGATTAACACTACCCAACAGTGTCTCTCCTCACTGCTGCTTGTTTAGGCACCTGTTAGGGGCAACTGCAAGAAATTTTACTTCATTCAATTATATTTGTATTGGGGGAGTGTTTCTAAACATTTTATTTTGTGGGTTTGGAAGATTGTGATTTTGGGAAAAACTAGAAAATATTTGTTGCAGTTGACCTCTAAGTCCACTGTGCCTATTTGGACCTTAAAGGTGGGCCTCTTGGGAGCACGTGGGTGGGCAATTCATTTAACATTCAAGGTCAGCACCATTCTTCTGAAGGGTGCTACCAGATTTTAGTTTTTATGGAATGTTGAGAGTTCAGCCACTATTTTTTTTTATTATTAAAGTTTAGATAATCTTGCACAACCTTAGGATATATAGAGTTTATATTTTTACATGTTAAAGCATGTTTTATACACATCTTTGCACTTGCCCATTTTTGTTGTCGCAAGGGGTGTTTGCAACAAAGAAGTGTTTCCAAAGAACTTTTGCACTGTCTTCTTTTTCAACAAAGTTTGATTGAACCTCGTGCACAATGCAAGATTTGTACAATAGGTGTAGACTCCGTGCACGTCGCAGGTGCCAGATAAAGTCCACTTCTCAACTTGGTTGCTAGTGGCGCCACCAGATGGCTCTTCATCTGTTGCGAGCCCGATTTCCCATGGGAGACATGCTCATATTTCAAGCCGGTTTTGGGGTGCGTCACATCATGTTGGCACTTGTGCTATGTGTGTTGCTTAGACGCAGCATTGTCATTGACCCTTCTATACTTCGTTCCAGCTTCAGTCTGAGCGCGGCCGATGTTATGGGCCGAAAAGCCAATCAAACAGAGAAACAGGCACAACGTCATGGCGTGCTCTCTGCAGTTGATAGGACCAGCCGATATTCGCCGTGTCTCTGTGCGTGCTCCTCCGCCGGCTAGTCCTATTAGACACAGAGAGCACGCCATGACGCTGCGCTTTTTGCGCTATTTGATTGTCCTTTCGGCTCATAACATCGGCCGCGCTCGGACCGAAGCTGAAACGAAGTATAGTTTTGTGCCTCGATAGGGGTAAGAATGAGATATCACTGGATCTCTGGTGCGGTGTTCAAGCTAGCGTTTGTCAAGTCAGCAGACTCACGCAGCGGAAAACGTGTGTGCACTCTTGCCATGGCGACACTTTTTTTTTTCCTTCGTTGCACCAGCTGGTTGGCGGAGATGCTGTCGGAATAGGGCACTCTGGCGCACGCCAGTAGGACTTCTGGTCAGTTGCGTCGCAGCGATTTCCATGCAGTGTCTGCGCTTATACAAGGTGTTTTAGAGCGCAGCTCTTAGGCACCTGTTTCCGGCTTGAGCGGCATTGCCATTGCCACAACTGCGCGCGTTGCATTATGGGAATAATGCAAGCGGGCATAACCCCAGGTTGCATTATGTAAAAATATTCTTGCTGAATTTAGCGGTAACATTTCCCTGCTAAATTTAGCGGGAAAACTTTCCCGCTAAATTTTCTGGAAAAAGTTTCCCGCTAAATTTAGCGGACATTTCCCACTAAATGGGAGGTGAGGAGGAGGAAAGGGTGCAGAAGGTGAGGAGGGGCATACCCTCCCCTCTGTGCCCTCCCATCCTCCTCCTTAAGGGGGGACATGGGCCTAAATTTTTATATTTTTGTGAAAAAATTCATTTTTCGATTTTGATGTTCTCAGTTTTAGAAACTAATTATACACCGTTACACCAAATTTGATAACCATATGCCAAATATTTACGTTGATATAAAATATTTTCAACACATTGTGAAGCAGTAACAAAGTAAAGGAGTTCTATGTTCAAATGCATTTTTCTCAGTTCCACTTTTTGTTGCAAATTTTATACGAAGGAATCTTTTGTTTGAAGGTGAAAGTATTCTGATACCACAATCAACATGTTTCTGAACTGAAATTTACTGGGGAATCAGGCTATCTACTTTATTTTGTTTTAAGTTGAAGCCCTCAGTGATAAAAAAAATTAACTTTTCAAAAATTGACATAGGACAGATATGCATCTCATATTTTGAGGTTATAACTCTTCCTGAAATATTTACATTTAAGTTATTAAAACTAGATAGCCCGAGGTCCCATATTCCCCACTTTATATTCAAGCAGTCAAAATAGTGCTTAATACCTCCATTTGCATATCATAGATTTCTTAATGAAGAGTGACACATCATCTTGTGCAGGTATGTAAATTTTCCCTAGAGAGCTGAAAGTTTGCACAGTACACCTACATCTGAAGCTAAATCTCCCCTGCAAATTTCATTCCGATCACTTGAGTAGTTAAAAAGTACAACCTCTAGCCAGTGTCCCCCCTTAACAGCTGCGATATAATTCGGCATTACAGAGAATTGTAAATGTCTCATCGTTTTTAAAGAGAGGCGATGCAACGATTTTTGTATTTTGCGCAAATACCGCTTAGAACAGATCCCTGACGTTAATGACCTGTGAAATACCCGTTCGTTTTTCACCACACGCAGTCGAAGTCGCAGAAAAAAAATAAAGAAAAACGAGCAGAGTTCACCGCCTCAACTCGCAGCCAGAACAAGCGGCCACGTGATCTGGAGACGATTATATGCCGCCAATGTTAATCATAGCCATGCGCTGGGGTCAGCAAGGCACAGGACACGCGCTGCGTTCCAGCCATCCTTATGGTTTGGCTGTTTTCGTCATTGCAGCGATTGGACACAGGGCACTACCCGAATGCTTCTCGAGCCCAAATCGAGTGCCCACGCAATGCTCAGGTCCAATCTATGAGCCGCATTCAAATATCGTCACTGGGCGGTACTGCTACCGCCCAGCTACGTCATCAGGTTTTGCGAAGGAGAGATGGAACGAAAACGCTCGGTTTTGTCCTCGAAATTACAGCGCAACAAAGGAGTTTCTTGGCCAGTGGCATTGCACGCGAGTATCCTTGAGTCCCACTAGTGCCAGTAAGCTCGTGTAAAGTTTTTGCTGATCAGTAGAACAGCAAACTCTCGATTTTGATTACGAGATTAGCAACATATTGTCATTTTTCGTAATTTCGTCATTTAACGGCAAGGCTGCAGCATCACATAATAAGAATAGTCAGAATTAATCAGCTAAATTAAAAGTGCCCCGGTAATAACTGACGCTTTGTTGTTCCTCAACTAATTACTATGACTGGCAAGAGAAAATTGCAGAAATCTAGGCTTCCAATCGGAATATTTTGCGGTGACCATAGGAGCTTCAAGCATGCTACAGGAGAATCGTGCTCGGTCGCAACTGCATTGCCACTACATTGAATGGCGCAACAACAATAGTCATTCCATTTTTTTGTTTTTTTTGTTTTCCAAAGTTTTTAGGAGCTTTTTTGGAGTTACAGTTTACTTTCTTGATGAGGAATCCCTGAAAAGGAAATCCGCAGCGCTGACCTGCCATCGGCTTTCAGGCCGCCGTACATATGATGTGATCGCTTCTGCGCTCCATGCAGAGTTTGTGGACTACAAAATACTAGACGTGTCGTGACGACGTACAATGGACTGATCACGGACTTTGTGAAGGCTTTTAGGTAGGTAGCAGGCTTCTGTTTTTCATCCTTTACGCTTCGGCTGGACACCTCCATATCACCTAAACGTTACCAGAATTACATATTAAGTGAGCTACATTGTCTCTTTTACTCGGCATTTTTATTATGCTGTTGGAGTGATCTGCGGAGTAGGGGCACATAAATGAAATCGGGGGTCATTTACTGCTTGCGTTGGATTAATGAAGTTCCACATGTGACATTTGGTCGAGTTTATGCAATGTTAAAGAAAATATCCGGAGGTACACTTGTTTTGTAGCTTCATATTGTAAACCTATTCTTATGACACTTCCCCATTGTTGCCATTAAACACTACTAGATGATTGTTAAAATTTGTAGCTAACCTATTATCTCGTATCTTTTAAGAGGTTCAAGCTCAGCTGGGTATAGGTTCCGATGGGTGTGACCCATTTTAGGGGTGGCGCACGGTATTTGGAGAAGCTGCCAAACCTGATTAAGATGCTATCCAAAATTGCATCGTAGAGGTGCTTGACACAGCTTCAGGCACTTGCACATTAGAGATCCACTTGCCTCGGCACCAGAGGTGTGCTGCACACACTCTTAGTCTAATTGCCTCCACGGATGCAGACAACAACGCATGCAACGACTTGTTTTACGGTGCAATGGTGAAAAATGTGTTTGCAAAACTGAAGTGTGTCTGGAAGAAGCAGGCCTAGTCAGTTCAAGCCGCTGAAGCCATAAAAATCACCCTAGAAAGACAACTTCCTGTCCGGAACGCGACGCAATGGAACTCCCTGTACAACGCTGTGAAGTTTCTGAATGAGGTCTCGAAAGCTAAATGGACGCCACATTCGAGAGACTTACGCTGCCAAGGCTACAGTGCGGGGAGCTTGTCTTCACTGGACAAATACTGCAAGCTATTCTAACAGTGTTTTTGTTTCACTTTATGCAATGTGCTGACCTTTTGTACTCTTTCAGACGATGTATGGCATGGCGAAGGCACTGGACATCTTGCAAGGCGAGCAGTACATGTATATGGGCGTGCTGCAGCCCTCTCCACTCGCTCTTACGATACTAACGGTCCCTCCCACAAATGCAGTACTGCACCCCACTTTCCAATTCCCTTTAGGCGTCAGTCAAGAAGAGGTGAGCGGTGTATTTGTTGTTCTCTATATTGCTACTCGTCTCTGCACATGCATTTTCATGGGAGCATATCTGTGCGAGCTATCTACACTTATTATTGTAGGTTTCAATCGGTCATAATTTGATTTAAAGGTTCACACAGCGCAAAAACCTTTTTTTTTAACCCATCTAATCACAGGTTGTTAGAAGTTCCTGAAGACTCGGACTTGGCCCTTGCAGCGGCAGTACATCCTAAGTTCAGGCTATCATAGATCCTGGAAAGCAAGCGGAAAGCTGCAACTGTACAGCTGCCCGAGGAAGAATGTTGTGCGCTGGAGGAGCTCTGCAGTGAGGACGCAGCAGGCAAAAAGGGCTGTGACGAAGACTTTTTTTTTTTTCTGCTTGCCTCAAGCGTTGTAATCATCAACGGAGGTGCAATGGTGGCTAAGCGACCCCAAAACCGACCTGATCGAGCTTGCAAGTTTTTTTTTCCAAGATCAAGAGGATCTTCATTCGACTCAACACGGGAATTCCGTCAAGTACACCGGCTGAACGCCTATACAGCAAAGGACACGACATGTTTGCCATCGAGAGAGGGAAGCTCTTTGATGACAATTTTGAAAAACAGTTGATTTCAGTTATAACATTTCTTGCAAATAAATAATGCAGATAAAAATTCTGAAACAACGAATGACAAAAAAAGAAATACCCTTTGGATTAAAATTTTTCTAGGTTCTCAGTTTGCCATGTCTTGTGTCAAATTTTTGTACTGTAACAAGAAAGTAATGGCATTACTGTTCTTGCAGTAACTGTAACAGGGTTACTTTTTCCGCCTGGGTAATTAACAGTAACACTTGCTTTTTAGTGGCAATGTGCCGATGAGTGATGAAAATAGACGTGGTCCCAATTGGGAACCTGTCTAGCATCCTCAAAGACCATTAAATCAACCCTTTTTAGAAGGATACAACGCAAAAGCAGCATTTTACGGCGTTTTAAAAAACAATTGAGAGCCTTTCCACCTGGCACTCTGGTGGGATTTGCTATGTCGAGCTGGGAGCAGCGACAACGGCGGTTTCACGTTGGCGGTGTGCCCATTCTTGCTTCTGGGTGCACCGACGCTCCTCATACTCCCGCTGCTCCTCTTCGGAACGTACAACGCTGGTGCGACCCATGTAAACTCCAACTGATAAGCACAGTGGCACAATCTTCGGCAGGTGGCTGCCAAAGTCCCCCCCCCCCCCCCCCCCCCCCCCCCCCCAACATTGCACAATGCCGGGGGGAGAAGAGACCGCACGTAAGGAAGACGCGCGCGCAGCACCGGCATCTGCAGACGTAACTGTTCTAAAGTAAAAACCTAAGAAAAATGGCATCTTGCACGTGCATTTGTCGTTATTTACTTTGAATCGTTCATACTGAGAAGGCGTCTGAAGCATTAGCTCTGCAAAATGGTTGGTCTACGCTACGTCGGACCCGGAAACAATCTGCCAGATCCTAGCCATTGACAGCTTCGCTGTAAAAACGTGCAGTTTTGACACATTTCAAGATTTCGGTCTCTTACCGGAGCACGTCCTTGCACCCGCAGTTGTGCTCCCCGGTGGTCACAATGCATAGTCACCGCCTCGCCCCTCTCGTAGGATGGAGGGAAGTATCGCGGCTGTGTTGCACGTCTTGGCCACTGGAGAGCAGGACTGCGGGTGCAGGAATGCACTCCAATAAAAAAACTAAAACCTAGGAACGCGTCCAAATGAAGCGTTTTTACGGAATTCCATAAAATGCTGCCCCCGCTTTATATCGTTCTAAAGAAAGTTGACTTAGTGGTTTTCAATGACGTTTAGCAAGTTTCTAATTGGAACAGTGTCCATTTTCACTAATTAAAAAATTAACAAATTTTAATTAGCCAACTGATCGTTACAATTAGCCCCCTATACAATGTCCCCCTGGCCGTATCACTCACCTGCACAGACCGCAGAAGTGCAGCTTTCACGGCTTTTTTTTAAACATCTGTTGCACTTAGTAAAGGAACACACTATATGTCTATACCTTTTAACCGTGACCTCGTGTGAGGGACCTTTCCAGAGCCGGCTGCAATGCAAGCTCCGCAACATACCGACAGGCCCCTCGGTCAAGGCATTGCTGTTCCGGGTCAAGAAAAGCAACACAAGCCCCTCCCACAAAGCTCTCTGCTCACCATGATTGGTGGGTTCCTCTCCACTCACCTCGTCTGGAGCCTCTGTTGTGCTAAAGTGGAAAGGATGGAGGGCTTTGTGGGGGAGGGGGCTGATTCTGGCTCCTCTTACCCTGCAACAGCCTCTATAGCACAATCCTCTGTGACCTGAGGCACCGAAAAGGAGACAAGAGGCAGGGTGTGTTTTTGAGATATACAAACCCTTTACTATCTCTTTGAAACCCCCCAAATGACTTGTACACATATTTACATTATTCTACAGCGGTGAGCAAAATGTACAAAGCGTCAAAACGCACGCACGCATCAAGGAAAAGTTTGCAACCAACACGTCTCTCGTACTTCCTTCTCTCCAAGCGTGCAAGCACAGAAAATCAACGGGAGAATGAAACAAAAACAGTGGGGATGGCTTATGAACTCAGTGCCTCAATCCCACGGTCAACGACACGCAACACACACACACTGTTCCGTCTTGGGTTGCGAGACCCCGGAAGGTGTCGAACATGAAACAAAAGAAGTGGGATACGAGAAGGAAAGCATTTTGAATTCGTTGAGTATATCACCATCCTCGCCATGTGTACGCATACGGGGTGCTTGACTTAGGTTTTCTGTGCCTTTCTGAAGAACAAAAACGAAACGGACTTCTCTTTCTCCCCACCAAAGACAAGCTCTACACCGTTCACACCGTCTCAAATGAGAGGGAGAACAGACACACACAAGCAACACGCCACCGGTTTTCCGCATCAACAAGAACCAACAGAGGCCCTCTCGGACACCCCTTAATCCCCCCACCACAGATCACACCTCGAGGGGTAAAAGAAATGCGGAGTTGTACCTTCCATCCCCGGCTGATGGTCCTTCCTTTGCTCATCCTAAAAGGCCACGTGATACCAAGTACAATGCAGAATGAGCGATGCTGGTCCATTTCTCCCGTGTCATCCTTGCAGCTTCACTTTCGGACACAGTCATGCCTATCCTTTCTATCAGCTTCATCTTCCATCGATCAGACATATCCTCTCCCGCTGTCTACGCTGCTTGCAACCAACCACAAAAGGTGACATTTCCTCGTAAAAACAATGAGGCAAGACTTGTCAAGACTGCTTTGTCATTTCTTCCGTTTCTTTCCCTTTCACCAATCACCATGAACAACGAAAAAAAAACCACGAATGATTAACAAGTTTTCCAAACTTCTGTCGTCCTTGCGGCAACGAGGCAACCTCAGCCGCTTCTTTCTTAAGAGGTACATGTAACTACCAGCGTAACGTGACGAACACTTGCAACTATCGCACGAAGCTCGGCTCATCGCAGCACACAATCGCAAGCTACAGGCTTTCCAACCACGCTCACAAAGTACAAGACTGCGCGGGACACAGCCGTTTCACGCACAAGCCGCAAGGACTCGCCGGTTGCAGCTTCTGCACGCCTGCAAGTCCGGAGTTTTAGTACGTAGCACGGCCGTGCCCCCGAGACATGTTTGCAAGTACAAAGTTCTTTCTCAGAGCGCAAGGTCGTACAAGAAGCGTCCTTCCCCACACCTGGCAACTCTGTCACTCTCCTGCCCTTGTGAGTATCACATTCCCACAGCCCCAGAAATCACAGTCTTGTCGGCACCTGTGCAAGCACAGTCCACTCTCCTCCCCCCTTTCTCTCACACCTCTTCCTGTCGTTCCGAGCTGGCACATCCAATATACTTCACCCGCGTCTCCGCAAGATCAGCTTTCCACACGACTTCAAACAACCCAAAATGCCCCATCCTCCAAACAGTAAATTCAAGCTACCTTGGCGGACGCTCGCAGCGAAACTTGAGACAATCGGCCATGATTAACGCAACACTCCAATCCATCGGTCCCTCTCTAGAAACTTGAACCGCGAGTCGGGGAAAAAAAAAGGTGGGATTAACGAAGGGAAGTAATACTCTAGGGTGCTCTGCCCTCATGACGACGATCTACGCTTCTTGTGGCCACCTCCTACGGACCTCGAAAACCAACATAGAACAATGGACGTTGTGTCAATTCTACACTTTGTCTGCACAAGCTTCAAGCAATGTTTAAACAAACGCAAAGGACGCATTTGCTTCGGAGAGCTGTGTGTGAGGCCACGTGTGCCTAGATCCCCAGGCTTTCAGAATGCTACATAAAACGCATCGTGCCTTCCCTCCACCTACTTTCCGGACAAATTTCTGACATGGCAATGTTTCGGGAGCAAACAAAGTACAACATCCGTCGGGTGTCGACCTCGCAGACATGCAACATTTGCCTATGTTCGTGAACAGATGGTCCTTGTAAATTTGAGATCTACAAAATGCCGTCATTGCAGATGAAGGGAAAAGGTTCGCTCCATGGGTCTATAAAATCACAAGCAGCAGCCTCTCCTCCCGAGCCGGTTGAACGGGGCATGGGCTAAACCCTCGCGAGTGTGGAGGACCGACTCTCGCACTGCGGATAGCTTCTGAAGTGTTCACGAGAGAAAGCTAGCCAAAAATGCCGAGAACTGACGAAGAAGCTATTGCAAGAGCCCACTAAACATTTTTTTTTTCCTTCCTTTTAAGAATACACACGCCTTGCCTGCATACCAGAAACCATCGACGCAACACCGAGCACTGTCTGTGCACCTTCCAGTCGACTCCTACACTGGGGAAAAAGAAACTTGAACCGACCGAAACGCACAAAAAAAGTTGCACGACCTTGGGGTCTACCTCTCGGCAAGCCACGACCGCTTCCCAACCCGATGCGTGCGAAAAAGACAAAAAAAAAAAAAAAGAGGACTGGATGGTGCGCGTTATGTACAGGTAAAGATCCACCCCAGCCCTCCCCTCCCTCGCCTTCCAGTCGACGACGCGTTCGTCGCCACCTTCGTTGACGACGCGTCTGCAGAAGCCGAGACGTCTCCCGAATGGACCATCGGGGGAGGAGGATCTTGCCCAAATAAATAGTTGGGGACGACACGGACGACACGCAAATAACGATGCAGAGACGCACGAGGGGTTCTCAATTGACTTCTTGGCACGGGGTGGGGGGGAGGGGAGGGGGGCTTCCAACAGGTTAAACTCCAAACACAAATGACGTGCGGGACGAGTGAAGGTTCGAACCGACGGAGAGGGGTTGGGACGTCGGTTGGGATGTCCTCGCAAAGTCTCTCCTGCCAAGAACGCGCTTGCAACGCCCTGTCAGTCTTGGCACGGGTTTGTTTTGCGTTTGCTTTACTTTGTACTGTGAGGGGAGTCGGGGTCGGCAAAGGGGGTTCACCCGGTTCGCCCCCGCGGCTCCCGAATTCGGAAATATCGTAACTGTTTCTTCCCGCTCCCGCTCCTAACCACCAGCGGATGGTGCTCTCCCCCGAAAAAGGGAAAAGGGGCAGGGCACTGGATTTGTTGGGGGAGCGCGGAGACTCCGGGTCTCGTTTGTACACGACACTAATACGACACTACACTTTTTTTTTTTTGTACACGATGCAGGGGGTAAAGGTGGGAACATTTTTGTTGACTAGGACACACACAGTTTCGAAACCCGCATTGAGTAGCCCGTATTATTTTTTTTTTAAAAAACAAGAAAAAAAAAAAATAACAGTGGCAACAACAGCAAACACTGCGGCTAGTCTTGGTGCCTACAGGGGGGGTAGCATTCTTGAGGTATTAATTGTATCGACGGCGACGAAGGCGTAAGCGCCAGATGTGGCCGTCGTCCCAGCGTTGCCAACCTCTGCCACTGAGGCAACTCTGTGTTGCCAACCAAACGTTGCCTCAGTCGTAATAAGAACGGAACGGGAAGACTGACAGAGATCTTCACAAACGACGGAGCCACGGGCTAGTTTGTGAGCGCGAAATTATAAGGAAGAAAAACAGCAGAGGACGGGACAAGAGACAGGCGGCGAGGCCCGCACTTTGAGCGTGACGGAGACCACGTCTTTTTGGAGTTGATTGGTCTACTGATCAGAATGCAGCATGCTTGAATGTCGTGAAAATATATATGTATATATTTGTTTACTGCCCTTCAATTCCCCTATCTTGACCACATTTCCAATGCCCTATAGTCTCGCTTAGTCCTGTGCTCTACAATGACCAGCACCTCGCATTTCCAAGGTCTCGTATTTGGGCCTCCAGCATGCGCCCTGGCCCGTCTCCTACCCTTCTGCCACAAAGTAAAAAGAAAAAAAAAAAAATCAATCAATTCAGTTTCGAAATCTGTCGTAATCAAAAGAGAGACACAACTTGGCTCTTTCTGTTTCTGTCCTTTCACAAATCGTACCTGCTTTGCCTAAATATATATTTTATATATATATATATATATATGTACACACACACCCACATGCCTCGAAATCGCAGAGGACGCACGCCACTTGTCAACTTTCTATACCTCGCAAGATGTGTGCGTGCGTGCCCGCACGGAATGCGCACTCTGCCACTCTTGTTTTCCCGTCTACAAGATGCCAGATGTTTAAGGGCATCCAGCGGAATAGAGTTTTCTTCCAAAGCCCACCCGTCGGTGACAAGAAAGGCGAGCAGGTTTCCATGCCTTGCAAACATTGTTGCGAGCTACAACGCAACGGTGCACATGGACCTTGAGGGTCCTTAACAATGGCAACAGGAACAACCAAAAAAGAAAAGCAACATACATATAAGGCACAAGCTCAAACAAAAAGTCCAATCAGTTGCCCGTTCCTCGGGCAACGGGAGGGAGTGAAGATGCCGAAACTGCAGTCACCTTGGCAGTCTTTCAAGACCAAGGTCATTCTTTTTTTCCGAGCTAGAAAGTGACAAGCCAGGAAAGGGGATCACCCAGGTTGGTCGGCGCCTCTTCGAGTGACCCGAATGGCAAAGGTACCGGAGCGGACGCGGTCCTGTGGTTGACCACTAAAAATCTAAACCTTCCGACGGACTTTCATCTCTCTGCTGGCATCTGTTTTAATGCAACAACCACGTTGCTCGGAGACACTTCCTCGCTGGGCTGTCCAACTCCAAATGCCGTCGCACGATAATGTTCTACAGTTTCCAAATTCGTCTCGCTCAATCTACTGCATTCGATGTGACCCGTCCAACCTGGGTGCGCCGTGTTGCCACTTGCCACCGCTTGTCACCGACGGGTCATCGGCTCCAGTTTAGAATTTTGCTGCTGCGCACTGTCGGCGGGAACACACACGCCGACGTCATTTACGGTTTTTCTCGCCGCAGTCCAAAGAGAAAGCCCGGCTCAATTGATTCCGCGTGCTAACCAACCGGGCTTGCTGCCACCGTCGGTGGCAGCATCAACAACAATGTCAACAAGAAACGAGAGGCACGCACCCACGCCAAACAAAGAGGGTAAAGACCCCACGACCGGAGAGACGGCGATCAATACAAAAAGAGCACCCGTCGTTCCTGCGGTAGGGCCTTCTCCTCTCAACACCATCAAAGGTCTTCGAAAACACCAGCACAGTTGCCTCGCAAAAAAACGCAAACTCCCTCAAAGAAGAAATCTAAAATAAAAAATAGGGGGGGTGGACAAATTGCAACGGTACACAAATTGAATAGATCCCTACTCGGAAGTGGCAGACACAGAAAAATGAACACTACGAGGTGAGCGATACAAAATGGATGTCTCAAAAAGGGACGAAGGGAGGGGGGACAAAAAGTTCTTCGCCGTTAAAGGTGCCACGCAGCTCGCGGCACGTGACCGGCGACGCACGACACGAAACGCAAACGGAAACGAGGGGAGCAACCGCGACGCTCTCTTGCGCCACTTGCATATCGTGCGGCTGCTCCCGAAATATTGCATTCCCACCCCGGTGGTATCATACGCCGCCCCCCCCCCCCCCCCCGACAGACTCGCCGCTGCCACAGCCTCTGCGGGTGCAACCGCAGAGTGCGTGAATGTGGCGGTTGCTTACCTCCTCCCCATGTTGTTAGTGGTGCTTGACCAACACGCCCAATTGGTCCTTCCCCCTCCCAAGCAGCTGCCAAAGTGTCCTCCTGCACTCAGTCAAAATCGCAGCTCGAACTTCGTTCGTCTTCACCACGGGACCAGAAGACTGGCATTGACGAAGACCGACGACGAGCCTCGGGGCTTGTCCTTTGGACTCGGCCAATGGCAAGACCAAAGGCGTAATCGCGGAGCTGTTCCAATCCTAGTCGCGTCTACTCTGCCGTCCCGGTGCAAGCGTGCGGCCACGTTGCGACGAACCGCGACCCTCGTTACCCTTAACCACCGAAGAAGCGTCGTAAAGATTTTGGAAAAACTTGGGACGGAACGAAAGCGCACGGCGACAACGGGAAAAAGAGACGAGGGCAGATTTAAAAATTTCCTATCAATAAAATTGCCCCTCAGGATTGTTAATTAAAAAAGTGGCAAAAACATAAACTGTACTATTTACAGCAATCTTTTGGAAACTTGAAGTTGGTTGCCTAGAACGATTTTTGCGTCGCACGCCGAAACTTGGTGGGTGCCAAGTTTTTCTCCCTCATTCGTCTCAAAACCCAAGAAGCTAACAAAAAAAAAAAACGGCTTAAAAAGATAAGGGGAAAAAAGCCAAAAAAATAAATTATTTTAAAAAAAGAGGGGGAACGTGAAATATTAAAAAGCATGGTGCAATTGCTAAATTAAAGGTATGGAGAGGGTGAGGTAAAACCGAGGGCCTGGGATGAAAAGGGGCAAGGGGCCGTTTTCGGAGAAAGGGGAGTTTGATGCAAACTTTGCACGACTCCACAATTTGAAAAAGTCTCCAGCGGGCGCTTGTACAAACACCGGTGCTTCCCCGATACTTCTCCAACCAAACGTTTGCGACAAAGCTTTGTACAGAATCGTCGTTTGCCTTTGCGCTGAACCGAGCCAGACCTCCGACGCAAGGAGACGCATTCTCCCAACTAATTTAAAAACAGCCAAGGGTAACTGAGTGCAGGAAAATACCCGGCAGGTTCGCTTCCGGTCGACAACCGCCACATGCACGGAGAAAGCGCACATGCCACGCTTCCCAACACAATTCAACGAGCTCCTCATGTTCACCGCCGAAACCGTTGCAGACGCAGCAAAACTGGAGATGCCTGCGGGGGCACCGGGAAACGCGAGACAGGGATGGGACATGGGACGAGTCCGAAAAAGCGGGACTCCGAGGAGGACGAGAACGGAAACGCCATAGAGAAAAACAGCGCGCTCAGGTGGCCAGGAGCGGCAGCGTCTTCTCGACGAGTGGCCTGGGCATCTCGCGGCTCAGCACCATCGGTTCCCCCCGGTCTTCACCGGCCACCGGGGAGGGGGCTTCAGCGTCGCACGACGAGGAGGGAGGCTGCAGCGGCGACGGAGAAGGCGGCGAGATGGACTTGGCGGGGTGTGGGGACGGCCCCGGGGGCGGGATTTCCCCACCGAGACCCGGTCCCAGCTTGCAGGGTAGCCTCTCGGACTCCTGGCAAGAACGACAAACGTAAAAAAACTTTAGTTACGCGCGATAAAGCTGTCCCGCAAATCCCCACGACAAGAAGGGCACAGGGAACATGTGGAAGGCCGGCGGCATTTAGTGATTCGCATTTAGGTGCAGCGAGGTACTGCTTTATACTGGGAAAGATTGTTTCTCTGGATGGTTGTGGCAAAACTTGGGATAGGTGGTCCGCTCGATACTGCAGACTTTATTCGATCGAGAAGATCTTCCGATTTCAGCGAATGGCAACCATATTTTAGATCACGGCGCTACGCACTATGAGGAGCCAAGGCCGATGCAAGTCACCCAAATCCACGTCGCCTATTGGGTAAGACTCTACCTCACCAGCAACGCGATCATAAACAATAAATAGCCGGTGAATGTTTCTTCAGAGTTTTGTTAAAGAATATTCTGATCCACACTTTGTTGAATAATTAGCGATGCGACGAAAATTTCCGAATTTTAGAATGCTCGGAGCTATGCGCCATCTATCGTGTGGTAAACGAAGCAAGAGAAAGATAAGACTGCACCTGTGCTGTTTCACACTCCAATGATTTCGCGGTTCCTGCTCTCTGCTGATGGTGATCGTTAACGTGGTCGGTGTGGTGGAAGCTCATCGTTCCGCAGAGGATTATCCTCGACTGAATTTTCGTCGCGTGTCGCGATGATAACCCAGCACATCCTAGAAGGGAAAATCCATCTACTCTTGCGTTGATGTTGTGGCGGCCCCCTAGGGCAGCAGAAATGCTCATCCCGTCGTCTTTGTTTACTTCGACTAAATTGGTGCTTTCTGGCATATGTGTCCTTGAGCATCCCCCGGATTTCTTATTCTGCGCATTCCATGCGTGTGCAGAAGTTCGAGGCCTTACAGGTGCGTACTATATTTAAGGGAGTGTATGAAGGATGCGAATTTTGACATGTTTTCATTACCCGAGAAAAGTGATTAGCGTTAGCATTCATGAGCAATCGCGACGTCTATGTGATCACGAAATCACGTTTCTACGTTGCTATATCTCTCTTAAGATCACATCGTCTTTTGCAATCATAGAAAAGGCATGTAGCGAGATTTGTACTATCCGTAAAGTTGTGTTTAAAAGTCGTGATCGTCCAAGAAAGCGTACTGCATCTTTTTCTTTTCTTTTTTCATCCACTCTGTTCTGCGAGCCTATCCAGACAAAATAAAAGTTAATAAAGCTTAAGCCAGTAGAAAACTGTTCATTTTCTGCTACGCCAGTGAGTGACAGCGCGTCCACTTCTTTTTAGCGATACCGCGGAAATGGCTGACGGCGTCGGAGAAGCGGCTGTTGTGCTGACGACCTGCTGCACTTGCTGCAGTGGTTGAAGGAGTGCGTTTGCGTGGCACAGAGCGGTTGTTCTGGTCGCTTCGGTCACAACGAACAAAGTCTTGGCTAACGCGCTCGTTGCAAATTCCTGAATTACAGTTTGTGCAGCCCAGAGCTTAAAAACTAACTTCTGCAGTTTCACCGCTTGCCACTCGAGCAATCACGTCGAAGCATGGATCATCGGTTTGAGGGACTCCAGGTTTAAGGTCATCCGTGTATGCTCGGAAAGATTCCGTACATTGGAGTCGCCACCCCTTGCCGTCCAATTCCGACGAGGAACTGGAGTTTTCGACGGAAGAGTCGCCGCACTTTTCAACAGGCGTACTGGCATATAGGACCAGTCCCATGCTGTCGCTGTAGCGCAACACATCTAATTGAATTTCGCTCAGCTGCGATGTGTCCATGGCTACTGCGGTGATGAGAGGCGCCGATTCAACAAATATGTTGGTGGCATCAATGCCATCAATGCAGTAAAACTCTGTGGTAAAACCTACTGGCACACCGCCAACCCGCCGCTAATGCTCTCATTCTCCTACTGCCGAGAGAACTTCCGGTTCCGGTGACAGAGCATGTCACGACCGTCAAAATTGAGCCCCGGCTCGTTTTGCAGTGAGCTTGAGAGGAAGAAACTCTATTTCAGTAATTTTTCGTGTAGAAGTTAATAAACCAAGATGAAAACAGATGCTTGTTCGGCGTTCAGTGAACATGAAACGTTTAATGTAAAAGCTATTTGGCAAAAGTAAAAAAGTCATTTCATGGTCTCTATGAACGGAAATGCACAGACCAGCCTTTACGACGGTCTGACGCAGGACAGCTCGGCTAACTTCGCCCACATTGACTGGGCTACAAGCGGTCCATATACGGACCGCGTTCTCTTCCCTGCCAGGCGCTAGGAAACGGTGCTCCGAGAAGGCCCAGAGGGCGGCGGCGTGCCCCTCACCTGACGAGAGGCCTGCTGCTGGTGCAGGAGCAGCCGGTAACCGGCCAGGCCCATGCCAAGCAGGTGCCTCTGCTGGCAGGCCGCCGCCAGCAGGAGCTGCACCTCCCGCACAATGTCCTGCCGGGCACGGTCCCCGACCGAGTGCCGCTCGAAGGCCCCCCACAGACCCTCCAGCTCCGGGGGCACGCCGGGGCAGGCATCCCCACGCAGGCAGTCCTCTGCCGGCAGCCCCACCTCCTCCACCCCTGCAGGACAGAGAGAGGCACGTTCCAGCCAGGCCGCTCCACTGTCGCATACGGGTGTGACAGTGCTCGTCTCCCTCCACGAACCTTGCTTGCTTGCATTGGTTGCGCCATAAGAGGGAGGGGAGCGCTTGCGCACTGCATAAACCCTTCCCTCCCTCTTGCAGTGTGGCCAACACAGGTAAGCCCCAGCCTATCAACTCCAAGCCCTCGTCCAGTGCTATCGTACCCTCGTCACATGAAACAGAATGTCGAAGCTAGGCAATTTTTTTCCCCTGGTTCTTTTTTTTTTTTTTTTTCTCGATTTAAAGGTTTTTTTTTTAAGTGCTAGTTTGGAATAATGCGAATATTATTGTGCAGCCGTAATTTGGGTCTTAAATTTGCTGTTCGCTGCAAAACTTTTTTGACTGAACTGTGACAGTGCGTGTGTATGTCGTGCTAAAGGGCAACTCCAGTCAATTTCTAGCATTTTAAGTTAATGGTTGATTATATATCCCGAGGTAATATTAAACGGCGTAATTTTAGAATGCAGCTCTTAGGTGCCCGTTTCAGGCTTGAGCAGCGTCGCCGTCGGCGTAACCGCGCGGTGCATTATGGGTAAATTTTCCCGAAGGAACCCGAGGTCCTCCCGAAGGACATTGGGAGAACCTCGGGATCCTTCGGGAGGACCCCGGGTTATTTATTTATTTATTATTTATTTATTTATTTATTGATACTACCGGCTGCTGTAGGGCAGCCAAGGTAGGAGGGATACATGGATCAAGTTTTAGAAAAAAGCAAGCACAGTGTGTGGTATCGCAGCAAAAAAAACAAAAAAAAACACTTCACATAAATAATCACGGCCACACAAAGAGCAGAGAAATATTTGTTTAAGGGGTTCTTTCGGGAGGACCTTGGAGGACCTTGGGTTCCTTCGGGAGGACCTCGGGTTCCTTCGGGAGGACCTCGGGGTTTTTTGGAAGGACCTTGGGTACCTTCGGTAACCACGGGGAGGGGAGGGGAGGGGGGGGGGGGGGGTCACGTGACCTCCCCCCCCCCCCCTGAGGCTATGTGACCCACCAAGGTCACATGAACCCTCCCCTAGGTCACGTGACCCCTTCCTCCCCCGAACACGTTACCCTGACTACCCTTCCCTCCTCCTCCTCCTCAAGAGCTGTGCTCTAATTCAGCATTACAGGGAGTTGTAAATGGCTTTCATTCTTTTTTTTTTCTTTAAGTGCAATATTTTTTTTTAAGTGCAATATTTTTTTTTTTTTTTTGCACAATTTTGATTTAACTCTTTAAGTGCCTTGGACGAGCTGAGCTCGTCCGCCGCTTTCTGGATAAAAATACCATGGTTATTTTTATGCAGAACCACTGCGTAAAGATGCAGTGGTTCTTCTGGTAGCCCTCAATTCCACGGACAAGCTAGGCTCGTCCGAGTAGTTTTGCGGCGCTGATCATACATGGCAGCACTCGTCCTAGTCAACACATTTTTTTTTCGTTGCCCCTGATTTTTGAGTGATAAACTTTTGAAATTTTATCTGTAATACTAGAGGAATAAAACTTCTAAATAAAAAGAATGTGGCACTTTTAAGTTACTTTAAGAAAAAAAAAAGCTTGAGGTACACCTAAGCACTTTTTTAAGGCCTGTCCAAACAGGATACTACAAAACTCACGACTCCGGCAAATCGTGCCGCGCTCTACCACGATCCGCTTCCGGCCGTCGGAGGGAAATTTTCCTCCGTCAATTCTTCCCGGGGGGAAACTTCCCTCCGTCAAATCTCCCCCTCGCTTCCTCCACGGCGGCCTTGCTCTGCTCATCACGTCGGTCCGGAGAGCCACTCACACGCTTTGTTGGCTGTCGGTCAATCGCTCAAGGCCTCCGCTCACAATACGGAACCGCGTTGGACGCCATCACGACGAAAGTGAATCTCGACAAAGAAAGCAGATCCGAGGCGGGCGAAACGCACCCTTCGACGCAGGAATGTCCCAAATCCATCCGAAGCCGGACCCCCTTGGCCTTCGAGCCGAGGCGGCAACGGTACGCGAGGTCGTTGGCGAGGTGAGCCGGATACAGGTGGCGTGTGACGTCAAAGAAAAGTGGAGGAGGCGAGGAGAGCAGTCGTGATCGTGAAAGTTTTCACGACTCCTGCAAAAAGTTTTACGACTCCGACAAATCGTAAAAATAAAAGCGTCCGCTTCAATTTTCACGATTTGTCGGAGTCGTGCGTTTTGTAGTGTTCTGTTTGGATACCCCTTTATGAGTTGTGAATGGGAAAGCATGCAAGCCACTCGCCCGCTCCCTTTTTTGTCTGCTGCATACTTTTCGTCGCCGGTCAGCACGCATGCTCTCCTGGGCATGCTGACCTTGGACGCTCCATGTTAACGGCGCGTTGATGGACCCCCCCCCCCCCCCCCCCCCCTCTCTCTCTCTCTCTCTCTCTCTCTCTCTCTCTCTCTCTCTCTCTCCTCCTCCTCCTCCTCCTCCTCCTCCTCCTCCTCCTCCTCCTCCTCCTCCTCCTCCTCCTCCTCCTCCTCCTCCTCCTCCTCCTCCTCCTCCTCCCGTTAATGCTTTCGCATTAAAAAAAGCAGCACTTAAGGGGTTAAAAATTACCACAAACCAAAATCAAAACCTTGCCTGTGTGGCATGCAAAATTGCTCCTGCGCCATCATATTCATACTCTAACCGCTCCAACCACGTGGAGCAAATCGTGATGCAACGTACCAGGCGGACGGGCGCATCTCGGCACAAGGGCGAAAGTCTTGTCTACTACGATCGACAGTTTGCTACACCCGACGATGACACCGCTACCGAGGCAGCGGCTTGTGTTTTAGCACAGAAAAAGGCACGTTTTCTCAAGGGCTTGTTTTGAAAACATTAGTAGAAAGTAAAGTTCACTAAACCACACAAAAATATGTTGCGACGGGTTTGTAGAAGTATGTTGTGCTCAATGTTGCAAATTGACTCTCTCGCACGCAACAGACGCTGCCAGTGATGACGAATACTGACACTGGAGCACACAAGCAACTGTGCGTTTGTGAATCACGTGGCCTCGCCTAAAGAAGAACAAAACAAGCAAACGAATCTCCCCGAGCGTCCCAAACGTGACGTAGATAGCGCAGAGTGGTCCGCACCGACACGGTGGTATTGACTGCGACGTTGGCTACGCTGCACCTTGCCCGCTAGGATTAGCAAATTTTCGTAATTTCGCGCACCTCAAACTTTGTCTGCCAGTTTCATTCACTTTTAGGCGGAATTAGATTGAAATATTTGGCGCACATTCTTTTTAGGCAACACTAAAGAAAACTGCATTGGTTTCTTAATATTAAAAATGAACCAGAGTTGCCCTTTAATGCCAACAGCATCTCAACCTATAGGAATGTTCCGAAAGGGCAATGCTTATACTTCACCCCAAAAGACGTGTGCAATGCCATCAAAGCAAGCTCTGCAAAAAGCTATTCCTAGACAAGTCTCGAGCAAGTGAGGCATTAAGCACAGCAGTGGTCTTGCACCAGTGTCCACGTTAGTACTTCGCAGAACCCGTGAAAACAGAATGTCGCATCCAGTTGGAGCAACCATGACACACAATTTTAGCATCGGTTGTATCCTTGCATCCAGCTCCTCAGGTGAAAAGCAGTGGTGGTACCCTAATGTCAAAGTTGAAGTGTTTCCAGCTCACTAGCAGTTCTAGCCTAGCTTTTGTATTTGACTGGGTAAGGTACTTTGCTTGTTGAAGCATGCTAAATTTTGTGGAAAAATATTTGTTCGAAAGTTCTGAAACAAAATGTGCAACACATTGAGCTCCCTATAAAGCAAACAATGCTCTAAGAAGATCCAGACACTCCCTTCCACGTCATTTTAAGCAGATTATGTGCATCATGTGATCCAGATATAGTTTGTAAATTACCATACCACCACACATCAAGCAAAGCTTTTCATTAAGTTGTGCTTCCTGGCCACTTAATAAAGTTCATTAACCACTAGAATCAGGTGATTGCCCATCAATATACATTGCCCCTTTTCTTGTCAGATTATCTCTAACAGAAACATGGGATCCCTTTTCAGAAATGCACCCCGATTCAACAGATTTCTGGTTCGTTCCGGCGTCGGAACGGATGCCGTGCCATGGGCAATGCTACGAGCCGGCACGTTTCCAAAAAAAAACTTTATCGTCCCAACGAAAGGTAGCTCAGACACCAGCCAGCCCTGGGGCAAGAAAAGGAGGGAAGGCTCCTTACCAGACAGGGTGCTGAGGCTGCTGTTGGACATGGTCTCGTCCGTATCCGCCGACACGCGGCCGTTGACGGCCTTGGCCGGTGGCCCGCCCTGCCCAGAGTCCACGCTGCCCGTGCGGGACCGCGGCGCTTCCTTCTTGGCTACCACTTCCCCTTCTGCCTGCATCTGCTTCTTCAGCAGGTGCCTCTGCTGCGCAGCTGCCGCCGCTGCTGCAGCCACTGCTGTTGGTGGAAGTAGGCACAGCTCCGGCCTGGAATCGGAGATGCACAGAACACGTTGGTTTCCCTCGTCGTCGCACGCTGAAACTTTCATTTGCCCTTTGTCTCCAACTGGCTGCACATCTCGTTGCACGATTATCTCTTTTAGGAAATGTGTGCATCTTAACTATCAATAAAGTGGTCTCTGGTTATTATATTGTTAGGAAAAAAGGAGGAAGAAGCGCAAGCTCAGTGAAGAAAGTGTGCGGAAGCTCGTGACTTTTAGAGCTCGCCTTCCTGAACGATCGTAATGTCACCTTATTTGCCTTCACTGTAAATCCCATCAACATTTAATCATTGCATTACTAACACCCTTACAACATGTAGGGCATTGGGGAAGGCGCATCCCAACAAAGTGTGCAATTATAGACCAGTGTTGCGTAGTTGCCACTCCAGAGCTGGAATGATTCCGGAATCACTCCGCATTTTTGCGACCCCGGAATGGAATGGGAATGGAATGGGAATGGAATGACAGCAATGTTGAGGGTAATGGAATGGGAATGGAATTACATGAATTTCGCCCAGAATGAAATGGGCCCAGTTCTTTATTTTATTTATTTATTTATATATTTATTTATTTACTTTGTGTGTGTGTGGGGGGGGGTTACGTTTAGCTAAACGGAGCCAGTCAGCGAGTCAGTTGCTGAGAAAAAAAATGTGCGGGAAACTGCTAGCAATACAAAAGACAAGTGTCAGAGCAAAGACCAAAGGGGGAGGGAGTGGCGGTGGCGCCTTTCACGGACGCGCAGACGACGAGCTTTACTGGTGTTACATGAGAGCGAAACAGAAAACCAAGCACCAAGCAAAAGAAACGAAGAAAGCGGCAAAGAAAGAAACCGCCGGCATGGAGAATGCACGCTTGCGCACAGACCGACATCTGGGAGCGGAAGGCGAGTCATAACTCGCAGAGCTCTGATAACTCGTTGACTCGCACACCGCAAGCGAAAGATGATTAATTTTTTTTTTTTTTTTAGTTCGAGGAGCGTTGTTTAGCAGGTGGCCAACCCTGCTGTCTTCCACATTCATTCGTGTGCACTCCTTTGAAGTGCAAAATCTGGGTGTGCTTCGGCATTAAAACAAAGCGAGATTCACTTTTCTCTTCTCTTGCGCTTTGCTCCGACGCTTGTTTTTTTTTTTTTATACTGCATTTTTACGTGCAAGTCCCCCTTTTACCTGGTCTTTGTTCTGGTGCTTGTTTTCTGTGTTATATAGTTTACATTCAAGTGGGTTAGGGTTACAAACAAGCTAGCGGATACCTGCTCCTTTCCTTTGACTTTAGTCTCTGCAGACTTTGTTTCACCTTGCGATGGACCGCTGCGGATGCTTCGAGTCACTTCAGGCAATCCAGCACCGTGAGCTTAGTAAGATCAGTGCTTTTTTGAGGCATTTAGCATTTTTTTGCAATTGTATATATGCATTTGACAATATAAGCTTTATGCTGCTTATGCCGGAAACATTGCACAATGTAGCTGTCAAGTGCCAATTTTTAAGTTTAGGAATTAGAGGAATGGAATGGAACGATTCAGCCATTCCAGGAGTGGGAATGGGCCCAGTGTCCCCATTCCTAGGAGTTGAAAGGAGTTGAATTATCAAAAACTCTAATTCCTGAAATGGAATTGGAATGGAATGGGGGTGCCCATTCCGCAACACTCCTATAGACACCATGCTTTCCAATCAGTCTGACAAACTTTGCGTTTTGGCTTTGAGACTAGGCAGTTTATAAATGGAGAAGAGGACAGTGCCATTGCTCAGTAAAAATTAAAGTTCTAGATAGTTTTGGTCAAACATATGTGTGTGGGACCTGCCAGGGCTTTGGCCTGTCATCGGGTCCGAAACTAGAGAGGCACCATTTCAAAATGCTTTTCTGCACCCTAAAAGGAAGTACGTACTGGGAGCTTTGTGCCAATGTGAAAAGCATACCTCGAAAAATAAACACCAGACTTTTTGACACGGAGCTCCAAACAAACATTAGTACGTTAAGAAGCTTGAGTGAGACCGACACACACCGGAAAATACTGACCATATGTTCAAGCCCCGATCAGTATCCAGCCTAGTACTTTTAAATCATTAAAAAGAGAAAAGGAATATAATAAGCAGTCGCACCCTATTTTAAGCAAGTTCAAAAATATGCCAAGGACGAGCGCTCGACAAAATATGTCAAGCGCTCGTCGCAGGGGGCGGCCGTTATCCGCTCTTTTTCGAAACTAGCGTTGTGGAGACGAGTGGTTTTAGTAGGAACAAGGAATCAAGGTTCTCCCGCAAGCGTATGCCGTTTTTATGCATTGCCAGGTGGCCCAAATGAACAACATCTTGAAATCGATGGTCAGCCCAAGCAAGGGCCCACCCTGTAATATGCCCCTCCTGACAAGTGCCCATCCATAGTTTTTCGAGGTTATCTCCAAATGTTAGGTGGAGTGGAAAGCATTTTGTGGCAGACGTGCTCCCACATGATTGGCCCTTCGGTTGCACAGCTTTGCCAGTTACATCTTTATTTACCATTTCCATCTTTGCCGTCGAAGGGCACATGACTGCCGAGTGGCATTCATTACAGCGCACCCTCTCTCTTGACCTCCAGTGCCAGAGTCAATTATGCGGACACACGCCTGTATTTATCCACCCTTTCCTAGAGACTATGGCGTGTGCCTCCCATGCCACCATACCAGGCTAAAAACAGGCTACATCACGAGGGCAAAACCACGAGCTCGAACTCTTAGCTAAGAAAGCCGCTTCCACAGTGGTTTCAACCTCAAGCTCTTAGCTTCTATTACACTTGAGGTCCATTTGAAGTAAGGCACAGTTGAGATTAACCTCGCTGCCTGCACGATGGTTGAACCTAGCAGTTAACAGCGACTTCCTATCTATAGGTAAAGTACTTCTTAAATTGTTCTGGCGCAGGGAGCAAGGTCTTGGGAGTGTGTGTTGAAAGAATGAAGCAATAGGGCACGCACCTGTCGGGGTCTAGCTTGACGATCCCCGGATCCAGCTTGTGGAGACCAGCCATTTCGGCCCCCGGTGGAAAGTATGCCACCATTGAGTATGGCAGACTGCAGAGACAAGAGGAAACAGCCAACCGGTCAAGAGGACACTAAATGTGGTACAACGAATTGTCAAACTGGCATTGTGAATCAATACCATGAGGAGTGTACAGTCACTCAAATTTCAGCAAATAACTCAATACCAAGATTACAAGAGATACTCGAAAACTGGCACTTGCTTTGTAGGACGAGGGCGTCGTATTTACTTGAAAATTGGCCTACCCTCTTGTGAACAAACTATCTGTCCTTTTTTACTTCCTTTTTTTTTAAGGGCCGTAGAGGTTCATTTTTTGTTCCTCAAAAGCCAGCTTGGTGAATGACGAAAAAAAATGGTGCTTCGATTCAAGAACATAACCTGCGCAGGGAGGCCGAGCATCACGTAGACACCAATGTTAAAGGTGCCTCATCCATTAGATGCTGGCTGCCTAAGAGCTATGGAGCTGGACAAGAATAATAGGAGACTTAACTCTCAGGGAGCAAAAGCCACTGCTAGTTTTTTCTTTTTTTTAATATATCAGAAATATTTGAAAGCATTAAATATAAATACATTGACTCTGTGTTGAATTAAACTTCAGTGTAGCAATTCACTTAACTATTAGTGCCAAAAGTGTTGAAAAATCACTGGACCGTTTTGCCCAAGTTTGCAATAGGGACAGTTTTGTCCAGGTTTGACTCGCAGACCATTCTGTCTGAAATTATTTTGTCCGAGACCATTTTGTTCTGGAGCAGTTTGTCCGTTCGTCAGGGACCACTTTGCTTGGAATCATTTAGTCTGGGACCATTTTGTCCAGGACTATTCTGGACCTACCCGCCTGTGAGAACGGAGTGTTCTCTCCTAACAAAGCATAGGCGATATCCAAAATTTTGAGTTGTATTTCTTGTAGCAATACGAAGACTTTCCAGTCAAGCTGAAAACATACGATACTATGCTAACAATACATAGCTTGCATCGATGTCACATCAGCCGCCATTGCTGCGTACCATGCTCCCGTGCACGCATCTTCTGCAGCATACATTCGGCACCATCAAATTTCTTCTTCTTCTTGGCAAGGATTGGTGAGAAGAATGAATTCAATGGTATGAAATGTATTCTGCAGAAAGTATGGGCAAAGAAGCATAGTACAGAGTAATGGCGGCTGGTACGGTGCCATATGGCGTCACGTGCAAGGCATGTATTAGAAAGCACTAAAATTATTAATTAGAAACTGTCAGTACAGTATTTTCTTTCAAAAAAATCATGAGCCATTCCACTCTGAAGGTGGAGGACTAGCAAAAATGTTTATCACACGACACAGATTTGGAAAAAACTAGACATGCGCGACCGGACCGCCACTGGGTGGAGAGTAGACACGCACAATGGGACAGCCACCCCAGGAGAGCTAGGCACGCAAGCGCTTGGAACGACGCCAAAGAGAGGGCGGTGTGAGCGTAGATATGGATGACGCAGGTCGCACAGCGACAAATCTTTGAGAAACCTTTATTACCTACCTGAGAGTCTATTGATCTTGAAAATGGTGCTTAATGATACCTAATCTACTGAATAGACCTATTGCTAAATTACCTAAGCGTCAAAGAGAATGCAGGAAATGGTGTAACGTTCCACCCGCTGCACGTGCAGGCGGCGTCTGCAGCAGTAACTGTTCTGAAGCAAATGCCTAAAACAAACGGCATTTTGCACATGCGTTCATCAACGCTTCATTTTGGTAATTTACTTCGACTCTTTTATACGGGGAAGGCATGCACGTGCAGTGCGTGCAGCGGTGCGAGCGTAGAGTTTATAGTCACTGCACACGAAATATCCACGGAACCCTAGCCATAAACAGCTTCACTGTAAAAAGCAAAGGCTAGGCAAACCTGGGAAGGAGCATGTGACAAACATGCTTTGGAAACTGACAAAATATAAAAAATGCTCAGCCAAAATTTTTTATTTACTTGCTGAATTGGTTGCGTGCATCACCTGTAGTTGACAACACAACTGGTTTCCAGATTATTGTTAGATCCTCTCGATGGGGCATCTCAGAGTTAAAGGAGTCACGAAACGCTTTTCCAACTTTTTCCTGTTTAACTTTCTTCCTCGACCCATAAATCGCGCATTCTATCAAACAGTTCAAGAAGACGGAAGGGGGGAGTCCCCACTTGCTCGAACTCTCGTTTGTGTAATCCGGACGCATCCATTCTCCCCCTAGAAGATTAGCCGGTCGCTCAAAATTCAGACAAAAGTTGCTCTCCCCACCCCGTTCACCCTGAAGCTGACAGTGCTGTGGAAGCTACGTGCTCTTTGGGCCAGCCACACTTTTGCCACGTGATCTCGCTCTCTCGCGCATACCCACGTGCAGAGAATGAAGTCAGGTGATGAAAGGGGGGCGGCTGATTGGTCAGGCAAGCACGTAGCTTCCACCACAATGTCAGCTTAGGGGTGAAGGGAATAAGTGAGGTCCGGCATCGTGTGACGTGCGTTTGGAGCCGGTGACGCGTTGCGGGGTCCGTGGATGTATTCAAGTGAAAAGGCAGAGAGCTTATGAAGGAAAGAAGGTACAAAATAGTCCGCAGCGTTTGAAAACAAAAAAGTTTTCAAATTTCCGTCAGGCTCTTGACTTTCTACCTTTTTTTTCTTTAGTGCCCACTGAACGATGTAATATTAGTAAAATCCCAATATAAATTGATTTATTCCAGTCCAAAATTTGTTTCATGGGCCCTTCAATACGATTCACATCTATGGCAGGCCTATATCAACAAAAAAAAAAAATGCCACTGTAGACCTTTTTTGTTTACTCTCGTCCCCAGCCACCTATAAACATATCCGGTATGGGCAACAAAAAATTATATAAAACATTTCAACCTCCAAATAGTAAAAAGACAGAAAGGAGGCACAACGACAATTGGTGGCAGTTACGCTTATATTCTAAATGTAGTTTATTGGCGTGGCAATCGGCAAGACAATGTTTTTGCCCATACTGGAAGGGACGATTTTTCAAGATGGTGGCGCCCTTGTGTGAACTGTCTACACACAAACATGTAGCTCCAACGTCACTCTGCTGTCAAGCACAGACGCTTAAAAGGCTGACATACATTCGTGCTTTCCACTTTTGCCCGCCTCCTCCTTTCCTATATCCTCACCCCTTTTTCCCTTGCCTCAAATTGGCTCCCTTCGCAACTTAGGAGAGGGGGAGCACAAAGAGGATTATCTTCCCCGCAGAAAACCAAGGTTGTATGTCGGCCTTTAATGCGAATCTGGTCACTGCACATGCCCAGTGCCCACACCCGGTGTGTGCAAATAAGGACTTGTTTGTAAACAGCATGTTTCTCTGTATGCATTACCCTGGTTAGCTTTTGCAATTGAGCAAACCTAGGAAGCAACATACAGATCCTTCCGAGAAAGTGTACGAAGCCATAGAGTTCTTTGACATTTGGCACGGGCAGATAAGAGCAGTCAAAGGTTTGTGAACCTGCCCCGTGTTTGCATAAAAGAATTTGGAGAGATAAGCAGGTTGACATCAGACCCGTGTTTAGCCGAGAAATACGAGATCCGCTTCCACTGTAGACGACGATGAAAATGAGTCCCTTGTTAGCTGAATGCCAACTGCACCTGTCACATTCCTTGGTTGTTTGCCTGTTTTTGTTTTCTATCCTTCATTGAAGATGTTCAGTATGGCATGAGAGTACCCCCGAAGAAAAGAAGTTTCTGTTGATTTACCATTTTGCGACTTCAGAACTCAAGGGCGACAAGACGATAACAGAAGAGTGCAGGTGTCAACTTTGCTCCATGTTCGTTCTATTTTCTCTCTGTTCTAAACTCACAAGGATAAAAGATGGATCAAGCCACTTCCAGGATTCACAAAGTGTCAGAGTCAGCACAAGCGTACGTCAGAACATCCCTACAATTTCCCGCTTCAAGCGGTGCAACGTGGGATTGCTGCACGGCCTTCCGGGATTTTTTGGGCAATGTCTCAGAACCTCCTTTTAAAGTTCAAAATGTCCTTCTGTGCTTGTCTTCTAAAAAAGACTAGAAACAATGCGTTTCTCACATGAGGGTAATTCAGCGAAGAATAGCTACAAGACGTGAAATCTTGCAACCAGATTTTGGAACAAAGACGCTCCCCAATATTCTTTTTGTTGCCAAGTCGCAGATCTTCTTGAAAAATGGCCAAGGCCAAACTGAAGCCTGACAACTACCGCCGAGGAATGCAACGTTCGAGTTCACCAAAGTCACGGAGAGTCGCTCCTCGTGTATAATGGTCACCGGCAGAGTGAAAACGACGGGGCTAATCTTTAGAATGCCTGGCCTCTGCCACGTGCTTTGTGCCTCCCTCTATGCTTTGGCTGCAAATGCGGGATTGAGGTGCGCAAGACGCCCAAGCGTTGTCGAGGCCCCTTTCTGCCGTTCTCACCTTCCGCATGGTCACTCCTTACAACTATGTACTCAAAGTTCTTTGAAACAACATATTTTTGGTGTCTTAGTAGTCGTAAAAACTACACTCCATAGACTCATTGCTTTTAAATATGGATCTGTGTCCCCTGACCACTCTTGATCTGCACGTGCCGGACGTCAAAGAACTCTCTGCACAATTTCTAGGAAGGGCGTTTTTTTGCTCCTAGGGCTCGCTAAATTGCAGAAGCTAACCAGAATAGCACATAGTGTGGTGTGTATTTTTGTCGATTAAGGTCTTCCAGAGAAAGAGAGTAGCCCCGAGCAAACAGCTTCCAGATAACAGGACCCTACGTAGTGCCGGATTTTCCATGTTGCCTACCGTTGGCCACCGCAGGGCATAGACCGGGCACTAGTACAGCATCAGAGCTTGTGCCCTGCGCGGTATAGCATGAACAGCTGATTCTCAATGGACAGTGTGTCTTCTGGGCAGTGGGGCCCTCGCAGATTGTGTTCCGGCGGAAACCTCAGCAATCATGAGCCCCCTTTGCCAATGTCCCCTTATGCCCCGGTCCAAAGCTATACATGGCTTGCACATGACGTCCGTTTGCCCCTCTTTCTGGTGGTCAGAAGCACCTCGCTCACGCAGCAGAAGCTACGCTCTCATGCCCTTTTTTCCCCCAAGTCCATCTCTCTTTCTGGCGGCCAGAAGGGTCTCGCTAACACAGCAGAAGCTACCCTCTCACGCGCCCTTTCTCCCATTATGACTGATCAAGTGACATCAGTACAAGCCATGTATATACGTATCTTTTAAGGCTCATTCACACAGTTGCAACCGAGTACGACCGAGAGAGAAAATACCGGTTTTTAAGCCTCTTGCAACGTCTTAGGACCAACCCCGCAGCAGCGCATCCAGTCCTAAGACGTCCCAAGAGGGTTGTAAGTCAGCGCTACGTCCGTGTCACTTCTTCGTCTGGTCCTCGTCTTTCCACGCTGCTTTTAATTTTGAAGTTGTCTCTCTCGGTCGCACTCAGTTGTAAATGTGTGAACGGCGCTTAAATATCGCGGGTCATTTTTCTCATCTTATACAAACTCTAAAGAGGAAATAGTCTAAATATGCGGATGAACTAACCCTACTGATCGAATAGAATAAATGTTAAGAAGCCACCGAAAAACGAAACCCCGGAGCCGCCAAACATTTAATCTTTTGGTGGCTTTGCAACAGTCATCCCATTTGATTAGTGTGGTTCATTAATCTATGCATTTTGACTATGTATCATTGTATGTAAGCCTGTAAGTATGCGTGCACTGACTATTTTCGAGCCAAACGTACGGGTATGGGCCCTTGGCCTCCTGTAGTTACCCAACTCTCCAGAGTTGAAGAATATCAAACGCACCTGTTCTTGGGGTACAGGGGTGCGGGTGCCCCCGCAGGCAGGAGCGGCAGGTGGGGATGGTGCTCCTTGCCCAGTGCCCGCTCCTTGGAGCCGGGCACGATGGGGCTCCATGGCTTGAAGGCAGAGGTCCTAGCCCACTGGGACTGGGGCCAGAGCGCTGGGTCCGAGCCCATAACCATGAAGGGGGACAGGGTGGCGGGCTCCTCCGCCGCCCGCAGCGACTTCTTCTTGCGGACCTCCGAGGGAGGAGGGCTCTGTGCATCAGAAAAGAATGGAGGCTGTCTCAGGGTTCCTACTGTTTTGTGGAAACACGTTTTGTCCTCAACTTTTCGTTAACACAAGTTTTATGAACCCACGTTTCACAGACACAGTGGCGTTTCCTGGAAACTCCGTTCGTGTACAACTTTTTGTACACGCACGTTTCAGGAACCCACGCTTCATTGACACTGTGGCACTTTGTGCATAACTCTTCGCTTTCTTTCTTTCTTACAAAGTGTAAAAAAAATCTGGAAGCTACTGAGAGCTGTAAGGACAGAATGAGCGGGTTGGTATAGGATAATTAAACTCGAGGAAGAAAACGAGAAAGGACAGACAACCACAAACTTCCACCTAGAGCGTGATTCACTAATGCGTGTTCACCTTGGCCCACCTACATATCATATCACTTCTTGTTTGACGTTTTTGGTAACATTGTGCCCCTTCACCCCTGACCCACCTGCACAGACACGCTTAATTGAAGTAAATAAAAGTGAACTCAAAAAGCCAACACAAAAATGCCCGTAAATGTCAGAATAGCGTGTTTTCATGCGACATTAATCCGTCTTTTGTCCTTGGTTTTTGCACGCCTGGCTTCCATGTGAGTGTGATGAAACGGCCGCCGCCGCCGCCGCTGTGCACTACACACTTGAGGCTGTCATGTGAATCCTTGAAATATTTGCCTTTGGCACACGCCCAACAGCTCATGACAACAAAATGGTGCACGCATAAAAACCAGCAAGGGGATGAAACTATAGGGGGCACAGTTTTATTATCATCATCATTACCAAACAATCGCTGTGTGGCAAACAACTCCGATGCCAGCACTTACCTAGCTACGCCAAATCATTTCCACGCTCACTGCATATTTGTTTGTCGCGATATGGCACGCCCATTCAACAACATACTTTCATATACACTCCGTTCACCCTGCAGCCAATGCTATAAGCGCAAGCTAGCCTGTTCTCCAGGCTTTGAGACATGCATTTCAAGCGCAAGCGATCGTTTTGCGGAAGAAACTTCAAAGCAGCGAACTCAAACTCTCGGGCTTGTGGAACAGAATATAGCTGTGTGCGATTGTTTTCATTAGGCACACACTGCTCGAGAAAATAAATGAATCTTTGTTCCACTCTTCCCCTCTCTAAAAATAAAAGACGTGCCTCTGACCAAAAGGTGCTTAGCACCGCCAATAAACTGCACCGGCGAACAAGTCTTTTATATTGTAAGAGACTGAATACCACCCCCCCCACTCCCCATTTGTCTGAGGGCATCCCTTTAAAAAATCCGCTGCTAAAAAATTTAAAAAATGTTTTTGCGTGCAATTTTTTTTTTTTTTTTTGAGCGCGTTGGTTATAAAGTTGGTCTTGTAGGGAGCTAACATCGCAGTGGCATCAGAGCACAAGATGTTTTGTCTCATCTCCTCCACACTGCTTAGCTCCTTGGCTCCTCCCATTGACGTGAAGGAGAACAGTCAGGAAGTTTGACCGTTGAATATATCTTTAATGGGTACATTTAGCAAACTGTTACCATGTTCCGCGTACCATACTACCGGAGCCTTTGAAGCATGCTTTTAAGCATGCTCCCCGCGGTCACGGTGTCACCCGGGCACACGCTTAAAAGCATACTTCAAAGGCCCCTTTCGTAGTGCGGTACACAGAACAGAGTAACGGTTTGCTAAAAGTTACAATTGACATTCATTGCGGTATCACAGTATTGATATTGTGACTGGTATTTTTTGCTGTTGCTTTTTGCTCTACTTTGTGCTTTCTAAAGGAAATTATGCATTGTTCATTAAATGTTTATACTGTCATGTTGAATGTAGAGTTCCAGAACTACTGTCGGGCACCACACATGCATCTCTACCTCTACCCCTCTCCCCCCTCTCCCCCCTCCCCCCACAAAAAAGAACAAAATGACGGGAAAAGAGTGAAGTAAATGGAGAAAAACGACTGCCTCCTTGCGCTTACCTGCCTGCCTGCCTACGTACCTACCTACCTACTTACCTACCTACCTACCTCCCCCCCTCCCCCTCCCCCTCCCCCTCCCCCCCCCCCCCCCGAACTTTAATTCTCAGGGGAAACCCCTGTCTACAAGACTGGGGGCATAGGACCCCGGGGTCCGTCCGTGCGAATACAGCCGTCAAGACGCGGCTCGGCCGATGCGCTGGGATCCCGGCGGCCGGCCGGCGTGTCCCATATGGCATCGCACAGCGGCGCCAAAGACAAGCCGCCGCCCCCAGCGGAACAATGGGCACCGCTTCGGTTGGCCCGTCCATCGACCATCGGAGGGAGGGAGGGAGGGAGGGAGGGAGGGGGGGGGGGGGGGGGGGCATCATTCCCTCCCGCATTCCACGCTTCCGCGCAACGCTCCGCTTCGCACGCGAGGCACGACGACGATAAACAACGAGACAACAATGACCGCCAAGACGACGACGGGGAACGCCAAGGACGGACTCGTCTTTCAGAGAAGGATGCCAACCGTCGCTCCACACGAGGGTCATCACTCGGAACCCGAAACACACGGGGACGACATCGCAAAGGGCGGTTGCTCCCCATTAGGGATAGCTCCGAGTTGCGCGCTTGGAGAGGAGCCTCGGGGTTCCACCGCACGGGGGTTCCAGCTGCCGGCCGGGGAAAGCCGCAGTCGCGCCGCTCAAGTAACATCCTACAAAAGACACGCGCTGCAGACAGGATTGTCGACACGCACCAAACAAGGTGAAAGAGGGTTTGGTTCACATCATGCTTCGAAGTATGTCCTGCAGCGCTTATGCAATGCCAATGCAATGCCAATGTCTTTAGTACGATGCACTGGCCGTGTCTAAATGCTCTGCGGACTGCAACTGCCAGTTACAGTAGCATATACCAAAACCCACCCAAGTAGGGCTTGACGACACGTTGATTGTTAACCTCGAAGCCGATCAGTATGGTCGAAAAATGTTCAATGATAAATGCCTGGAGAAGGGGAACAAAGGGGACGAAGGACAAACACAAATCACAAATATGTCTGTTGTCCCCCTTCTCCAGGAATTATTGTCATTCTTGTCCAGCTCGCTTGCACCTTTGCATTAATTGCAGTATACTCAAAACAAGAATGTCCGCCTGTCGACAACATAAAAAAAAAGGGGGGGGGGGGGGGGGGGAACTGGGTGAATGGCAAGCAAAACGAAAGAATGAAATCCTTTGAAGTCGAACGCTTCAAATGCTTTTATTGGTTTAGTGGCGTACCTAAGAGTGATGGCTGCGAGGAGTACAGCCGTGAAAGGGAGCTTATGAAGACAGACCTGAGGCTACAAAATGAACAAGACGTAAACATTCGTATTCTACTTGGTCCATGGATTTCTGCTGCTGAAGGGTATAAAGCCACGAAAGCTCTGCTGAAATTTCTGGCAGCTATTCGCTTACAGAAGAAACAGTAGGTAGGGGAGCAGACTAACAGCAATGACATTTTTCAGTGAAACATTCTCGTCCTTTTCTTTTTATTTATCTTTTAATACTTTGGTTTTGTGTGCTCTCTTCCTCTATCTTTTTTTCTGTTTACCTTTCTCTTATTTTTATGATTTTCGCTTCCGTTCATTTCACAATGTAGCAAACCAGCACCAGGCGCCGGCTGACACATCGTTTATTAAACACCCACCTCTCTCTTTTTTTTTTTTTTTTTTTGTCGCGCTTCCGATGATTATGATTTTTGTGCAAAATCACGCGGGTCCACGAAAGCGGCCTGGCGGTGTCTCAGCATATCCATTCCACTTCATTGTACTGAACCGACAGGGAGGGAAGGAAGACTCCAAACAAAATTGTCGCCTGGCGCCCATATTTTCGTAATAAACGAAAAAAAAAAAAAGTAGACATTTAGAAACTGAATTGGTTATAAATAACTGAAGCACGCGAAAAAAAGCAGCCATACCCATACATACGCGTTGTGCGAGTCCAGAGAGAGAAAAGCAAAAAGAAAGCCGGGCACCCGCAATCAGTCGCGCTTTTTTTTTTTTTTTTTTTTTGCATTTTAAAACACAGTTTTGCGTTTTTTCTTGTATTTTATTTTTGCGCTACATGTTGTACATTGTTTTTGAACAATGCCGTTGCGAAGCCACCGCAGTCCACCTAAGAAGGGGCCTCACCCCCCATTGCCTGGTGGCGCCAACAGTCATACAAAACGGCGCACATAAAATTAAAATAAAAAGCTCGAGGTACACCTAAGCACTTGTTATAAGTTGTGAATGCGAAAGCATGCAAGCCGCTCGTCTGCTCCATTTGTCGTCTGCTGCGTACTTTTCGTCACCGGTCAGCGCGCGGGCTCCCTTGGTGACCTTGGACGCTCCGTGTAAACGAAGCGATGGATGGATGAATACGGCTGAGCCCTTTGGATCGGGCGGTAGCTTACGCCACCTAGCCATTTTGTTTTACCATTTAAGCTTAGAATATTTAAATGTGAAATCTATATTCACTCTGCAGTGCAAAGAAAGTGAGGCTATGAAACCCCCTTGCCATCAGTGGATAAGAAAATACCTAGTTTTCTCTAGCGCTGATGGACAGGCAGCGCCATGGGGTGAGCGGTCGTGGAAACTGACGAGCGCAGCGGCCAATGG